>NC_064002.1:9486804-9797204 GCF_932276165.1 Plutella xylostella
GAAAGGCGGTGGGTACAGACACCAATTAGGTGAAGACTGGCACCAGTTAGGACTAGTATTTTGGTAAAAGTTTGGCGCAAAGTTGGGGTTATATTGATACCCGTAGGAATTGTAACAGTGAGAGTTCCTTAACAACTCCTCTCTTTTATATTTTTCCGCGTTGTAGTACGCTAAGCTGTTGTAGTCGTTGTAAGAATTTTCGTAAGGATTAAAATGCCCGTAAGGGTTTGACTGAAACGGGTATGCGTTACTTATTTGAGGGTAGTTTCCGTAGCCTTGTATGCTCGGAGTTTGGTTTGCATAAGTGTTTTGATTAACAGCATGAAAGCTGCTCGTACTTGGGTTAAACTCTGGAAGGTTGGGTTTGTTAGCTATCGCCATGTTTTGACTATACTCCTCGTGGTTGATAGTATAGTTATTTTGTTGTGAAACAGGCGGCTGAGTATTGGCATTGTTTGGAGTGGAAGTTCTATTGTCGTATGGACTCCTATGTTCATAACCTTGATTTAAATATGGTCTTTGTTCTGATGGTGGATAGGGTTTTAAAAACGTTGAGTTTTCCATACCCTCCGTAGGGACAGTGGTATGATTGGATCTGGAAGGTGGCCTGGCTTTGGGAACTCTGAATAAGGCATTTTCGTCTGTATTTGGGACGTCTTTTGATTTTCCTGTTAATGGGTCCCAGTTTTTGGGGTCAGGAGATTTCCAGACGCTTTTTCTTTCTGAATTTGGATCTACATTACCAGGCGACTTTAGTTCTGGTGTTTGGATAGGCGAGGCCGGAGTACTTTGTGACTTCTGAGATATCTCAGTGAGTCTCGGCGAACTCGGCATATCGAAGTCTGGTAATGTTTTGTGATTTATTTCTACTCCGAGAACATTTTGCTTATCCGTCTCAGTCAATATCTTCTGGGCATTTTGATCGACACTTGTCTCGCTCTTGTTAGAGTCTGGACTGTAATTATTTGGTGGAAGATTTAAATGAGCTGTAGTCGAGTCGGGGTCTTCCTTGACTACGTTACTGAACATTTCCGCGGTACCAAAGTCTGGCCATTGGTTCTGCGGGTTATTATTGTTCGGAATATTAACATTTGGCGCATTTACGAAAGCATTTTGTTCTTTTCTCTGAAGACCGGTAGCGAAGCTCGGAAGCTGATTTGGATTAGGGTTTTGGCACGAGTTGCCTTCAACCAGCGCGGGCACGTGGTTGGGATTGTACAACGCATTTTGATGATGCAAATTGTAGCTTTGATCGTACGGATTGTAGGGAGAATCTAGCACCGTACTGGAAATCTGATTGCTTTGGAGTTGCGCGTCAGTGAAATTATCAATCATTGTAGCCATATCCAACAAGGCTGGGTTACCTAGATTAGGGTTCATCAAACCTGAATTATTATGCATGCCGGGGTTGACGAAGGCGGAATTGTAGGGCGAATTCATGGGGAATACATTAGTGTTTTGGTTGAGGGCTGGAGTGAGGGCTCTGGGTGAGGCGCTGTTCTGGCTTCTTGGGCTGGGGTTGCTTCTGGGGTCCGGCTGGGGTGTCCTAGGGGACGGGGAGGGGCAGGGGGGTTTCTTGGACCCCGGGCTTTGTTGTGAGTTGTTGCTGCTGTTGGAAGTATTGGCGTCTGCCTCGGGCTCGTCCTTCCTTTTCTTCCCGTGGCGTCGACACGGCTGCAGCGGCACTGACCGCACTCGGACTTCCATTTGGTATCTGGAAGAGATAGTCGTTTGTTAGGACTCTTGAATCTTGCTGGATATATCTGCAAGTCTTTCTATGGTTATCTAAATAAAGTTCGTCGTAAATTGATGGCAATAGGCGAACTATCCGAGCATGCAATCCGCGACAGTCACAGGTTAGAAGCTACATACATCTATGATTTCATTACAAAGGCAATAAATCTTAATAAAAAAAACTTGTACATCACCACTCACTTGTCCAAGATCTCCAGTGCCCCGTTCTTTATCTTCTCATCCTGTCCCTCCTTCGAGCCGAACTCGTCCGTATTATCTAGGACATAGAGTGGCAATACGTGCAGTTGTTCGTCGGGTGGTTTGGTGAGGTTTCTGTGCTTGGCTAGAGTGACTACTGCTGTGCAGCCATTGTTCATGTTGTGTAGGTCGCGGTGTGCGTGTGCGCAGAAATCTATGCACGCTGTCACTCCTGGTGGGAAAGAGGGGAATTGTAGAATTAAATGGATAGTAAGTATTGTTTCTAGGTTAATTTAGATTCACGGTGAGTTAAATTTTAATTGTTAATTTTTGCTATATTGTACCTATATATAAACTAGTAATAACTCAAATGGAACTTACCAGAAAACGGTCGACCAGGTTTGAACCCGAGCCGACAATCCGACGCCTCCTTCTCAAACTGGCACTGATTCTCAAAGCTTTTAGGGGCCAGATTCATGTACAACGGACTCAACAATGTGGCTAATACGTGCATTCGCTCTTCTATCTCGCTCTCCTCGTTCTTCACTGAGAGGCGGAACTTGCGAACGGTCTTCGATCGCGCGTATTTGCAGCCGTTGTAGTACATCGACCACGAACAGCCGAAGCTGTAGGAGGCGCCACACGTTTCTGGGTCCAGTCCTGGAAGACAGGAAATAAAATTGAGTTTGTGAATATTTTCCTTTTATTTTGAAGGTATTTGTGCCCCACTGCTTGGTGGTAGATAAACTGTATTAAGAGAAAATTCAATCGATACAAAGTAGATTTATTTAAAGGTATTGTAACTTTTTCTTATCGATGACAAAAAATCATTAAAGCGAACACAAAGCGCATGATATTTAATGAACATGCCTCCTTGTATCTAAATTCATATTCACGTCAATTACCCCATTTAGAAGTAGGTATATAACATATTCTAAATGCGTCTTTATCACAAAAGCGGATGCCCCATAAAGGTATTTCTAAACTGTTATCAGAGGAGCAGCACAGATGGGAGATAAGTGACTATCATTTGCAGAAATCAATTTGCCACTTTATAGCGTAATTGAAACTCTAAGGACGTGATAACTTTTGATGGGTTTTTGATGACTCTTTAGAAGTGACAAAGTTGAGGGGCATAAAATACCTCGATAGTTACAAATTTATCTTCGTTATTGGCAATTTGACTTTAGGATGGAAAACTCACGTATCATGTCACAGGGGTCAATACACCAAGCATTTAAATCTAAAGACAAAATAATCGCCGCGACGTTAAGTATTAATCTTCTAGTTGGTTTTAAAATTACCCGGTCGTTCATGGAAGGAATAATAAAAAAGGATCTCCCATAATTCATACCTTGACAAGCACAGGTTCGATTCTCATTGGTCGCACATCGTCTAGTAGTCGGCAGGCCATATCTGTTCAGTTTATGGCTCAATAGCGTATAGTCCAAGTCTGCCTCAGACTGCGGTATGCCTTCCCAAGCCACTAAACACACGACTATCCAGGTGGTAGCGCATTTGTGACCGTTTCTGCATTTTACCACGACCAACACTTTCTCTGTGTAATTTGTGCGACGGATAACCTGAAGAAATTAAAAGTTTTTATGAGTATAAGGTCGTGAAAAGACGAGAAATACTAATGTCTGCAGCTAACAAGAACTTCATTTACGGGTACATAGTACATAGGTAAGTAGCAAAAGACCAGAAATATGGGCATATAAAATTTATTATGTGTTTGTAAGTAAATGAAGATGGTCGATCCGTACACTCACCCACTTTGCCATAGGGCATCCTTGCGCGGTCTTCCCTTCCTTTCCCGTGTAACATACTTTCTCTATCCTCAACTCTTTCCCGGACAAGCCAGTTCTTGACTCCAACTCCCTCCGTAGCTCGGCTAAAGTGGCTGCCGCTCCTAAAATAATTTTGTCATTTTAAAAACTAAATACGAAAAGTTGAAGCTGGAATCTTAAGCTGATTATCTTCAATGTTGAAGCAAGATAATATAAGTTAAAACTTACCTAAGTGAGTGTAATAACTGCCCGGCTCTGGAGGGTTCTTATCAGCAGGAAAACAATTGCAATCTGGCACCTCAGTCCTAGAATTGTTCTTGAGCTTTTCCAGATTTTCCAAATACTCCTTGGAATAATTGAATTGGTTAGGAACTTCTTTCGTGACTTTGGCCAAGGCGTCAGGCCCTGGTGTTGGCGGTTTCCCTTGGCTTTTAGGGTCATTTTTGTCTGTTGCATCTGGGTCGTCTTCAATGACTTCATCTTTGGTTTGTAGTCCAGGACACGCACCGTCCCTCAAATGTTCTGGCGGTGGTTTTTTTGTGGATCCTTGACGACAGCAGGAGTATCCTACTTCGTTCCTGATTATGACGGGCCCACCGTCACCTCTGAATAGATACGGCTCGCTTTTGGACAGGTGTCCGAAGCTATTCTTGTAGATCTTGTGGCCAGGCGGTGAATGCTCAGATTTGATCTGCTCGACGTAGTAAGGTTTAGGTTCCGCAGACGCGCTCCGCTCAGAACTCGCACGGTTTTTCGATTGAGGCTCTTTTCTATGTTCGTGCGTGTTTCTGTTGTACTTCTGGAAACCCATGTTCGTTTCCTGTACGCGCGGCTGCGCAAAAGGCTCTGTGGATTCTCTCCTGTCATAAGGAAAGTTGCTGCCTTGGAAGTTGTTGTAATTAGCCTGCGGAACCTTTTGCCCAAAATTTTCCTGCTTAATTGTCGAGATCGGTGGTAGCGCCGTGTTTGCCCTGGAGACCATTCCGTTCGGATAGTCCCGGTAAGGGTGCAGTCCAGTCATGTCATTTGGTTTGGAGAATTGGTTTTGGTTTGACTTAGGCGGTTCAGTGTTCATTAGTCTATCATCTTTGGGATACTGGTAGGTCTCTGGTGTCTCTAGTTTGGGTATCAATGGCGCGGCGGGGTGCCGCGTGCCGCCTCGTGGGACGGTCTGCTGGTTCGTCTCCGAGACTGGTCCAATCAACATTTTCGACTGAAAATCCTTGCTGTCCTGACTATTGTAACTTAAACTATCGGTACCGTAAATGTCTGCGTACTTGTGCGCGTCGTACGGGGCCGCGTACGCGCCGTACTGTCGCATGTCTGCGTAAGACGGTAACTTCTGCGGCGTTTTTGGCAAATTAGCTGTTGCGTGTTTATCATACGAGCTCTGGCTCGTCCCCCCCTCCCACTCGTGGTGGCCACCACCCCCGACGTGGCCCGCGTACGCGAGCCCGCCATAACTACCGGCGCCCGGGAACCCGCCCGCGGCGCCTACTCGGTAATTATCTCGGAGATGGTGGCTATACGATAAAAAATGACCGGTCGTGTTTCGGTCCTCGGTGACGGGCACCACGATCTTGCTGCGGTCGTCGAGGCCGCGCGGCGGGTCGCCCGGGTCCTTGTCCGGCGGCGACGCGGGCCCGTCGCGCGCGTGGCTCTGCTTGTTCAGGATCATCGTCTTCAACCTCGAGTTCAAGTTCACCCGGTCCGACTGCGAGAACATCTGCTGCTCACTGTCGTCCTGTCGCTGCTGCTGCATCTGCTGGTTCTGCTGCATCTGATTTTGATGGTTCATCTGCTGCTGATTCTGCATCTGCTGCTGTTGGCTCTGCATCTGGTTCGACATCTGCTGCTGTTGGTTCTGCAGCTGCTGCTGCTGCATCTGTTGCTGCTGATTCTGCATCTGTTGGTTCTGCATCCTCTGCTGCCACTGCCGCTGCTGCCAGTCGTTCTCCCTCGTGCCGTTCTCTCTATACTGTTGTTGTTGTTGTTGTTGTTGTTGCTGCTGTTGTTGTTGTTGCATATTGTGGCCGCCATTAAAAGCGCCCGAGTACCCGCTACAATCGAGTGAAGCTTGCGGACCGTTGCTCCCCTGCAGGTACCCAGGCTCGGCGTTTCCCGAGTGCTGTCCATTGGGCGTGTTCTCGTTCTGTCTCTCTCCCTCGCTGTTGTGGGAGTCGCCCGTCCCGTTCTCTCCGTTCGTGTACTGACTTTCATCGGTGTGTTCTTGGTTGTAGTCGTTGCGCTCGTATGTTTGGCTGACGGTGTAGACGGGAGCTGCTGAAGTTGGTACGTTATTTTGATAAGAGGCGGCCGAGGCGGGGCGCGAGTCGTTGCCGGGCGCGGCGCCGGGCGTGGGCGCCTGCTGACCGTACTGCTGTTGGTACTCGTTGGTATAGTGAGGGGCTCTAGGGGATGGAACTGGCGTGTAGGCGCCGCGATTCGAGGGCGGCCTCTGAGCCGGCACCGACTGTACCCCCGTGGTGTAATACGTGTTATTCGTGACGTCAAAAGTCGTGGCGACGTTTTGGACGGTGTAGGTGGTGTTTGCTGTCTGGTAGTGGGGAGACGTCGCGTATGCTGTGGTGTGGTTGCCCTGGTAGTCTAGCGTAGTCTGCCCGGTCTGTGTCGGTAGTTGCTGGATGAATTGGTTTTGCCACGCTGCGGGAAAAGAGCATTCTATTATTTCATACTCTAGGAAATAAATACCGGGTACCTAAATGAAGAAATTTAATAAAATTTGGTAATCACCTTGTGTCGGGTCGGCTTGCCACGCCGTCGGGAAGCGGTTCGGGTCTCCCACGTAGAACGGCATTGGTGACTGGAACAATAAGACGCCCTATTAGACCTTATTAACAAAATCTAGTTTTTTACACAATAGGAGGACATTTTTAATATTTTGGCTAGTCGTTGCGATAGTAATGTGAACAAATATATGTATTTATTTATTTAAAGCACAGTGTGGACTATTGTAACCGTGGTTTCTTCCACTGTGCCTTTGGTCAGTTAACCTCGCCATAGTGTGATTACGTTAGGACAGTTTACATTAGGCTCATAATATAGAAAACAATGTGCGAGGTCTAGGCTCAGCCTTGTGTCCATTTGTATGAGAACAAAGCGCCGTTTGACCCAACTTAGTTAAAATAAACACGCTTATTATGACTTTTAATGTCTTAGCCTTGTATGAAACATTGTTGTTAAAACAGTTTTCAGTCTGAATAGCCAAGGTTTTGGCTCTATTACGTGTTTAGTAGTACATATTATACCTATAAGTAACAAATGTAAATAGAATTTACAAGTTATACAAATATTTTAAAAACAAAATCAGTCACGGGTACACTAACTTGTCACTGTGAGTGTAATTTTGTTCCAGTTACCCAACACAAAACCGTATGCGTCGAAATTGCGCTTGATGCAAGCAACAGTCAGCCTTATTCCACTGAGTTAAAGGTTTCAGAGCTTACAGAAAGTTGGAAAAACAAAGGGCAACAATGGACAGCCGCACCAACGTGTTTGTTACCCGGAAAATTGCTTAACACAGTTTGATATGAAAGTTACAGCTACTCTACCAAACAAAGTAGAGTTGTGCTCACTACCAAAAATCTAATTTATGTGGAAAATAAAGTAATATTAATATACACGTATAAAGTTACTGTGGAGGCACCATAAATAGGGAATACTGGGTAGAGAAAATATGAGTTGAGATTCATAACTTCTGCTTCTATCCCTTGGGATTCGTTAGGTGCAATGATTTTAAAGCCCGTCCGAAAATGCCGCTTTATGATATAATATTTTTACAGTGTCACGGAAAGACAGATTTAATAAGTTGGTATTGATATTGTGTCGTGGATGATGAAACATAGCCATATTTCACAAAATTTTGTAACATAAGTAACAGAATAGCATCCACATTCATCGCTCATCATACTGTACATCATTTATATTGAAAAACTCATAATCATTCATTTGTACCTAGTTTAGGTACGAGTACGTGTTTAGAAGTTCGCTAATGGATCCAGGTAAACAATGGGACATTGCGGCGCATCCTTTAACAAATGGCCACATTGTACCAACAAACTCAGGTTTAGAACTAAGTCTAGGCACAATGGGCCAACTCAATGCATAATAATTGTTTCTGGGAATTTATGGCGATGGTATAAATTCAATTGGCAAGTTAGTTACGACGTTTATTGGATCGAGCTATATGCTAAATGATTTATGCCCGTAGTTCAGTGAAGGTGAGCCGAACAAAAGCTCAGAATCTAATCTAATCCACTTAAAAGTTTCGTAGGTACTTAATTAAAAGATTTGTAAAAACAATGTTTTCAAACAATTTTAAATTAAAATAACTTGGTATTACGAGCGAATTATTAAAACTTTTTACATGTTAATTTAATTTATTCGCTTTGAAAGGAATTCGCATAGCTCGGCAAAATTAAAATGGTCCGCCATATCGCAACTCAGAGAGAGTTTCTAAAGTAATGTTTAATTCTTCTCAAATATGTTTACGGCACCTTTGGCCTCGTTTCGTGTTCCCAACTTTAGTAATTTAATATTTTCTTACCTGTTATTAAAAATTATACCTGAGTTATGGATGCCACGCATGGGTTCTTGCACAATATTGTGCTCGACTGATTATTGATTGGCAGTTTATAATTCTAAAGATTCTATTGTGTTATAAATAGAAGCCAGCTTTTTATGCTTCCTCCTTATACCTACTAATATGAATCCAAAACTACAAATAAGATCTCCTTATACTTAAATAAATAGCTAATAATAATAATACCTTACTCAATTTGGGAATAGGCCAAAAATATCGCCGCAAACATTTGCATTCCGTATTAACTCACATTTTGGAATTCCAGAAATGTAGATAACTGCCTTTGTTTTGTTTGATTTGTGTTCAAGACATTTTACCAACATTACAAGTGATATATTGATATTGCCTGGTAGTTGCAATATTCCGCTTTCTCTACGGCCATTATGATCGTTAGCTAACATTTTACTGCCTTTTATATCGGGTACGGGGAAAATGACAATACCGGGTAGGTATATTGTAGTTTTTTTTTTTTTTTGAAAAGGTTATACTAAATACTAAGTACCTAATTAAAAAGCTAATTTAACAACACAGGAAAGCAATAAAATTCAAAATGGCGACATAATTTCCCGCCTATTACATTTTTTTTTGGCTAAAGTGCAAGGAAATAAAACGCAACAGCCAACAAGCGGCGATAAATTCAAAGTGAGCGGGTGCGCCCAGAAATTGCCAAAGTTGTACGACGGTTGGTGGAAATTAAAATTTTTAACTTCGCCGTCTTTCTCTCATATGTTACGCTTTGAAAGTTTTGCAATTTAAAATCATATTAAAATTATGAAGCACCTAATTTTAAAACTAAACAGGCAATCAAAGTTACGTCATATCTTAATTTGGTAAATATTTTCAGTAATAACATTAAAAAGATTGTTGGAATATGACTTATAAAGGATTTATTTATTTACGAGCATTTTCTACCGTACTAATCCAATGTTTTTTTGTAAAAATTGGTAGCCTGCTTCAGAATGAATTCATTCAGTGTGGCATACCATACTTTCTCTCTCTGAAATTATGATTCAGGCAGCGACAACCATATTTTTATTAAGTAGTCAGAAACATAGCTCAGAAAACTTTTGCCCAATCAAAGCTGTCATGTTAGTCCGCCCGAGTCAAATGAGATGTCAGTCCATCTCTGAAGCTGTTTACCGAGGAAGATATCGATAAACTTGATTGATTGATTGAACTTGTCAAACTTGTTCAAGGATCCATTATGAAGTGTCCTTAGGTCCTTATCTATCATATAAGAGCTCAAATAGAACTCTGGAGTTCTGATCGTTTAAAGGAATATCAATCATGTTTTAGAAGGTCGACGTCTATTGTAAGCATTTACGTATAAGTTTTTTCAGCTCGATGTAGGAAACTTTCATCATTATCGTGACTCGAGAGCTTGGATATGTTTCATTATGTTGCCGCTATGATTGTTATAAGAACTATCGTGAATGTCCTGCTAGCATCATATTGCGCTATCTAATCATTATCATACGAACGAATCGTCGGACGAAGATGAAAGGATCTTACTACGATGTCCAATGACTGGCTAAACCTTGAATCACGGTGACCAACCCTAGCTCTAGTGATTGTCACCGGCATACTGAAAAGCTCTGCCTCACAAGGACGCCATGGCAAGCAGTTAGTATTGAAATGTATGGTACCTACTTCAATTAGCGTCATTTCCATGGCATCCTAGTCAGGCAGGGCTCTTATAAGCTAATCTTGGACACTCACCATAGGCTGAGCACTGGGATGCTCCTGCTTCATGTTGGGCACGGCGGCGGGGGAGGGGCTGGGCGCGGCGGGCGCGGGGCTGGGGCTGGCGGCGGGGATGCCGGGGCTCAGGCCCGCGACCCCGGGGACTCCGGCGATGCCTGGCGCGCCGGGCACGCCAGCTGTGCCGCCGAGGGGCTTGCGGCCGCGGTAGCTCTGCAAAGAGGTCGAGGATGAGGACTGGAACTTTTTGGTGAAAGGAGGTTGTATTCAGAATAAGGAGTTTCGTTTTGTGGTGACTAATGCTGAAGGATTTTTTAATGCATGCTAATAAGTTTAGGTTGCATGAGTTTAAGTAGCATGTAAAAATGGTTCAAGGCCACGGAAACATGCAGAAGTGACCTCCGTTTAGTAGCATTAATAAATTGCTGAGCTATATCGAATTAACGGCAACACTGGCCATCTATCTCAATAGATGTTTCCTCTCTAGAATGCGGCTTCCTGATTGGTCCATTCCGAGAGCAGCCGGCTGTAAACAACGTACGATCGCCAAGATTTCTTCAAGGAAATTTCGAAAAGGAAAATCGTTGTATTACTAACATAACAATAACAATATTGCTTGCCAATGTGGGATCCCACTTTGGAGAATGTATTTTTATTTCATTTCTTTTATCTTTTGTAAATATCGAGTCTTTAGGATTTGTACAAGTATTTATTTGGGATAATAGTTATGCAACGCTTAAAATTTGTTTTGAGGTTTAATAATGGATAAAAACAACTTTACAACTGCTATTTTTAGCAATATAGCATGAATCCTACACTGGGTGCTTGCACAACAGGTAGGGATAGTGAACCTAAATACATATTCCCTAATGGATAAGTAATTTCATTTTGAAAGCCTGTTCCTCCGATATAGGCTACATAGACTATACTATACAAATACCAACCATACCTAGTATGCCTAGTACATTTACAAATTACTAATATTTACCAAGGAAATTATAGTATAGGGAAAGATAATCGGTATGGGGCATGTAATTCAAAGTTCCTACTTCAGGCTACCTAGATTTAGGTTTCTAACTAGGCATTTATACAAGCGCACTTGACGTTTTGGATTTATTTATATTTTTGTTAAGTTATGTATGAAACAGTAGGTACATAAATGATATAATGTACGGTTCACTGGCACTGGTCACAGCGGACTTAGTTTTTATATCCCAACTAATATAATATAAATATGGAGCGACTATAAAGGTACTTAAAACTAGAGGTGCAAAATACAATTCGCTCTAAAATATCCATAGGTGGGTACTGAACTCGTTTCAAAGTTATTATTAGATATTTAGTTCTCTTTTATGTGCAGTCTACCGGTGAGGATTAAATAGATACGCTTCGCCGAGCTGGTACTGTCGGGGAAAGGCCACTGACCACATTTTGTACCACAGTCTTCTTACTCTCATTAATATAATGGTGGTAACTATCTACCTAAGTTTGGAATGAGACTTTGACTTGGTCACTTTCCACGATTGTACTAGATTGTATCTTTTATGAACTGTTAGACATGTATCCAAATTAATTAGTCAGTTAGGATTAAGCTATTAAGATTCGTAGTAAGACGAATAGTAAATATGCTAATGCCAGTTTTAATAACTCTATAAATTATAGCGATGACTGGTACTTAATTTTACTCATAAATTTTAGAATCTGCTAAAAAACTATTGAACTTGAAGACACTTGCATTTTCATGTGATAATATTAATAATTATTTAACTTTCGAATTTAAGGGCGTCTTGCACAACAAAGTTAAATAAAATTAAATAGTTTGTCTCTTGCTCTGACAGTATAATGTCAGAGCAAGAGGTCATAGATTTAATTTTATTTAACTTTGTTGTGTAAGACGCCCTAAGACGAACAAAAAACCAAAACCCAACCTACACGTGGGGTAGAAATATTATTTTTGAATGGAATAGGATCGCTCCTAACAATATAGAAACAAAATAATAACTTTCATCCACTTCATTGATTTACTAAAGATTTGGGATTTACGTTAGTAGCAGATCTATAATGAAATCATACTTTGTTACGAAGCTTTTTTAAATTGAGCACCCGATAGGTAGGTACATTGGGATATTGGTTTTGTGCGTTTGTGTATCATTTTATTTGTAAGTAGGTAGGTACCGTAGAAAATAGACACGTCACAATGCCATGTGGCGGTAAATTATGAGTTTAGTCCAAGATTCATAGTTTCTGTAACCCAAAGTATACGGGACAAGGTCGGCCTTTGATCTTTTTGGCCGCTGCCCAGTAACTATGCACTGGGAAATATTCCGTGGATACTTTATGTCTTCGAGTTTATTGATTAAGCGAAAAATTCATGTGGTTTTTGGTTTCTCCAAATAAAATTATTGTGGTATCCTAGGTGGTCATTCGTGGGTGTGTGAGGAGTGTAGATTTATTGCTATTCTTTTCCAATTTCATAAATAAATATTTTGGGGTCGGATTGCCGAGCGTGTGTGAGATGTCATAGAAGAGCAAAACTTGATTGATCTAGTGACATCTAGTTCATAAAACAGACCTAATTTGATAGCATATTTATCTATAGATAACATATCTAATCTATCAGCCCCTAATTGGCCGCAAATGTGGGTCACTTATTTCGAACGGAAAATGATCCTTTCATTATTATTCTTTTGATAAGTATGTACTTTGTCAGTCTTCTGGTATGCTAAATTAAGTACTTACAACACATTTTTTTGTTAAGTTTTTTAAATATCATCGTTTTTCTATGAACACAGGCTGTTGTGAAAGTGGTATTATCGATTCATACATTCATTCGAAAGTTACAAGCTGAAATTCGGGTATTTAGCTCATTGTTACTACCATACTATTGATTAAAAGCATACTTCACACACCTATTATTTGGCTATCGAGGATGGAAGTCAATAAATGGTCAATAAAATAAATTCACTAATACGAAGTCACACCAAACATCCACCGGGAAATTAATGTCAATGAATTCCGCATAGAAAATGGCAATATTTTACGCAAACGACTTACGAGGCTATAAAATGGGCTCATTACAAAAATATTATTTCAGCTTTTTAACAAATGTTTGAGGTGGCATCTTTGTTTATTTTTTTGAATTATCGCTATTGTTTTACTTTCATTGTTTTAATAAAACTGACAAAAATTCAATCGTATATTCTCATTGGTATCACGAAATGTAATAAAGATATTTCGATGTTATTCCAAGTCGACATTAATGACTTAGAAATGAATTATTAGCTACATAAATAGACCAGCGATATTATTTAGCATTTGAGTTAAATTATTCAAATTGTTTCATATCTCGTTCAGTTGATTCAAATGTTCGCTGCAACGGAAATTTTTGAGCGGGTGAACCGATTTTGATGAAACATCGTTTATTCTTATGTCTTCTTTAACAAAAAAAGACATTCGAATCGGTCGATTAATTTCGTAGCGACGAATCTGCGACTGACTAACGAACATTCAACTTATAATATGCCTATTTTCGTTAGGGCATCGGGATTAATTACATGCCAACATAACAACTTAGCCTCAAATAAAATAATGCTTCGACTAATTCTACACTAACATGTATGTAAACAAATTAACGTTTATTAACTCCCCCCCTTGTATCACAACTCAACGTAATCCAGTGAAATGCCAACCGAAGCTACAGTAATGTGGCCGTGTAAATCCGTACTAATACAAGTTATACAAGCGTGTTGACGCGGTGTACAGTCAGCACGTACAGTCAGCAAAAAAATACATTGGCCATTCTAGCGTAAACAATTTTATCCTGAGACTAACCTTCTATCGATACATACAAACTATTTCATGACACATATGACTCAGTGTATAATAAAATTTAAGTGTTTGTGCTGGGGAGGCCAATGTAATTGTTTTGCTGGCTGTACATGGTACACGCGGACAAGCCGGCATCTGCGTGTTAAACACGTGTTCGGCCCGCGTTGGTCTGCCGTACTATTAGTGTACTATCTGGGAGATACCCTACTAGATAGTAGTATAAGAAAAACGTGAAATGAAAGAAAAGAGAATTAGAGAGAGAGAGAAACAGATAAAATTATTGAATAAAATTTGATTTTCTTGCTGTGCAGAAGTTTTATGGAAGCTAACTTAATATTAAGATGTTCTAGGGATAAAGATGGCTACATGAACCATTATTGAAGTATACTGAAGTTTCATCAGCAACGGTAGTACACGAATCACTAAAGTACCTAAAGCAATGTCATCTTTCGTGAACTAAAGAAAACAAATCAAATGATCAGCTCCAGCAACCTTGTGCTTGTACGTTGGTAGAATAAATTCAAGAAGCGAACGAATTACAATCTGAAATGCGAGTAAAACTTTTATGCTCCTCATAAATTATTCAGAACATTAAAACAGCATTTTTTGTAATAAGAATTGTGTTTTTTTTTGCTTTAGATCGGCTATCTATGTTTGAGGAAGATGGATGTGTTGTGTTCTATGTTCTGCTTGTTAATGTTACATAGATATCTAGTTAATATGTATAATCATAATGCATGATGGTATATTTATCGATAATAGAGATAGATTTCTATCGCATTATTATTTAGAACATCAATAAGAGGAATTATTGAGTCTTCTTGTCAATAGTTACATTTTTTATGAGGAAAGCCGAGACTGAGGAGATGGAGCTACTTATATGATTAACTCATTCGATTCTTTGTAAAGAATTAGTTTTTCAGTAATTTTATTAAACTAGAAGAAAGTTTATTTTCACAAAAACTACGTGAAAGCTTTCCTTACAAACACTTCCTGATACATGCTTGAAAATTATAACTTTGGAGTTTAAAAGGTAAACAGAGTCTAATATCTGTTGACTTATTGTATTGCATTTGAATAACAACTCACACATTTTATATTCTAACATTGGTTAGTTACTTACAGTTTGCACAAAGTGTTATGATTACCGTGGTACAAACTATTACAAAGTTTACAATAGCCGATTTCTATCACATTCTATTGTTATCGATCGACATAATATAATCGTTATGATGTTTATTAAATAGCAGTTAGCGATTATAGCAACACGCGTGTTAGCCATTTCCTAAACATCCGCCTAATACCATATAAATATTATTCCTAGTTATAATGAGATGTTGTCGGTTATTAAAGCTTCAACAACCGAATGTGCTTCGGAAGAAGACAAAGATAGACAGGGATAGAAGATGGTGACGTCATATGAGCAAGCGCATAGTAGAAATGTGGCAACAGTGTAGTGTAGACGAAGAAGTATGGCAACTTGGTGGTAACTTTGTTTTGAAAATAGACACCACACGGGTATGGAAGGACAGATTGCATTGATGAACTGAAATTTAGGAGTTTCATGTTGACTAAAGGCTGCAGGTAATTTTTCCTTTGGACTTTAGACCGAAAGTAGTGTGGTATGGGTTTATATTGTAGCATTGAAATAGCGCATCGATTTGTTTTAAAGTTATTGGACAATTGAATTATGAGAGAAATAAGGAAGTAGGTACTTATTAAACTCGCCCGACGCAACACTTTGAAATTAAACCCTAATATGCAATCAAAAATCTAATTGAACAACCGTATCTGACCGAAGTCCAAAAAGAACAATTCAAAATTATTCAAATCAAAGCCCACAATATAAGTCAAAGGAAGAGGAGGAGGCACTAGTCTACATACCCTGGAGCGGTGCGCAGGGCGGCCGAATCCAGGGGTCAACGACCCCGCCCGCCCATCGACCGCTGCGTATCGAGCCTTCGCCGTGTGTCTCCGTCGTGTGAGGTTATTTGTCACCTTACAGCTTTTGTTTTTAATTTTTAGGTCCAAGGAGGTTTGAATGTTGAGAACTCTATGGTTCAGAAATTAGGAGCGGTAGAGCGATAAACGCAAGCTTTTGTTTTAAAGTGCAGCGCTTCTTGAAAGACCTACGTCTAGCAATGGGTGACTTTAATTAATTTTCCATGTTACCCATCAAGTACTTAGGCACTTACTAATTAGGAGCTGTTCTGTCCTGAATAATTTATGAGGAACATAAAAGTTTCACTAGCATTTCAGATTGTAATTTGATATTGATAATCATAAACAGTTGGCAGCTGGCTGAAGTACCTACCCACTCAGCATCAGAAACGTCAGTAGGTAGGACTTTCTGGCTTTTCATGTGACGAAGCTGAAAAGTTTGACTGTATCTTTAATTTAACTGGAGTTTAGCGAAATCCCACATGTCATTATCATCAAATTGAGACAAATTACGTTTGACTAATTAATTTTCAGTTTTAAGTACCAGCTAACGGTATAAGAATAAGAAGTTAATATAAGTTAGTTTAAGTAGTTATGACAAAACATTATCAAAATATTTACATTCCTCATTCAAGAAATATTTTGTGGTGTGAAGATAAGATAGGAACAGTGCAATCACGAAATAAGTAAGTATTAGAACTACAGATGCATGATACGAGTAAATTCTAACGGATATAAATTACTAATCAGGTTATTAACACAGACATGAATAAGTAGTCTAGATTCAATATACGTTTTTTTACTAAGAGATATAACATACAATCGTGCAGTGAAACGAAATACTATGCAAATTAAAACAAAATAAAAGACAGCAACATACACATTACACATACACAGAACATTTATACATAAATGCGTAGTTACCTTGATGTCTTGTAAGACCTGAGAACAATTAGAAACACATTAGATTCCCATATAAATTGCACTAAACTTACAATTAACAGACATTGTAGGCTATAATTATATCTACTTATAGACTAGCTCTAAATCTATTTATTAAACGAGCAAATAATGATACCCGGTCTTGAATTTCTGGATTTATTCAAAAGTGCACTCGATTTATCCGGCGATATCCAGTTCTACTCGCTTACAACCGGTTGTCTACGACCGTCGGTCGATAACCCGCATATCTTCTGAAACCTTCAGCACTTTCATATTGAATCAAGTAAGTATTTCAATGAAGATACAATAACGCAAATATTCGTTGTTTTGCTAGTATAATTTTATCCGAAATAAAAAATACATTCGAGCGGCAAACTTGGCGGGATTCCCCGACTCCCGAAGGATTCAAAACTGAGCGTAACAATTGACTGCGTAAGACAGTTCGTAAACCTTCTTCGGGATCTCCTGAAAGTTTTCATGACAGAATCGGCGGCATTGAACCCGAAACAATAAATCCCGAGGTGGATGAATCCGTGGAAGTTTTCTAAAGCCCCGTTTAAGGCAGGTCAGTGATACGACTCTTGGCCTCATTCTATTATTCAATAGGAAATCGGCATTAGAATACTGATACGTACGATACTCGTCGCTGTGAGGTACCTACGCTTGAAGAACTGTACAGTGTACTGTCAACGGTGTTCATTGACTTTGCTGCACTCCATGTATAGAAGTTATGAAGCTTTTTGAAACTGCTATTTTGCATAACGAACTTTCTAACCGAGCAAACCACGCTCGTAGCCCGAAGTGCATTTGCTTATTTAACTAACCTTTCACTTTCAGTTTCAGAAAAACGTAAATCCGCAACCCGGGCGCGCTTTCAGCTGTGGAATAATCGCCGTTTTAATATGAATGGGCTGACCGCTGGCGGGTCGCGGCCCGCACAATCACGACCATTTATCCGGGCGGGGATGCGTAATTCGCGCCTCAACACACCCGGGTAACAACCCTGATCCGGGCAAAGTTCAAGGGCTTCGTCTGGCGTGTGTCTACGCTTATTCCCCCGAGGCCGGATATATTTCACCGCCGACTCTTGGCAGCTCAGCGCTTCCTTGCGCTCACGTGGCGCACTGTAAACACGCGTGGCAGATCACACGTGGCGATGCGAGATGAAAGTGATATGCGGATAGGCCAAGGTAAGGAAATACTGAAAGACTATGCTGAAAGATTATTTATTTTGGATAAAGCCGACAAGTTTTCATCGCCTTCTTCAAAACAAATCGTAAAGATCAACAGGGTAATCGAATTTGCAGCGCTGAAGCTGAATTGATGGTCGAAGAAAGAGGTTTCGTTCCCAAAACTGTAATAAAAGGCGTTACTGTAAAAACCAATCAGGAAAGGTTTTTATTTGATATAATAAAACGAGGATAAATCCGTATAAATGGGTGGGAGGAGAGCCGGCCGGCCGCGGCGAGGTCAAGGCCAATCCCTTAGGAGGGTCCTTAGCGCTCGGCACTCGAAGGAAATCGCCTTGATTTAGATCCCACTGAATGAAAGTTTCGCTTTGTTTGTAAACACGATGTTTTCCAAAGAAACTGTGAACATTTTAATCGGAGTCGAAGAGTTGAAGATTCGGATTTGAATTCTTTGATCGCTCAGCTGGAGGTGATATCTATTTGTGGAATCGTATTTGGATTATTTATTGATACTAATAGAAACGATTAGTAGAATATAGTTTAATAAAGTATTTCGAATTTCTTAACACTACATTTTTAATATTTAAGAAACTATAGATGAATAACTACGAAATGACCTTCCCCAACCGATGGCGTGTGAATCACTATGCTATGTATCACTAGCTATATCTATATCTGCTGGCATGTCATGATAATTTGTAGCATGCATTGGTATTATGTAGGCGAGACGAGAGTGGGCGTGACATGTGACACGTAGACGCACCACAGACGGCTTCATTACTAATTACGACACTCCTGGCACTCACAACATCATTAGCCCAGTCATTTGTTTTGGTTCTTCATTAATTTAAATAATGATTTGTAAGGGTAGAGATAACAGTCTGTATTATACAACTTTGTTGGGGTAAATAGGAATGGGAAAGGAGCAACATTCTGAACGCAACATACATTCTCTATCCGCTGGGGATGGCATACGCCGTTCGTTCTTCAAAGCTCGTAAACTGAGAAAATGTGTGTTGTGCAGATCTTTTATCCAATGCGCTTTCGCTTACAAACAGCTTGACATCCCAATGCAAAAAGGTTAACTGTCTGAAAGGTTAACTCACGTTATCTGGACGTTATGAAGTCATACTGGTATTGAACAAGCAGACAGTATGTCTCCCTTCGTTTCGGCTGATGAAACATGTGTGGCCGACGCGGCGTGGGTTCATTCACGATACAAAGTCGTGACACTCGTTATCGCTCCTATGATCCTATTCAATGTTGATTGTGACATTATAGTGAATTAATCAGCCAGTGCAACTTGTGGATATTTGGCATCGTATTTCTGCATTGATAATGCACCTAATTTATGAGTAGTTAAATGCGGTGCTCAGTTTAGAAATCATCAAAAGCCGTTTTAACAATTTGATATGGAAAAGAACGGCAGGGTGTAATAAATTTTGGCCTTAAAATAAACACACCATAACGTTGTGTCCGTATAACTACACGGCTGGCAGTTAATTACTGTTGATATGATTCATAAAGTCAATTAGCACGCTAGCCATGGAAATGAGGTGAATTAAAATTTACTATAGCGCGTGGCGTAAATACAACTCAAAATTTGAGTTCACAAGCAAACACGACCGTATTTGTATGCATATGAAAATGACTTTTGAGTGTGATCTTTGCGTTGCGGAATACGCAGGCATTCGTTTAAAAAGTGAAAATTTACAGCGTTCGGAAATACGTGTGGAAATTTTTCCCAATTAGATTAGTCCGGTTGTTGATGCCGCCGACAATATTGATTTCCACTTTTATTTTATTTTTCGTATGTCGGTGGAGCCGGCTCCGGCCTCCACATTTTCGAACGCAAGGGGTCTATTTTTAAATGATTGGTTTTAAGCTCGTCTACCATGTGGTTTTTGATTTGGAATGAAAAAATATATTGTATCCTTTTATATTGGAGGTATATTGGAGAGAAGGCTTCATGAAAATCAGCGCAGCCGTAAAAAAGTTATAAGTAGCTTCAATTGGCTTCAATTAATTTATCTTCGTTGCGTTTTTAACTTCTCCTACGGCTACCTTCAATTTATTTTCTCTTTTACGGTCTTAATGTTAACTACTTTACTACCTCTAAAGTATTCCGGATTTCTTATCCACGAAGAATCTCCAAGGACCTCTTATTGCGTACAACTAATGGGCATTCACAAAATCTATCATTTACCTTATCCATAACTCGATTGATCTGTGCTTGTTGAGATAGCTAGAAATAGAAACACGCGGCGTTGTTTATTTACAACACTATCACACAACGGCCTATCACCTCATGTTACACACGTTGGAATCGAGTAACTGAATGAATCGAGTTCAGCTCGTTTGACCTAGATTTTTATTCGCCACGCGTGCTGTCAGTAGCCTCTGGCGACGTGAAACACGATACATTGTGCACACGTCGTCGGGTACTGGCTGGTAGTAATCGATTTACGAATTTCGAATTTTTGAACTATGGTTGAGAACTATTTATTAAGAAGGCAGCGACCGATTGAAAACAAGTGACAACCAGAAAATACAACGTATTAAGCTGCGGGATTAGAAATAAGCTTCATAAGATTTGGTTAGCTGCATAGGTACCTAAAATATAAACACGACTCAAAATTATATCGAACGAAACGGGAACAGAGATAAGTCGTTTATCTGAGCTGGCACAACGTATAAATTGGAAGGAACTGTGTTATGTAAACTTTGCCCAACGATAACGGAACGATAAGAAAGGCCTATGAATCAGGACTTAGCCCGTTGTTTTTTCCTATTTGCCGATAAGAGTGCATTATCGTTGCTACTTCTACACATTGTTGGAGCTTTACAAAATGTTCTACAATGCATGATGTAATCTTGTGCAACAAGCCCCTTGCTGCACCTAGCAAAACTGCATAGATTCGGATGGCTCTACTCAATTATTGTCAGGTATTTTTATTGAATTACTTAGATGGTTATAACTTCTAGACTGGGACCTAACAAGCTGGAGTAAGCATAACCCGCGCGGGACGGCACAGATGGATATGATGATGAATGTGATGATGATATTGTGTTAAAGTTGCGTAATATTTCCGAGATCACTGCTTGATCGGGTACACCCGAGTCCGCGTTGTTATATGATTACTGGTTATCAAGAAGAAGAGCAGTGCACGCAGTAGCGTCTCTACCAACTGACTGTCAACTGACATAACTTGCAAGATTTGTCATAATATTTGCAGCAAACCACCTTTTCGTAGCATTGAGTAACACCCGAGTCCGCGTTGTTCTATGTTGCGTAGGTACCTAGTGATCAAAATTAGGAGGATGTACGGGGACGGGGGCAGGGGTACCTACCTCACCTGTCAGTCAGGAGCTGACATTTCTAACGATTTTTATTGGACACTCGCCATCCCCAATTTATTCGTTTTATTCAGTTTCTTCTTCCACATTCTTTCTTAGGTGTGAAAGAAGAGAGGGAGATCTATTTAGGGAACATAAGTACTTAGGTACTCTGACCTACTGGACATCATTTTAATTTAGTATTAATCTAGGTAGGTACCTACTTACTGAGTAAATAATAATTATTGCCTATCTTGGTTTCTGTCTAGCTAGAGTGTTTATCGTTAAATAGGTAGGTAACTAAAGTTGATGTAAGGGATCGGGAGTGGTCATTAAACTAGTTTACATTTATTTTTATTGCCCATAATAATTATTGAACGATACTTAATTTGTTTTAAATTAAGGCATAATTTCTAGGTGGAGCGAAATTAATAAGGAGTAATTTTAAAACTTTTTACTCGATATTTAAGTGGCTCGTGTGTGTAGCACAACGTAGGTTAGGTAAGTAGGTTTTTTTTTTTAATTTGTATTGTTTATAATACTTATGTACCTACCTACTTACACCTTATATGTTTTATCCAGTCTTTTAATTATTGAAGATAGTGGTTGCGGTTGGTTACTCTACATTTCGCATAGAAGAAGAGAAGAAGCTACATCCTGCTTTAGACTACGTTCGCCAGCCGTACTGGGGGCTCAGACTAGCAGAGGGTCATGCGATGTAGAGGACTAGAGTTAGGTGAGATGCACTTGTGCAAATAGACAAGATAGAGTCGTGGACCACGACTCGTGGTTACGGCAGCAGCGCTACGTACCCTTGTAAGTAGGTATTTCGTCAAGCCAGAGTAAGTAGCAGTAGCTTCTGGACACAGGGTATTAAAACATAAGTTTTTTTTTCAAGCGGGCAAAGGTCATAGCCGTTCAGCCAACAAGCTCGGCTGCACAGCAGTTCACAGCACGCGTGCATCAGAGCCAGCTTCGGCCCGCCGGGAGCAACGACCTTTGCACTGCCCTACTGTTACTAATTCTACTATTTGACACCAGTCCGGTTGTGTATACTCGTCTAATTATGTCAAGGTTAATTAGGAAAAATACCTAATTACCAGAAAGGAAGGTCTATACGGATGGAAATAAATTCGTACCTGCTGGGTTTCTCGTCGCGCGTGTCCCGGAAGGTGATCCTTCAACTCTCAACAGTTCAACACAGCTGACCGGTTCTTATAAGTTCACAAAATCCAAGGTCTAAAACCACAACACAGCACAAACCGACGCACGTGGAGCGAAAACCGCACGAAAGTTTTACTAAATGTCAAATTTTGAGTGTCAAATGGAACTGTCAAAATTCGCGCGGAAACTGCACTTTTCGTAGTGATGTGCACGCAGCGATTTCCGATCGATTGTTGCAGCGTGAATCGATGTTTCGAATAATTATGTAAGATGCGATGCGGGTGCCGAGCGTCGTCGCACGTGACTCGCGGCCGTATGACGGAGCGGAACGCGATGGTCGCGGCCCCCGCCCCCGCACCGCCCGCCCGCCCCTCTTGCGCCCAACGGACGTACTTACCTACCAACATACACGTAGAGACGTTGATAAACAAATTATATTACAAAAGATGTATGCTGTACCGGCAAACGACGTATAGCTTACCTACGACGTAAATCTTGGTTAGAAGATGACACTGAATTCAGAGGTAAGTAACTAAGTACGTAAAACAAAGATTAGTTTGTAAGTAATATTTTAAGCCGTACAGAGATTGAGAGCGAGCTTAGTCATGTAACTGCAACTATGATACATTACATTGACAATCTTTCATATTATAATAAGGGGTGAACCATGAGCTGAAGCAAGGTCAACACGGTGGTAACTAGGTAAGTAAGCAAACTTGATAGGTATGACACCGGTAGACAAACCTAAATCATATCAAGTAAGTATTTAGGAAAATATCACCAAATCATCCTTACATTACTTTACACATCAAGCATAAGTACCCATATACATATTCTAAACTAAACTTAAATAAAATAATAAAAGTATAAAACAGTCCTTCACATTCTCATTCAACAATATAAATAAACCAAACAATACAAGCATCCAGTGCAGCAATATGAATAGCCATCCATCTCTTTCGTTTCTTCGGAGCGGCTGATGGTTTTCTCAAAATACGATGTTCCTCTACCGTCCGAACGATTACGATCGGCTCCGACTTTGCACGAACGATAACTTCATATTATTATAATATATTATTATACAAAATAGGTATAGCAGCTTTAGGTAGGCTGATACGTATATGGAATGGAGAAAGCAATAAAGTTTAAGGCAGAAAACTTTATATTCGACTACGGCTATCGCAGTTTGTATGAAACATGTAACCAACCACCTAATTATACTACCTAACTATTATGCTTGGTAAGGGCATTGAATGGTAAATTTTACCCAATCATTACTACACTGCTGGTATCTGAAATGTCTTCCATAAAATATCACTAAGAATAACTTGTGTGTATGAAAAAAAAGTTATTTTCAACAAAATTGCTACCCTAGACTGCATTTAACAAAGAAACATTCAAGAACCTAGTTGAATATACAATGAACATCTATATGCACATTTCCGCTAATGAACAATTAATTCCCGAAAGTTCCGCTAGTGGCTTGCTATGGCCGGTGCTTATGCAAAAGAGGCCAATATTTCATCGTTCCTCCGTCTATTGCAGCGCTATTACCATAACAATCACCTCAACTATGTACTAAACTGCATATACGAACGGGGCACACAAGCGCACATTTACATACATTTACTTACAAACTTCGTCAACTCTAGCCAAAGGAACGAAAACAATCGAGTTTCCGAAACGATTATTTTAGTATCGATTACTTTTATGAATGCTTAGTTTTGGAGGTATTGCGTTTTGGAATCTAGGACAAATTTAATCATGACCGGTGTTTCATGATGGTGAATATTTTTTTTAATAGTTTCGGTAGCTTTTGGTTTTATACGTTACAAACATACTTATATGCTTACTTACTTACATTGACACACAACACACATAAATATCACATAAATCTTTACGTAGATAAAATACATCTTTTCTTTATCTATCTACCTAATTTCATGTTTTATTTAGACAAAATGTCTTAGGTAGGCAAGTACTTAATTTAATTTTCACGACGTTCAGTCGACCCTGCGGCGGATGACTTCCATGTTTACATTTACTTCAAGGACCCTTGCTGAAAGCTGAAATGTCCTTCGTTGAACCGCGCCCCACACGCATTAATATGAAGCCAGTCTATGTGCCGTTAACTTTAGCCATTCTACATAGAGGTCTGTGCGCTGCAATATTATTCAGCTGAATATGCAATTAAATGTAGGTAGTTTCAGCATTTGAGTGTGCAAGAGCGAGCGAGATAGCAGCCGCCGCCACTCGATATTATATTGAACAAGTTTATAACTACGTGTATTAGAAGAACGAGTTCGTACAGCGTTTTCTCATTTCCCGGACGAAACTTTTCTAATATTATAGTTTCATTCATATTGTCGGTAGTTTCGCGGAGTTTTCTTTCGAGGAAAATGAAAGACTATTTCCATAACTATTATTTCGCTTTTATTGCTTTGTTAGTTTCTTTTGCTTGAAATAGATTTGTTAAAGTTCCTTGCTTTATCGTTTGGAAGTAATGCTTGTTTGTTCTTGCAAATGTAAGCGACATAGTTTGCAATAATATTATGAGAAACGGCCATTGATGTAAATTGGCTTTGATAATTAATCCTTTTTTTTTAAATAAAAACATTAATTTATGTTTATAAAAATTATCTTTTAATGTGACTGGGAATTATATTTTTACAAACAGACCGCCAAGAATGGCATTTTCTTAGTTTTCTCTTAGCACTTCGAACGCAATGGCATGGATGAAAGTTAAATGCGCTGCATTTGCAACCTTGAACTCTGTCTATAAATAAGAAAAAGAAAGATAGATAATCTAACGCGAGAAGAGAAAACTATACCGTCACACATTACATAAGAACAAAAAGGTTTTGTTTTTATCAAAGCCATAGTCGATTCGATAATATGTTAAAAAAAACTAGTAATCGATGTAAGTTTCGATTAGATTAAATTCAGTACAGGCAGCACTACTGACTTTCTTTTTTCAATTTCGTCGGAAATGTCGGAATCGATTCAATCGATATTTAAACAATTTTTATAAGATTTTGTATTTTAATTACGTACAATTTAATATTATTTTCTTACTCATTTGAAACAAAAAAAAACATCTTCAACCTTTGCAGTGAGTGTAACTAAGTCCTACCAAGATTGTATTGTAATTTGTAATAGACAGTAAAATGGAGGATAAGAATTCGAGCCAAATGTAAATGTTGATTTTTAATTATGTGGAGCTCTGCAATTTATGCAGGGCCTCGCCTCGCTCCGCCTCAGTTTTCTGTATAAACACGGGAGCTCTCTTGCTTTCAAAAATATGCACAAAATTAATAAGTAATTTTGAAATATTTTTTGTATTTTACTTAATCATATTTTACAGCGCTACTTTATGTCTTATAGCTACAATTCTATACTTATAGGTAGTTAAATTCTTATGCATTTTTGAGAAAAGGAAATGCTTACGTTTCATAAGAATTTCCTCGAGAAAAATGACATGAAAGAAAATTAAATTTCATAAAAATATCAAGTTCATTAAAAAGCGGCCTAAAGAAATGGGCGAAGGTAACTTGGACTCCAAGTTTCATTATGGAAAAGTTCCTTATGTCGTCGACGGTGAGTTCAACTTTTTCCTCAACAATGGTTGTAATTAAAAGTTGGCGCGCTTTTACGTTGACAGCAGACCCACCATTATCGCGGCCGCCAGAGGGCGCGCAAAAAGGGCGCCAAACTTACACAGATTAACAACTTCCCGCGTTTTTGTTGCATCGAAACTAAGCACTTGATTCTGTGGCTTAAATAACTTTTGAAAAGATTCCGGAACATTAGGAAACTCGAGTGGCTGACACATTGATTTATTATGCTAATTGCATTAGGTACTGTGCTACGATTACGAACAACGCACGCGAGTCAATTTTCTCTCCCTCGAAGATAGCTGTTTGGCCAGGAGTAGGTACTTACTTATAAAGTTGTAACTAGTATCTATACCTACTTATTAAATTATATTGGAAAATCCATTAAGTAAAGAACCTAAGTACATAATTATTTAGCTACTCACGCAAATGTTTCTACCCTACATGCCACGAGTCGTCTACATCCACTTATAACCAAACAATTTCCGAATATCATCTTGCAAATTAATGACCACATGATACGGAAATTAAGTCCCGTACGAATGGGCCCACCCAGGGGGCGGTAGGTAGCGGTAGACCCCCTCTTCAGGGGTGTGTGGAGACGGGGTGGTTAGAATAGCAATCTAGGGGGGCATAGTCTGGCTAGCTGAAATATCTAGCGTTGCGAACTGCCCATCAAGCCTACGAAAACGCATTAGGCTTGTAGATGAGGCTGTGTTGCATATTTGACAAGAATATGGTCTGTTGCGGTGCAGTCTGTGTGTGTACCTATGTGTGCGTTTCTCCGAGAGATTGCTGATTTTGCAATGCGGTTTACTGAATCGTGCATACCTAGGCACGCTGCTCATTCGATAAGTGCTAATGAAGACTGCTTTATGCGGCGGCCTGCATGAGATACGTCTACAACGATAAAGATATGATTGATTTATTGCAACATAATAATCCTCAAAGCACTTAGCTAAAACAAATTAGATTATAATAATGGACTTTTAAAATTGGACAGTAAGATGAAAGCGACAAAAAAACAGGAACATTTTCATTGACAAGATCGATTCTCATCAAAAATCTAATAAGAATGCAAATGGATTCCGAAGTACAAACATAACTTCATTATTACGGCGACGTCGTAATGATATATTATCAAGTTAAATTAATTTTGGCGGTGCCTCGGTGCCTGCCACGCCTTTGTCGCTTCTCAGCGGTGGCGTACCTATTGTGGAATATTCAAACCTACTTACGACATTATATTATGACTGTTTAATTAAATATCTTTTATGAGATTTATGCCCCCGATCGGTTCAAGGCTAAAACCTGAACTATCAGCCATATTGCTTGGTTACGCATAACTCGACAATATTTACGATGCTAATAACTTGAACGATAACAGTCTATATTTAGACCGGTAAATAAAAGATAAAGTACGCGTACTTATTCCGCTTTATATATTTTGCGACATCATTTCTCGGGATGCCAATTTCCAAAGCGCTAAATTGAATTTCCCGCTCGCCCAGAAAAAGTTTGTTCCGCTTTAAGCGGTGGAGGCTCACGCATTGATATATAAATATTTAAACGACAGTAAAACGACTCGTAGAATTTTATAGGCGATCCGGGAACGTTGCTTAATCCGCTCATAAAGCAGATTTCGGGACGCTCCGCCAGTAATCCGCGATATATTAAAAGTCGACGGTTAAGCCGCTTACTTGCATCCACATTATACCAGACATACCTATAGATCATGTACGATACACATTAATAGGTACCATATCTACCAGCAGACAACCGATATAGGCTGAAATCCGCAAAATTATTAGAAAAGAGTTTTTAAAAATGATGTCTGAATACAACGTAAACTTAACGTAAACGTGTGCACCACGTCGTCCCCGTGTCCAGTCGGATTTCATCACATTGACGTGCAGCTGGAAAACATACAAATCCGTCGGAAATCCAGCGAGTATGTCGCACGTCAAAAGCAAAATGGTATGACGCTTTGCCCGGCGCGGACTTTCGGTGGGGGATCCAGTGCTCTTTTCCAGATTTAATAAAAGCTACATTGCCGTGGCGCGTGTATTTGTTTGTAGTGTGGTAGGTACGTGTCAACCCGGTCCGGACCAATTCATCGTCAAGCCGGGCCACTTGTTGCGCGGATTCTTTCACGGCACGGATCAGCTAACCAGCGGGCGTTTATGAAATCGCACCGCAGCCCGCGTGACGTCACGAACTGGGAAGCAAGAGAGCGGCCCGCCCGAAGCCCGCTTTTGTCACAAGTGGCCTGCTGAAATGATTTGTTTTACAGGGAGCTCAAAGGATTCAGTTATGCGTTTTTTCTTTTACATTTAGATAGGTATAAGATAGCTATACGTATTGGTAAAGTGATGCTTACCTAATTTAAATAAATAATTTCAGCCTGAACTCGCGTTTCAGATCCAATTAGACTAAAAGGAAGCACACGTTCGACGAATAAAGCCAATTAAGAAACTAAAAGGCAGTCAACAGACCTCTCTGAATCTGGCGATAGTTCAAGCGCTCTTGTGCTGATGGATGTAAGGGTCAATTTCGTATCACTTGTTGCTGGACTCGTGT
Source organism: Plutella xylostella (assembly GCF_932276165.1). Classification (NCBI taxonomy): domain Eukaryota; kingdom Metazoa; phylum Arthropoda; class Insecta; order Lepidoptera; family Plutellidae; genus Plutella; species Plutella xylostella. Next base: position 9,515,426 of record NC_064002.1, read on the forward strand.
GAAGAAAATTCAGGCTAAAAATATCGATCGAAATTTTATAATACCAATTACGATTTCATACTTATACCGATGCCCGCATACTGAATTTAGTAATATGTGAATGAAAAAAAAAAACACTCTTATTAACAATATAACAATAATAACACATTGATAAAATCCCTACTGAAAAGAAACTACAGATATTGGTAAAAAATACAAAAGCTCCGTCAGTTTGAAAATTTAGACCAAAAGCTTTAAAATCAACAACCAATTTTAGTTTAAAGATTTTACGAAGAATACCGGAGTATTTTTAATAACCAAGAAAATACATTTTGCGGGAAAAATTGTCGGCTATAAAATGTAATCGGGTGTCCGATATCGGGACTTCCCGATAATATTGTGGGTGTGTGTGTGCGTGTCTGTTCTATGTATTGCCTTGTTAGCCGTTCCTTGAGTGTGGACTTAACTAAACCCTCGTACACATTGTGTGAGCATTTTCGGGAAACTGTTAAATGTTTACAAAACTGAATGAATTAAATTTGAACATTACATTAAATGAGTACAATTTTTATTTCTAAATTTTTACGCTACGCTAGCTTGCTACGAGGTGGCTTCGAGGCTACGAGGGAGCGTAGGGCGGCGTAGGCCTATAATTTATTAAGAATTTTATAGAATGTACAATATCTATTTAGTTTCATGACAATGTTGACGTATGATGATGATGTAGATAGTTTAGTTTCGCACGCCAACATGCATAATGCACACCACTGTATTCCCTAAAGTGTACTAGTCTTTCCGTCCACGTCAAAACGGATGTGATTAAGTCCTTACACTTCTAGATTTATAACGTGTGGGTAACTATAGTGTTCTATTACACGTGTGATTGTATACATATATAATTGTATACGTATACGTCGTTATGTCTGTGTGCGTGCCAGACCAGACATAGACGGACGGACTCAATGGGGAGTGAAAACTTTTTTTGAGTTCCCGTGCAGCCAAAGGCTTCCACTTTAATTGGCTTTTAAGGGAAGTTATTTCGAAAAGATTTAGGTTTTTTTGTTTTGTTTTTCCGTGCTTTCCTCTTTGTGAAGTTGGGGGATCCTGATACAATGACGGTGGGTGGGTTTGATGGCTTTTTGAATTATACAATAAGTACCGGCGGCTATACGAAATGGATGTAGAGCAGAAAGGTTTTTTCTAATCTCTTGCTATATTTTTTACTAATGCTGTTATTTTTAGATTCCGTTTTAGGTTGTATGTCGTATTCAGGTATACCTAGATATGACTAACTAAATTCACTTTATTGACACGCACCAATCGCAGTGAATGGCGACAACAAGACACAAGTTTCGGCGCACGGAAATTCTGTGAACAATCGGCGAAGTTTCGTTCTTATTTGAGGCGGTAATCAAAGAAGCGATTCCGACCCACCGTGCGCGGAATAAAATATTTAACAGCTACCTCCGCCGCCGCCGCTCCAACAAAACCTAATGAATTCTTAAATATATGGCGAAATTACGACTCGAAAATGTACATTTTAATACACTTTAATATCCGAAGCAAGATTGAGATTTTACTGCAGCGCTCCTTGTATTTTTTTATTTTCAGCAAGGAAACACGACGAAATTTATGCTTTTAATGAAACTTAGGCAATAGTTTAGAGTAAGTACCCAATAAAGCGGGCGGGCGTACCCCCCTCGCCCCGCCTCGCTCTAACATATACGCGCGTTATAAAACTTGCAAAGGCTAAGAGCCGGACAATCCGTCTCTTCCTAAGCATGCACCGCGTGGTTTATTATCAAAACATAACATCGCGAGTCTCATGTTCCGTCGCGCCAGCTATTGTGCTAAGAAAAAACAATAATAAAGTCTCAGGGTATATTGATCGCCTCAGCACGCATGCGCGATGCCTGAAAATTTGCAATTACAACTGGGCCGCACTGTGCAAACGCTCAACTCCATAATTCGAAAGCTCCCTCTGGCGGCGAGCGCACAGACTCGCGAGCGGGAGCGAGACGGCGATATGATTAAATAAATTTAAATTAGGAACGCCATTTTAGAGAATTTTCAGATAAAATTCGCAAGTCATGTGGAAGGGCTGATGCTGAGCTGATTTAATAATAATAAATATCAATTTAATGTTGTTTTCCTGCTCCTTTGAACTTTTGTTTTGTATATGAAAGACAGGGAAAACAATTACTTATTTCAGTAGGTACCTAACCTACATCTACATAATATCTATACCGGTAACTATGGGTAATGGATGTGTTTTCTGCTAGATTAAATATAATTGATTGAATTTATTATATCTGGCTATCATACAATAATATAAATTTTTGGCTGTCTATTTACCCAGTTACTTGATTTTAAGTCACAACATTTCGAAAACTTTAAAGGCATTTTATCAATCTTAGACACTGATTAAAATCTTATTTGTATATTGTAAGAGTACACATTGAAACGCAAAAACTTACGCCTGATAAAACCATCAATCTAGCTATCGAGGAAAGCAAACTATGAGTAAATTGCCAATCAACCGATAAATGGGAATACACGGATCAGAATTTCTACTCAATGCCTAGAATCTAGGTACCCCCCTCGGAACAAACAGTCAGGGAGAAGTGGCGATATGTATGTTACAACATAAAATAAGTATTATTCACCAAGCGTATTATAAAGTGCTATTTCATACTACTGTAGTTAGGAATATATTTTCATAAATCTATTTTTTAAAACATTGTAAAAAAGGCCTATATATGTACTATATGATTTGGACCATAGTATTTAAAGGAGCAAGCTTTAGGGCTTGCACTACAAAGATAATCAAAATTAAATCTATGACCTCTTGCTCTGACATTATACTATTGAATTTTCATATGAATTTTGATTAACTTTGTTGTGCAAGACGCCCTTAGTGTCATAATGGTCTATAAAACTTTAAAATTAAGAACAAGAGGCTTATCCGAGAATAGTTGCTTACACTCAATAGACTTAGTTTCGGATAAGCCTTATTCGTCAATGGTCAAATCAGGCCTTAACCATGTAAAGTTAGGAATGGTATTACCATTCCTAACTTTTGCTTTGCTTTAGCTATTGCCATTTTAGCTATATTTTTGAGAGGCTTACATCTACCGTCTACCACTGAACGACTACAGGCTGATGACGATCACCATTTGAATCGAGCCACTATTCGTATTTGACAGATGAAAAATAAAATTTCTGAACGCAGCTCTACTTCCCCCGACTTCCGTATCCGCTCTGCCCCCCTTGCTCGGAAGTGCAAGTGCAGCGGGGGGCGGGGCAGTCTGGTTGCCATGGCAACGGCAAGATGGCGCACTAAAATTAGTCCGTCTGCAAGCCTTCTATGTTATGTGCTCCGTCTTCATTATATAGATTTCAATTTATTCCCGAATTGACCGCCGAGATTAGATTTTGGTCGGTCTTTGGATGGATTGTTTTGGAGTTTGCATAGATGATAAGATGTTTAGGTGGTAATACGGATAGAGCACTTATGTACCTACGGGTTAAGTTTTAGAAATTCATCAGACGAAATAAAAGTAAACTTTCCTCTTCAACTATCAATACTCTAAATCCTCAACTTAAAAAAGTCAGGGATTTACGATATCACTCTGTTACCTACTTTAGGTCGACTATAAATGTCAGGGCCGTGGGACGCCCTTCGCTAAGCTTGGCGGTACTGGGCCTGGTAGGTATATCCCAACTTATTTTGTTCTTCAGAAGGTACGAACAACAACATGGGTTTTTTATACCCATATACAATACGATATATGATATAACGATAAACCAGTAATAGGATCATAATTTTATTAATACCTACTACTAGGCCTATGGCAGTTTTAAACCAATTTAATTTTATATGGTTTAATGCAATCTCCGTTTTGCCAAAATGGTAATTTTATTAATCGCTGAAATTAATAAGCAATCGAAAATCAGGCTTCCAGCTTCGATTCTATTATGGACTATAATATTATGGACACACAAATATCAGATTTCAAAGTTTTTACTTAAAATACGATTCAGATAGATTTTAAGCCATAAAAAAACAATATTCCGAATATTGGTAATAATTAATAATACGCAATTTGCTACGCGACTATGCTACGAAAGTCGTAGCGCTCTATTAGCTTCGTAGCGCTACGCAGCGCCGTATCTATTTGTTAAACATAGTTATTTTTTTCCTTTAGGTGCACTCGTATCAAATTAATTTCAGTGAACGTTGTTTATTCGATATTATTCACATTAGGTACCTATACAGGATACGTAACGAACCATAGGGATTGTACATACATACCTCGAGTAACTGGCCATAAACTGGATAGGAAATGTTATAGTAAATCAAAACCTGTCAGCAGTTTTTGCCGATAAAATAAAACTTTATATTGCCGATTCATAGTCGCATTGCTCGAGCAACACCGAATCGAGAGCTCGATATTTATCGCAATTCTCGATACAAAGAAAATAGACAGCGACAACCAATCACAAAGGTTAGATCAACGCTTTGGATATGAATTTGTAGGTAAACTGACTAAATACATGCACAACTTTACTGTGGGATCCATAATATTTTTCCAATTTCATTTCTAACTCCATTATTGGATATACAGATATAAATCGTTTTAAAAGGTGGCCGAAAAGTCGGGCAGACGCGACGATTTTGAGAAAATCACAGTAATCAAAGTAACACTTTGGAAATAACTTTAGTTAAGGAGACATTAATTTAAATATATATCTATTATCTACTCGAAGGTCTGGGTCTTTTAACTTTAATATATGATACATTTAATGCCTTCTCCATGAGTTCCAAGCGCTTCCTACCTCCACTTCCGATACAACAAACGAGAAATCCCCAGCAAAGTTTGGTCTTTCGGAATCTTGGGCAAAAATGTCCACCCGCGCGCAATCATACGAGAGTCTACTTCGTTACCTCTTTGTGCACACAAGGGATACTATTGAACGCTATTTGAAAGAGAGAAAGATAAAGTGATGCATTATTACACATATAAAGATAAAGTAATGCATTATTATACAATACATGATAATATTATTATCACAATCTGCAATTCGTAAAATATGCGAATTTGTGTACAGCGGTCCCTCTCTAATTCAATGAACAAATGAAAAAAAATGTTCGAAATCGGCACGCTAAATACAACAAGATAGAGCCGTGATTCGCGCAGCGCTCCAAAGCTTCGGAAAAACTGCAGTTTTATAGCAGTTGTATTAAGCTTGCTGATTGCTTGAAAATTCTCGTTCCTTCGTTCGTCGATTTAGAGAGTGACCCTCCAGGGTTGGCTAAGTTTAAGGTATTGTTTAATTCACACCTGAAAATATTAAACTTGGTATATTGAGAAGCTACATACTCAATAAATAACGTTACGGATTGGGCAATAACGCCTTCTTTACTCCCGAGTCGACAGATCTAAACTATATTATGAAATTTAATAAAAATATAGTCAATATGCTCTAATATCCAATACACTAGGTTCTGTCGAGATTTATTTCAAGAGTAAGAAAGCCGACGCTGTCCAGACGTTCCCTTCTCGCTAACTTTGACAAAAGTTCGGTGCATTTCGAGTATTAGTCCTTACCTAACTATTTGGGTTCCTTTAATTTCGTCTAGACTCTAGACGTTAACTTTTAGTTAGTTTTTGTTGGTAAATTTTACGACTTGCCGTTATTGTGAAATGCGGCATTTTTTATAGTCCTATACGTTGAGCCAATTAAATTTTGTAGCTGGGGTTTAAAATGTCTCTCTCTCGTTCAAAATTAACAAAATTATATTTATGATTTTCAAAATCAAGCTATATTTCTTACACAGACATAGGTACAATAATCATGTACAATAATTGTACACGTGGCAACAGCAATGATAAATACGTTTTGTAAATTTGAAATGATTAGTCCTATGAGGTGCGATTGCTGCTGCGAACTCGAATATTCCATGAATGACCAGTTTTAGAGTTGAGCTTTTACTTTTCGGTCGGACGTTCGGCTATCTATTGATGCGTGTTTTGAAGTATATACGGAATTCACCTATCGGATACATAAATAAAATCGAATCTTTTGGAGTTTAGACAAAGAAGCAAATGAGACTTTTGAATTGAACGACTGTTATCAATGTATATACGGTGTATAAATGCTTTATTTACCACTGTACAGCGATGCTGATCATGTAGTCCAATCAATTTCGATCACACTTTCGCTACAAAAATGGCATTTCAAACCGAAATAGTAAGCATGATTCTTTGCAATTTTTATAAATTCATTTAAATTAACGTCTTTATACTATAAAAAAAGAATAGGCCGCCAGATGTCACACTATATTATAGCCGCGATGCCGCCAGCGCTCGCAGTGCAATACGCGTCACGCGCCACTCTTTATTCCCGGTATATTCGAGGATTCACGGCCAGCGATAGCGAAAGTGAACCGATTTTGTTGACCTGTTGTGTTGTGTATGTTTATACTGAATCACGAGTGAATCTCATATTTCCATGTCATGTTATGCAAAATATTTTATAGCGGTCACTATATACAGAAGCAAAAGGATCGTGCACACTGATGGGCCAACTTGCAACTCTTGCAAGTATTTTGGACGACATTTTTGCAGTTTCAGCAAAAATTTCAGCTCCGCTGCAGCCCGCCATAATTGGCCGATTAAAAGTTCTTCCATTTAACCCTCACTGAAAAACAGGGGTGATACAAATCCCGACTGAAAAACACTTTACTTAAATATGTAGATTTTTATACGGGATCACAAATGGACCAATTTGAATGAGTTATTTTTTTATCGCTGCACCGATGTAAAGTAAATGGAAATTCCCATATGCAAACACACTGCATCGCTTTGAAGCATTGCCTTGAATATATTCAGCCGTCGTGTTTATCTAACAAGTAACAACTCAGTAACAAGAGCGAACTAGGTTCCTAAGCAGACACCTCAGTTTGGAACTTTAGGTTTGTAATTAACGTTTAGCTAATTTACAACTACACTGACTACCTGACTACCTTTAGCTCGTATTCTAGAATGAATTTCAAATGAAAATATTACACTATCATTAATACTTTCAGAATGTAACCTGTAATCATTCAAGTTCATGAAGATTTTGTATACTTACTTAGTATCGGTGAATTTCTAAAAAAACCGTAAGTATGATTGAAGGGTTATTGCATGTTAACATGTTAGACGTTAGTCACCACAAACATAAAAGGCAAAGGGTACACATGACAGAGTAAAATGAAAAAGAAAACAGGAAATAAAGAAACAAAGGTAGGAGAGGAATACTTACCGGCGTGGTGGCGCCTCGCCCGCGCCCGCGGCCCCGCCTCGACTCGCTCTTCACCGTCTGCAACGTGCCGTCCGGAGCCAAAATAAGCTAAAACAACACAGAGACACCACAGACTTAACAAAAAGCAAAAATAAAAGAAATACAGGTAGGTAAAGGTAAGAAAATATTAAAACAGGAAAATAATATTAACACAAAAAGGGGAAAATTAGATAAAAGCATGCAATGGATGAATAGAAATGGGTTACGGATGGCGACGATGGTGTTATTGTTTTAGTAGTTTTTTTTTTACATGAAAAAAAGCGTTATTTTTCAGCGCGACGATAGAGCGCCATCTATATTTCATGTGGTGAAATTTTACAACTCACAACTTGAGCTTCGGGCAAGCTTTGAATTGTTGTCGGACGGTACGCTTTTAAGTAGTTCTGCTACTCGACACTAGATGGCGTGTTATTGATAATATTTAACCAGATGGCGCTGCCGCTGCTATGTAAGTTTTAGGTAAAGTATTTCTCAGAGACTAAAGTACATATTTCTTAAAGAAAAGTTTTATTGTTAATGACCATTTATATGAACTTATAAATGGTTTCTAATGATATCTTATTCTTAGTTACTTATCTCAAAAACTATGTATTACTACTATTGGTTTTGGGGTGAAAGCACCCCAAAACCCCAAAGAGATTCCTTTTATCTATTGGTACATGTTGGTAACAACGCATTTATTTGCGCCCCCGACTCCTGCGAATAAATAATCTCTGAATCCGTAAGTGTTTATGTTAAATGTAAAGCTATAAAATATTTCCAGTCCAGTCACGGGTCTGCGTAAAGCTTTGAACAGCGACTAATCAACATGACTGTGTCACCATCCTATGGAATAAGATAGTTATATTAATAAAGTTAAAACTAATATTAATTAATTTTAAATGAGTAAACTACTAGTTAGTACATAGTTTAATACTAAACTGTGGTTGAATACCTATCTATACCATCCTACACATCAAGGCAACAACTGTCACATTTAGGCGCGTGCGCCATATTAGTCAAGATCTAACGAGCTTTTTTATTCATTACAATCGCTAATTAAATTTGCGGCATTTTAATTTTAATGTAAGTACCTCACATACATAAATAAGTGTAATTTCTGTAAATATGGCCGCACATGGCCCGGCACGACTCACACCTGGCGTTTTAGTTCGTTATACTCGTGTTTTTGTGTTTAGAACGACATTTGTTTCGAATCTGTCTCTTTCACTCCTATATCCATCTCTGTCGCGGCGTTCTATTCTTATTCAAATCGTATTTTTTTAAAAGATGAGCAGTTTGGCTAGGCTGGTTTTCTTGTTATGTTTGTGTGATGTTAATTTACTCTAGGTTGAGTAAATAAGGGTCTTATTAGGTTAAATTGGCGGCAGCTGTTATACTTAGTTATGTAGGTAACCTATTCAAAGTTGAACTTGTCTTCTCTCAACAATAATTTCATCACACAGTTTATGAGAGACTGGCTCTCATTGGATGATTTTGATTCATATTATTTTGATTGGATAATAATATCTTTTGTAATAAATTGGCATCAGAATATATTTTGCAACAACTTTTAAGAATTGAAACTAAATCAATATTGATAAAAATTACTCATTTATAAGCATGAAAGTAGAAATTTTCTACTTCCATGTTTATAAGCTTACTTCTGAAACAACAACCGAGCCAATACAACTGTTTACAAATCGGTTGTATATCTACGTGAATGAAGAGATACGTGGGAGTCGTAGTGAGACGTGCGTCGTGCGGTGCGTGGGTGCCGCAACTTGAGGTAGGTCGCGCCACGCAATGCCACCTCATTCACTCATTGTTAATGTGCAACCTCCTTTATTAGCCTCGTTGCTGTCAAATTGTGACGCGTTCGAATTTAGAATAATGACTGGCTGGAGGGAATAAATAATGCATTTTTAAAACAGCTTCACTGCCTTGCTACGTTAAAAAGCAGTTAAGTACTTACGTAGGTACATTATAAAATATTCAACGAAACGAACTTGATTGATGGAAATAAAGACGAACAGTAAAATAAAGGCAGGTGCAATCGCTTTGTTTAAGAGGGATGGTTAAAGCAAAAAAAGGCAATCTCGTACTTTGATCGGTATCAAAAACAACGAGGTTAATTGGAATATGAGGCCTTTGTTTGCCGTTTGTGTACGTTCGTTGGCAAATTATGGCTGTCCGTTACTCGATGTTTAATTCCGCTACCCGGCAACAGATGGCGCCTTTAATTTGCGGAAACATGCCTCTAATCGCGAAATAAATGCATTTTTAAGTACTACTGAAACTGCGGTAGGTAAGATTTGTCTTTTAATCAATGGTTTTCAGCGATAGAGAATCCGTTACTAAAATACCTACTTAATTGTTTCTTTGACATCACAAAAGTATACGACTCATGTGTGTAAGTAATTACGTATAATACTTTTTCACGGCGTAGGCAAAACGAATTTAGTTTTTTTTAAATTATAATTTAATAGAAAATAGAATTTATTAAAATTTATTATAGGTTTTTTTAATGGGTAGCTAAATCGTATAGCTTTAATCGCAATGTGTTATACCTCTACCCTTACTAAGAGAATCTAGACGGATTTTCAGCACCAATGGCTTGTAAATAAAGCGTTTATCTGTAGGTAATCGATTCCTGAACGCGTGCTTTCAAGGTTATTCGCGTCTCCCCACCACAATACTGTACCCCCACTTACAGGTGAATATTAGATACATGTTGTTGATGTTGTAGCAAATTTACCCCATAGTAAGTAAAGATTATAGTGGGGTAAGTTATGCAAATATGGCTGCACGCTTACACGTGTAAGATGCCTTACCCCTTATCGAAAAACATGAGTGTTCTAATTTTGTGGTAAGTGTCGCTTTGTAGTTCGCCAAAAATGGACCAATTCCAACATAGTTTTCTTACATAATATCTCATTAATATCGATAATTATTACAGTTTCATAAAATAATAAAGTATAAAACAGTAGTTACAGAAATCCTAAGACACCACTTCAGAGGATGTACAAAATGACCATCAAAATCACAATACCGGTCTTTGCAAATGTAATTAAGTCCACAGGTCCTAAGGGCTAACTGTATTCATGTCACAATGTCCCTTGCAGGGCCGACCTTGAGGGGCTATCCCTAAGTCGAGGGTGGTAGATGGACTACAAATTTACTGGAACACTTGCTGGGAAGCCGCCGGTGGTGCCAGACATATTGAGGTTAAGTAAGGTGGAATCATGGAAGGAATATAATATTATAGATTTTCTGAAGATATGTTAATTGTGATTTCACAAATTCAAATTTAATAGGACTAAATTTGACTTAATGTAGGCAACAATGATTATAAGTAGGTAAGTGAAAATTCATAAGTACTTATATTGAAAATAATATTGGTAAAAGCATTTTAATTTCCAAACGTACGTACCTACCTACCTACCTAACTCTAGGTACTTATTTTGTTGCTTGTAACAAAATTAAACCTATCATATTTGTGAGTTTATTAGTCTTTTCATATTATTATAATAGTTTCTAATAATTATGTCTGGAATTCTGTATAAAATCGCATGTTTTGGAGCAATTTAAAAAAAACGCGCAAATCGTAATTGTTAAGCAGAATCCTGTAATTTGTCTGTCTGTCAAGATTATTAAAGTTAGTAATTTCGTACAATGTAATGTTAGGATTGTGGTTTGGCTTCAGACAATTTTATAGCTTTTATTTTCAAAGGCCTTTCACCTTTTCAGATGGATGTTAATTGGACAAGTCGGTCGTCTAGCGCGAAAGGTCCCAGGTTTAAATCGCTGCCGGGGCAGATATGTTTGTAATCAGAATCAGTCCATTGTTTCTTAAACTTGCGAACTTACTCAGTTAGCTTTTATACTTTGGTATTTTTTTTTATAAGGGTTCCTTCATATCGTAGATCACATTAGCAGTACTTTTATATCATTATGTATTATTGTATGTAAGTATAGGTATAATAATATATATTATGTATTTATTTATTTATTTTCTTGCTGTATTTATTTATTTAGTGTATGTAGTGTTTAAGTAGTGTATTATACACTTGCACCTCAGCTACCTCTAATTCTATTTCTATTTTCTTTTATAACTCTCTTCCATCCAAAGGTTGTCTGGTAGAGATTGCTATAAGCAATAAGGCCGCCTTTTTGTACTGTTTTTATTTTTAAGTTTTTTTTTTGTATGTTCTATTTTGGTGCAAATAAAGAGTATTGTATTGTATTGTATTGTATTGTACTTTCCTTTCAATGCCTAGCGGTTATCGTCCTATATACGGAAATCGGGAAGAAGCTAAAAAATATGAATCTAAAACTCAGAACAAACAACCGACTTTTCACAAGCGCACGTATTAAAGAATTTCATCGACGGATCACGGATCAATTTATTAAACGTGTCCTCATTCGCCGTCCCGCTTTCTCGGCCTGCGTAGGACAGAGACGGGTAAACGTTGGTATTGTTTAAAGCGAGGACGCTTCGTAGTCGTTTTTTCCCCGAACGGAAGCCCAATTCAGCGCAATCACTGCGCACACGCAGTGCGCTCAGCTCGTGAGTGGTAACTGATACCTCCTCGGCTGTGAACAGAAAGCTGGCTACCGGAGCTGTATAGGTGATAAGTCAGTTTCATAGATTTGCCGAACCAAAGCTGATGGGAGCGTGAAAATAAAAATAAAATCGAGAGTACGGTAAAAGGGACCCATGGCCAAAAGCTATCGCTAGTTGGTATTGGTTGCTATCGCTTTCTTTCTGAAAACGGCGGACGCAGAAGCTACCGTTCTTTGTGGTGTAGTTCTTCATAACCCAAGAGTAAATAAAATAACTTCTGAATTGCTGAATAAATTAGACAGTTTGTTTTATTTAACATTGATACGAACAGGTTCATTTCTGAAAGAACTGATTTTATTGTGCATTGTTTTGATATAGCAATGCAATTTGTGCTCTGTGTTATACCAGTACACACGGGCTAATTTAATAAATTGAGTGTTCCAGCAGCCATCGCCGCAGTGACGGATATGTGACGCCGCATCAAGCAGAACATTCACAGTGAATATCTCATGAAAATATTTTAAATAGTGATGATGTTAGAAGCTGTAAAATGCCAAGAACAATAATTAATCAATGATCCGACCAAACATCGTATTTATCCCGTAAAGCGATTGTCATTGTCACACAGAAAAAATATCATCTGTCAATTGCGCTGTCCAAAGCGTACTAACAAAGAGAGACGCCAATCACAGGCGTTCGAATTATTTCAAATTTAAATTTGGAATTCGTGCGAAAAGCTCGCGCGATTGGTCGCTGAGTCAGCCGAGCATTGTGCTCAATGGCTGACTCACGGGATGTCCGTATTACAGTTTTTAGTTTTTTAGCAGACTCAAACACAATAACGGAAAATTAGGACCGCAATTATGGTAAACGTTGCAAGACAATGGTGTTTGTAAACAAAAGCTCGATGCAACATCAAGAGGTTGTTGAAGAATATTTTTTTTTTGTAAAACAACATCAATGTCAAAACTTTGCTATAGGCCCATTTCTATCTTACCTTCTATATCTAAAATATTAGAAAAAAATATTAATAAAAGATTAGTGTCATTTCTCGAAAACAAAAATTTACTTTCTCCTAACCAATTTGGCTTCCGTCAAAACAAATCGACCGAAGATGCAGTATTAAATTTCACAGATTTTGTTGCTACGAATCTAGATAATGGCAAAAAATGTGTATCCTTATTTCTAGATTTAGCCAAAGCGTTTGACACGGTCTCTGTCCCATTACTTCTACGTAAGCTGGAAAGACTAGGAATTCGAGATATTCAACTTAACCTATTTAGGGATTACTTATCAGAGAGATTTCAGTGTGTTGCTATAGGGAACAACGTAAGCTCAACTTTACCTATATATTATGGTGTCCCTCAAGGCAGCATACTGGGTCCAACTCTGTTTCTAGTATACATAAACGACCTTTTATCTCTTAATATTCCTAAAGGCAAATTAATATCATATGCAGACGATACAGCTGTAATCCTGGCGGCTGACTCGTGGGAACTTGCATTTGAAGCAGCCCAACATAGTTTTGATATTATTAAAAACTGGCTAAACAATAACTTGTTATCTCTAAATGTGGACAAGACGAAGTATATGACCTTTTCAATCCGCAGTTCCGGTCAACCAAATGAAGACCTTGCAATTTATAATCATACTTGCCCTCATAGCTCAGGGAACTGTACATGCCTTAAACTACAATGTGTACCCGTAATCAGATACTTAGGAGTTCTTATCGATTGCAACCTGAACTTTAAACCACATATCAAACTTCTATCCGGCCGCATCAGAAAACTTATTTTTGTATTTAAGACTCTAAGGCACATTCTCGAACCTAACATCCTAAAACAGGTGTACCTAGCCCTCTGCCAATCTATAATTAATTACTGCATATCAGTCTGGGGAGGTGCACCCAAAACTTACCTGAAAAGCGCTGAAGTTGCTCAGCGAGCAATCTTAAAGGTTTGCACATTTCGGCCATTCCTTTTTCCTACTAAACTATTGTATAGCTATTGTGAGGTACTAACAGTTCGCCAACTCTTTTTCCTGAATATTTTAAGCAAACAGCATAGTCAGGTCTCATATAATCCGTCAATAATAAACAAACGTCGAAAATATTACATATGCAAGACCCAGCGTTACCATACTACTTTTGTACGGAGATTCTTTTGCTTTCTCGGTCCCTTTTTATATAACAAGGTTAACAAGATTATGTTTATACATAATTTGAATTTTTTTGAATTTAAAAAAGCAGCGAAGAAATGGTTACTTTCTCTCACATATGATGATACTGAGGAGCTTTTGGCTGTGTTGCAATAATCATAATAATATTATGTATATTCTTTCCTACTATTGTATCAACAACTATTTATGCCTCTAACAATGCACCACATTTTAGTTACCTACCTGCTCAAATATGATTGTGATACCCTTTTACAACAAGAAATTATTAATCTAACTATGTTTTACTCCCTTTAAATATTAAATATTGTTATTGTTCATACTTTCAGTTTATAATAACTAAGAAAATGAATTTAATAACTAGTTACTTATGTATGATAAATTGTCTCTAGTCATACTTAAGAAAAGTTATTCTTACTTGTATCCACCTATGGTATCCTCATGTAACTAACCTAAGCTATTAAATGTAACTCATACTTTATCTACAGTACTCATAATTAATAATCAGATAAGTTTCAGCATCTAAACAATTTAATATTATGTAACTAACGGGTAACGGGCGCTGCGGGCTAAAATACAGGTTATACCTAGTTTAGCAGCAGATGCTACATTACTTGTCACAAATTTAATAGTCTCATTAGTTAAGTTTAGTTGAAATAAGGATGTACTGTGTGACAAATGTATCCATTTTTCTGTAAAATAAATATTTCATATATTTCATTTCATTTCATTTCATTTCATTTGCTCATTTCGGATGGATGTAAAAAAAACATCAAGTATTATTTCTTTACAAGCTAAAAAAATATTTAAGCTTTAGGGTGCCTTCAAATTAGTCGCTAAGTGTCGCGCGACTGCAGCGCTGCTGCAGCGCTGCAGCCGCGCTGCTGTCTAAATTCCATATAAATTATTAACGCGCGACTGCAGCGCTGCTGCGGCGCTGCAGTCGCGCATCTTTTAAATTACAAAATTTATATGGATTTTGACAGAAGCGCGTCTGCAGCGCTGCAGCAGCGCTGCAGTCGCGCGACACTTAGCGACTAATTTGAAGGCGCCCTTAAGGAACAGACAATAAAGAGTATCAAGACGTAAAAAATCGGGGAAATTCCGTATTATGAAGTCGGTCGTAATGTTTACGTTTTCCACATACAGTGAGAAGTTCAAGGGCTATTCCTGACCTCCGACAGGGATCGGGCCCTCAACCCTCTGCGGGGTATTCTCTGATGTTTTATTTGGGACCGCGGCCCGCTCGGGTCCCGCTATCAAAACGCATATTTTCCTTTATATCGTAAAATTCGTATAGGTACAGACGTTATCTTGTGATGGTGACATTATACCTAATGTAATTATATTAAAGATCTTTAATAAATGAAGCTTACCCGACATTTCCCAGCCATTAGACCAAACACATGCTAAAGAAATTAAAAATACATTCTCGTAATACATAAAATACATAAATACATAATTCTCGTAGTTTTTGTATCGGTTTCATTCGTAATTCGCCCTAAAAATAAATTTTTCGTAACTTTGACATAAGACATACCTAATAACTTTAAAGGAAATCCTAACTTTGACTTCCTAATTTGTGGGCTGCCGTAAGTTTTGTATACATTTCCAAGCAAAATATGACTGCGTTAATTTCACCGGAAAAATATTATTCAAGTTTACACAAAGACACAATAAGATACCGACAACCTCTAAGTTTGAAACTGAGCTTAACACTTGCTTTTATTTTCTTTGCGTTTATTTTGGTTACAATATTTTAATAGTACATTAGAAGAACCATATAGGACTGATATCGCTTTTTGTTACATGATATAAGACTTTACTTGGTTCAGTCAACAGCTACACATCTCAAATAACTCACACGTGGTCGTGAAAAATTCACCTAATAACCTGGAAAGGGATTGGATTTTTGCCACTTTCCCCCATTACCACATATTTCGGGGACTCCCCTGATAAAAAGGCATCGGTCACCGAGCGGCTTCCCCGTCTAGACAAACAGAGATAAAGGATCTCCATAAGGCACAGTGTAATGGGGTCTTACCCGCCGGGTCAGTGACGTCACAGTAATAAATAAACATTGCGGGTTCTGATACGCTCCCAGAGAGATTTCTTTTGTTTTATGCAGTCTTGGTATTTTTTCAGAGGCGGAAGAAAGTTAACGACAAGTCGATTTCTGTTTAAATGTGTTAAGTATATTTTAAACTAAAAAAAAAAAGATTTTTTAACACAAACGACAACATCATATAAATGTTCATATTTCCATCTATATTTTTCTTCATCGCAACGTAAGGCACCTTTCTCGCCAGATTAAAATCCTACGTTGATATTGAAAAAGTCGAATTTCAGAAATACCTCTCCAGTTTTACGACCTGGATAAAAAGACACTGGAATTAAACGTCGGTGAAAAAAAGAAATAGCTAAAATAAAAAAGAAGCGTGAATCGGTATTCTTAGAAAGCTACGCTGAAAATGGAAAAAGTTTCAGTTGTGATTTAATAAAAAAAATGGTTTGGGAATGATAACTTCTGAGTATCGACCACTTTTTTCATTCTGAAATCTAAGTGAGTACTAGGACTCCATAAAACTTGCGAAAAATCTAACAAAATACGATAGAACTCCACATTCTGACAGTGATTTACCTCTCAGTACAGATTGCAGGCGACGGGGGGTGATATTTGCCCCTTCACTTGTCGCCAACCGAGCGAAGCTTGACACTGAGGGCGGGACGCCTCGGTTTTATGATGCCTTAGTACTTTTTGGCTGAGTGATGGACGTTTGTGCGTGCATTGTCGCCTCTCTGTTTGATGACTTCTTGTAATGTCTCGAGCCCTGGTAGTTTTACGAGCTACATTTATGGTGGGATAAAATTTTATTTCACGCGTAGTCCTGAAATGTGGAAGCTATGCTATTTCTAAGCGATATCAGTGTCAATTTTGCCTCAATGCATCCTATGTTTACGCTTGTGCGGTTTTATCTACGATTCGATAAGCAAATGGGCAGCGCGTGTAATCTCTTCATAAGCGCTGTATAACAATTTTTCTTTTATATTTTTTGTAAAACACTTATTTATAAGAAGGAGAGGATATCGACGTCAAAATTTAGTATGCCATTTTTCTTATAATCATCTCATGAATTTGCTTATCATTTCTGTGTTACTTTAATACTTTGAGTTATTCAGAAGTTTATGGGAGTTTTCGTTTTATTGTTTACTTTATTTTACCAACAAGTTAAATTTAGGTTAATATAAATTTGCACTGTGTAAAACTTTACTTTTTAATTACATTTAGGTGTACATGTACGTATTGTATTCAACACAATATTATACGTATGTACCTGTCTACTTATCATTAAATCCATCCGTCACAGAAATCACAATTTTCAGCGAAAGCTTTTATTTACGCCTCCGCAAACAATCCGTGATCCTGACCTCTTACCCGGGGGATTATCCGGGCCGGTTATATCCGGATACATCCGGTTATATCCGGCGACCGAGACCCACAACAGACAAGCACCCACGCACCAGATACCCTGCTTCTTGTGCCTGCCATAAAACGTATATACTCGTAACATATCCACGATTAATATATGTATATTAATGAAATATTATTAACTAGCTGTTCCCGCGAGCTTCGCTTCGCCTAAAAAAGGTTATCCCGTGGAAATTCCGGGATAAAAAGTATTCCATGTTCTTTCTCAGGGTCTAGACCATATGTATACCAAATTTCATTCAAATCCGTTCAGTAGTTTTGGCGTGAAAGAGTAACAGACAAACAGACACAGTTACTTTCGCATTTATAATATTAGTTAGGATGGAGCTAGAAAAATTAACACTCAAACTTAATACCAAAAATGTCTACCGTAAATGTGACGGTCCTATCGATAATATAAATGTGATGGTTGATATAAATTAACACACCACTGCGCTGGGAAATATTCAGTTTATGCTAGAATTGTAAATCCACATCAGCATACAGTACATCTTCGCGAGTGCTTCGAAGGTTCGCTCACATAGACATAAGGTTTCTTATATCGGTCCCTTTCGGAAGGGTCCCGTCTGCCTCACGTCTAGCCGCAGGGTCGGAGGGTCCCAAAATTAATGCGGAACCCTTGCACATAGGCCTCAGCATTCAAGGTCGCGATACGGCAGATACTGATATGGCCCTTTGAAGTACTGTTTATTTTTGGATGGAAACGTAATTAACATTTTATAGGAAATATACGTAATAGTTTCAAAATAAAACATAGTCATGTGTCTAAACTAAAATAAAGTAGTAAAAAAAATGCTACGTGCTACGATTTGTCTATTCGTAGCGCTGCTACGCCGAGGCGTAGCAATGTAAATCTAGCTACGATCCTGTAAAATCATAACGCGACTTCCCAACTATGAAATTTCCCAATAATAGGAACAACGCAATCGTTTCAAAACGCAAATAGACCTTCAAAAAGGAATCGCCGATAAAATCGAAAGTTGCGTTCGAAAATAGCAAAATAGCCGAAATATATTTCGTCGTTCACGGACGCTTCCGCGTAGCACGTGTAAGGTGAAGTGGGGGGGCGGGAACGAGAGGGGAGGGGAGGAGTGAGGCGCGGGCGGGGGGCACTTTCACCCTCGCGTCAAGGTCACAACGCGGACATTGCAAGCCGTTTCGATGTACTTATGGGCCGGTAATTCGTTTTTCACAGCTACGTTAAGCATTTTTTTTGGAAAACGCAAAGGTTACGGTATTATTTTTGAGCCTTTCATATTTCATAAGCTATTTATTCATTCTAAATAGTAAAGTTATGTAAGATGTACTTAAATTTAACGTTCCAACGTTATATACTTAAAGAGTTATTTTGCTCAAGAACTTCTGATGGTAACCATTTTCTACCACATTTTGTAAGATCAAACTATAGTAAAATCAACGATACACGCTGATAAAATGCGATTTTGCCTCGCGAATACTCGATTAAGGGCTAGACGCGCTTGCAATTTGTCGAGTCGGCGTAATTTTGGCGGGAAATTGATTTTTTATGCCATTAAAGGGAGGGGAGGGGAGGGGGGCGCTACGCTAACTTGTTATCGGCTTTTCGCGCCTCCGAGCGGCATAGCCCTTAGGTTGTTAAGTGCGCCTAAAAACAAGTTAGTTCAGTCAACCTGATGAATCCGATGATACAGTCTGAGTGATATTGATATACGAGGTAAGTACATTGATTGATTTATAAATACGTTTTACAAAAAAAATTTGGTAAATTTTAACGATGCTTTTGAAATTATCTTTCGTTACAGCTACGGGCCAGATCAGTAAAAAATACTACCAGCATAAAAAATCATGAATCATCCAATTTTTCTAGTAATTTACGCAAATTTTTTGATATTAATTAAATAAGCTAAGAGTCACGTAGCAGAAAAATGCAAACCAATACGTATAAAGCTCCAGACAAGAACTCAATTATAAGGGTTTTATTGTCCATACCGTTTCTAAATAACTTTAATTGACAAAGAATCACGTCTCCACTCCAGCCGAATGTCTACGAAAGAGCGAAGCGATCGAACGCGGAAACAAAACATAGCTATAAGTGCAATGCGACGGTGCCACTCCGCCGCACACAGGGAAAACGCTCCGTACGATTTCCATCAAAACAAACGCACACATGCAAGGATGTCTGCCAAAATGCACGCACACATGCGCCGGCACCAATATAAGGACACCGAAACTCGGAATGAACTATTCACGGGCTGTGCGTGTGTGCGTGAGGGAACGAGAGGGAGAGTGTGACTAAAATTTCACTTTCGTTTTGGCAACGTCGCACCTCCCCGTTCGTCGACATTTGGAATGGGGTGGAAATTCGTAGTGGCTAGTTCACTGTACTATCGTACGGTGCGTCTGTGAAAATTTCGTGCGTGACGCCGAAGCTAGATGGCGCTCCTACTGACAATTTAAAACTTTACATGCAAGAACTGAAACTAACTAACCAGCTTATTCATAAAAAAGTTACTGAACGGATTAACTATTGAACTGTTCTGTCCCTCTCTGACAGAGAACAATTTGTTCTTTGACAGAGAGTGACAAAACAGTTCAATAGCTAATCCGTCCAGTAACTTTTTTATGAATAAGGGGGTAAGTATTTTATATATAAAATCATGTTTACATTGTTTACATACGAGTCTTTCTTATTGGATCTTCGGAAAGAAAGGACTTTAACTAAACTCATCGACACACTTTATGGGCTTCTATTCAAATTCACGAAAGTCATCTGTGACAAAAGCTTTTTTGTTTCTTTTTTTTTCTAAATATTCGCAACTTATCGACCGTGAGGGGTTGCGGAAAGAAAAAACTTTTAAAATGAGCGGTAGTAAAGTAACGGTACAATGTGTAGGACATTTCAATACTTCAAAAGCTTACGATTCTCGGAAGTGGAATCGTCGCCGATGAAAGAGATGGGTAGTTGATGCTATCTCTTTTCTCGGCTGACTTTGCGGAGGGGACTGTAGTGTGGTAGATATTCTGCATTTTAGTGTTTTTGAGAAACAATTTGGGAGCCAGACAAGAGCGAAAGTATATTGTGGGTATCTATAGATTGTACAGCTATCTATTACAATTTCATACCATAGATAAAGGCGCTCACATACATGTACGTTTGTTGAATTGAAAAATGACCATACTAAATGAAAAAGTAGTATGAAAATATGAAAAGTATTATGAAGTGGATGTGGTTATGAAAATACAGCATTAGCACTATACGTTTGTCACTAGCAAATATTCTGAATATTTTAAGATAGCAACAACAAGGCCGTGGTTAATAGGTATATAACCTGCGTTTAATCGCTCCTATATCAATGACAAGAAATAGTACCTAGCACAAACGCGACGTTGTTTAATGTAGTATAGTAAGCTTGATAAATAGCTAAGTAAGTGTAGTACACTTTTTAACCGTGTCAAACATCGTCTTTTAGGTTTTCATATGGTTTTCATTCAAACTTTGACAGTTTTGTTAGTTTGACAAGGTACAAAAGTGTATAAAAGCTGTTACCGTACGTTGACTGACCGTATGTTGAATAAAAATAAAACCTGACTTCAAAAAGGTCTGACCCAAAACGAAAAGTCTTATTGTATATTGACCATGTCACGCAGGATCCACGCAAATCGATTGGTGAAGGTTGTGCAGGCTGCGCAGGAGTCGGGTTACCGCCGGAAGCCGACGCCGGAAGTGGCATGGCCGCCGGACGCGCGCCATCTTACTTTTTGCTCTTACGGCACGACTGGAGCTTAACTAGGTGCGTTTTTTTGACACCTTTGTTTTCGGTTACTTTATTTTAAATACATACTTGATAAAATATTTTAATGTTCAGTAAGTATATGTATGTATACATAAAGGTTAGATAAATCAGTAGAGTATATATTCAATTCAAGCCTCCTATATTTTTGTTTGCAACATTCAGCCAGATCACCATTACTATCTCACATCATGATGATCTTCAAGCCATAAATAAAACTTCCCGAATCATTAATTCGTATTTCATGCAATTTTGTCAGCTCAGGTAACTGTCTCTGCCGTATAAACTCGCATTGTCCAACCAAAAGTCTCTTGCAAAAAGTCCCATACAATTGCCAGGTAGAATCTTTTATGCGTGTTCAGACTTTGCGCAATACAAAAGGTACGATTTTGATGTGAGAGCACACAATGCACTATAAATTATTTGCTAATTTAAGTTTACAGAGCCAAGATTGCACCTGGTGATAGCAAATATCAGCGCAGCTTGTCTTTTCACCTCAAAAAACCTTAATCTATCTATCTGTTTTCTGTACGAGCTATTAAAACCGCAATCTCTATGTTTTTAAATCTAATTAAAAGTAAAGAAAGTAATATCGAGGCGGAATAGTAATTAAAGAAATAATGGCAACACCGCTTTTCCGTGTAGCGCGATGCGAGGAAAATGCAACGTCGCCTTTGCCCTCCCGCGCCCTCCGCCCGCGCCCCACGCCTCACCCCTCTCTCGCCCCCGATGACTCATTCAACCTTTTCAGCGGTGTCAGTGCGAGATCAATGTTTTAAGCGGTTTCCAACTGGCCAGTATCTCTATTGTTTCGACGTAGGCTGAATGCCAATTTGAATCGGTGCCCTAGATTAATTCGTCTATGGTTTTCGGATTTGGAATATAATACGTAGTTCTAGTTTGGTTTGGTATTTTAAATGTATCTACGCTACTTTGTTTAACTACTGTTACCTTTATTTCGTCGCCATCATCGTTGTGCAGTCTTTTCTGTAATTTTGTAGGTTGGATTAATTTGAGCTTACCTGCAAAAAAAGAAAATAAGATTAGAAGCAAATTAATTTCCTCGTCATAATTTATATGAGTGTATAACCATCGCAAGAATAAAAAAAAACATAGGCAAAATAAGGAAACATAATATTTATTAATAAAATTAATAGTAGTAAAGCACCGACGGACGTTTTCTGTCAATGATGGGTAATTAATTGTACAAAATTTCATTTATAAATCTATCTGCAGCTTGTCGGATATTGTCTAAGGTCGGATAATATTGATGAGTGACACCTTGGGACCTCTTTTGAAGCACTGAAAAGTAGGTGTCACTCTGCAAGATATAACTTAATCGCCTAAGCATCTCCAACTAGAATAACTCGACCAAAATATCATATCAGAGAAACTGTCAACGATACCTCCAAAAGATGCGTATTTAAAACAGCAGTATAATGGAACAATCCTATAAATCCATCCTCGACGTATCAGGCAGCTGCCGAGAAGAAAAAATCCAATGCAGACGGACATATGGTACTTCCTCATCGACTTGTCCCTTACTACTACTAATTGCCAGAGCTTTCTGGCCCTTGCAGCTAGCAGTTAAGAGTCAGGATGCAGTAAATGGAAAGGCCAGGTAAGTAATGGTGAACGTAGAAGGTACCGATAGCAGCTGCGTAGCGCGTGCCGGTAAGGGCAGTAAGGAGAATGTATCGGGACATGTGGGCAGATTGGCTTCACCTAGGATTACTTATGTATGTGCCATTTCCTTTAAATTCTGAAGATTTTTGCTTCTGTGTGTGAGTTCAGCTTCATGTCAAAGGGGTTTCCTGTAAGAATTTAGACTGAAAAACCAACAGCGTTGTGTGGTGATTTACGTCTATAGCAAAATTTCACAAACTTGATGTGTAGCCGATTTGGCGTGAGAAAAAATATACTTCTATCTATAGCTTTTCTATCCTTTTCTTTTTCAGATTTATAAATTTAACCCTCGTTAGTCACTTCAACATATTAAATCGAGTCTTTGTTTTATAAAGTTGGAATAATCGTGAGCTGTCCGATAAGTTTCTAAGAAGGATCCAATCAACAGGAATTGTTTGTTTTAAAATTATACAGTGGTGCCAATGTGCCTGCATTTTCATGTAACTGAAGGATAGTTCGTTACATCAAGATGGATGGATAAGTTTCATGACAAAGAAATTTTATTCGATAATTTTTAGCTTATAGGTCAAGATACGAATTTAGTCGTTTTTATCTAATGTAAATCAGTATGCTGAATCTGGCCAGGTTCGGCAGATCACTCTAGGTTACGCAGCATAATGAAGAGAATAATTATACTGACAACTAAAGAACAAAAAGTTAAAAGCATTTCACATGCTTATCCTTAAAACGCATACCTACCAACTATGAAATAATGAACTTCAAACTCCAGCCCGCCGAACCCATAGAACAAAGTTTTCTACCTGGGTCCGCCACAAAAAAGAGGTCATTGAACTTATGGGACCAGCTGCTCCAATTCAAGATGGCGGAATTATTCATGTCAAAATTAATAAATGCAAGCGATTTTATAATAAAATGATGGATTGTTAACGCTTGGTTGTGATGTCTGTAGCCTAAATTTTTGGCCTGGGTCTTGGCTGATTGATTTTTTTTATAAAGGCACTTAATGACACTGTAGCATGTTTCCTTTCAACAGTTACATTGTAAGACCTACACTTAATAACGTTGATGACCGCAAAAAATAATTCGCAAAAACAAAGGCTACTTTCATAATGACAATAATTTCAACGCCATCACCATAATACAAAATAGAAAATTTTCACATGCGTGCACGCAGATGACGCTTCGCCATAGACAATAGGCGACAGATGCGTGTCGGATCCTCCGCACCATGGTAATAACCGCCATAAACATTCGAATTTCAAAAACTTTTCGATGTGAAATGCACTTATGGCTATAATTTCATAGTATTGTGTGTATTATTATATCAGGGTAGCCGCTAGTGTTTAGTTATCAAACTATCACTTCAAAATCCGTAACGTTATGTTCAGATTATTTTGTTGAATTTTACGTATATGTAACGCATAAGTATGCCGTGAACAACTAACATCAGATTAGAATTTTACTGATGTGCATCGAAAAACGGATGGCAATCTTGCGATACTCTTGATGAACATATTTAAACATAGAAAATTACCCTTCCTCTGTATTTTTCAATGATCTAAAAGTTACAATCGTTAGTCCTGAAAATAAGACTCTGAAACACTGAATAATGCACATAAAAAAGCTAAAGAAAAACTAGGAAGCATAAGAAGTCTCAACTGAAGCCAGATACCGAAATCATTTTCCCAGGACAGCATAAATCAAATAAAGGTGTTCTGGTATTGCGTTTCAATGTTTGAGAAAGAGGCGCGACGGAAGCGGGTGCGATCGAAAACCGGAGCTAAATCATAAATTATACTTTACCGGCCCCGCAGGGCTCCGGTTACAGCCGGTTGTCACATGATTACGATTATGAATCGAGCTGTTAATCGATCGAATGCTAACGTTCCAAATTTGAAATCGAAGTTTGGGAATAGAATGTGAGTTAAGGTGAGATGTAATATGAGTCTGATCTCTCAGTGATATATAGAGATAGCAAACGTTGACATAAAATGTGCATAAAATAAGATGTCCGACATGGATAACTTTGAATCAATAAATCAGAGAGGTATTTCAATTACTTCTGATGTCAAATAAAAATGAATACCTATTGCCTTTTCCATTTTAACGCGTAACTTTACCCATATCGAAGGCACTCCACGCTAAGCACATAACAACCCTTATATTTAACAAACAATCCCTGTACTCATCAAACAACGGGGCTGATGACCTCACAGCTTCAGGCTTCTACCCGAGCCTTCAGGTGCCAACCAGACATCCCTGAGCCCTGTAATGCACCGAGCCTCCCCGATTCTATGCATCTTGTTAAGCGCTATGGGGAGGAGAGGGGCCCTGCTAACCTGGTGCGGGTTTAAAAGGGTACGCACAAGTCGGTTATTGTGTGACCGAGGCACTGATAGGTAAATTGCACTTTTTTATGCGTCGATGCAACGGTATCGCGATAGAAGGGGGAACGGGGGCAATTGAGGAAAATAGGGCTTTGAAAGTCTTGGTCGTATCGTAGGTAATGGTGATGCGCCTACTTGGAAGCTGATAATGACAGTCGTTAGGCTAGATAAAAGGGTGGCTTCTAAGGGTGAATCATAATTTAGCCCTCTATAAAATCGACTAATGATAACCTATTAGTTTAATCATGTAATCAGGGTTACTAAGCGTAAAATATATTGAATACAATGAATATCTAAGGTCTATTCTTTTATTTCAGATACTTACTAAATTGACAAGACGTGAGAATACTGAGAATGCCAAGGTTGTGAAATATTTAATACTTACCAGATTTTATTCAATGTGTAATTTGCAATTTGTCTGTAATATGTCAATATAGTATCTGAAATAAAAGAGTAGCCTTTATCAAGATAGACAGATAATACCATAAACTCTAAGAAAGTGCATAAAGTATACGCACTTGTATTTTGATAGATATTATTTTGATAAACCATAGAGTTCCTAACATAGCCTGCCCTTTCAACGAACAGTTTTAAATGTCGAACGCGCGCGACCATAGAGCATGTGTACGGGAGTGGATGCATCCAGTGGAGGATTCGCACGCGTGGCGAGGCATCGGCCCAGTTGCAGCGCTAACGAGGCTTGCGATGCGTACGACCCTTGCCCCTGCCGACCTATGCGAGCCTGGTACTTTAGATCACTATGTAGAAGGATAGTTTTACTTTTTTTATAAGATTTTTTCATGGTTTTTCAAACCGTATTAATGTTTGTCAATGAAATTTTGTAGTAACATGTTATAATGTAATATATTAAAATGAAACTTAAATCAATAAATTTACATTAAAGTTATGATCCCGTGTTAAACGTCTAAACTCTTACAATACCTACTATAGTATACCCACGGTCATAGAAGCTATTAGCTAGGTTGAACCTACTGTTTGATTATGAATACAAACTACCACTTAGATGCAGGTAGTATCCCTTTGAAGAATAAACTAGGGTCTTGCTCTAATTATTACGTAACAATACGTACTCGTATGCATACTTAAGAATAGTACATATCTCTTACTAGGTTACGCGTGACGCCCCTACAGCCTAGGGCGTTTTCTAGCTTTCATTATACCTGCATATAAACACACTCACATACACATACTTGCCTATAAGCCTCCATAGAATTATTGCACTATCAGGAACTATTTATAGAGCTTAATACCTACTTAGTTTTAAAAAAGTAATTTACTTACTTTGCAGTTTACATTAAAAACTAATTCTTACTACACATAGAATCAGAATATATACAACATAAGTACATATAACTTTTCCAGAAAGCTAATTAAAGTAAAGGAAACTTTTTCTAATTTATCGTCCTTGCTATGCGTCATTGGCTTAAACTTGAGCGACTTTCGTATTCAGCAAGTAGATAGGTATAAATGGTATAATGTATACTACATCTTTCTCCCTCTAATCAAGTCCGCACTAACTATCCATACCTCGCTAGGTCACAGTACATTTGTAGGTTACCCGTGCTGGTAGGGGAGTGAGCACCTCTTTACATTTACCTCTATAGAGTATATAAACTCTATGTATTGCGTTGCGTAGGCACTTCAGAGCGTTTTCCTTGCCTATGTAACTTTATGTATGTCAGGGTGAAACTATCACTGACTATAAGATTTTTTTAGTTTTCCGTCGAGACTACGATTGCTACGGGCTACGAAAATTGGCCTACGAAATTCGTAGCATTATATTCGTAGGCATATTTTTTATATTATTTAACTTCAAACATACGTTGATTATAATTTATATATTTTGTATAGCGAGACAGTTATTGTACGGGTTTCATAATTTCAGATATCCTCAAAACTTCAGAATACAATATTTTACATTAAAAATACGGTAGAAAAGCGCGTGCAGA
Source organism: Plutella xylostella (assembly GCF_932276165.1). Lineage (NCBI taxonomy): Eukaryota > Metazoa > Arthropoda > Insecta > Lepidoptera > Plutellidae > Plutella > Plutella xylostella. The sequence goes on from NC_064002.1 coordinate 9,542,740, forward strand.
ATTAGACCTCTTTCGAAAGGGGAGATGCGGGTAGAATGAAACTTACAGGAAAGGGGTAGCGGGGGCACACGGCATGCACCACTGCGTATCAGGGGTTGTTTCTAATGAACTGTAGAATGCCTAGAAACTAGCTCAGATATAGGTATACCTACATACCATATTTACACAGGCATCTTACCTACATTAGGGTGAATAGTTGTAAGAGTACAGCTCTATGATGTGTGTGTCTAACCATGGAAAACTAGGTACTTAATTAAAATTTTGAACTAAAAATTTATTTGTTAAACTATGTTTAAATGAAATGATTTATGTAAGTACCTACATCATATTTTAATGATAAATAATTGATATTAACCTCCTCATACATACTATGGTAGAAAACGATAGGAAAAGAGAGTAAGATTTGTACCGTACCGTTTACATGCTTACATTATTATCTAAATTGTCCTTAATTTTGGAAGGCAGTATTGTAAAATTTTAATGGCAACATAACAATCCTCATCAATCCTAAATATTATATGGTTTATTTATACGAGGTGTTGCAAAAGGATAAAATTTTAGTTGCGAAAAATAAATAATATTTCGCAACAACAATGTTTTAGTAAACCTCTTACTCCGTAGCAGGTCTCGGCAATTAGAGGTGCGTTCAAGCACTGCCCGGGGCGGGGGCGCGCGTGCAAACGCATATGAACGCATATGCGTGCCCACGCGCTTACCCCGCGCATTAACTTACATCCGAACGCTTTGTTTATCGTGGACAACTTCAAACTATGAAGTGAATGAAAGTTTTTTTTCTCCAGAAACTCCAAAATAAAGTAGCAATTCTTTCGAGTGGTATTTTATGACCGCAATAAAAATACAGATTCTGAGCAGCAGTGAGTAATAATAAAATAAAAGCAAAATAATAGCTCCGTGTTGAATGCATCGCAAGGGTGCATCCACGCACCCCTCGCCACACACACATACGTAGAAGCACATTTTTGTATACGTTTACGCTGAAACTAGGCCGCGATTGGTCGGCCATCTGTGCGCCTGTGTGCGTACCTGTTTGGTCGGAGAAAAGAGGTGGTATAGATAGAGTTATTTATAGCTGTTCTAGGCTGTATATGAATTAGTTGCGTGCGTTGGGGTAGTCTTTGCTAGGAAAAAGTATTGATTTGTTGGTCGGTAGCAGCATTTCTACTCTGTTTTGCAGTAGAGATGAATTCATGATGACCTAGCAGATATTGAACTTAAAATTTTAACCAGATGATTGGTTTATTTAATAGTACTCATGCTGTTATTAATTTTATTAAATTATATTGTAGTCGTGTAACATGTTTAATAGTATGCAGGAGCAAAAACCGGTCGCATGCAGCTAAGCGTGACCGTTTTTTACTTGAATGGACACAGCTTTAGTTCTCTATTTAAATTTTATTTATCAACCGACAATGGTCCTTTTATTCTTGAATTTCTTGATGCGACTTTTTACGGCCGCCATCTTTGATAACTTGCATTTAAATAACATTACTTATTTATTTTTTATTAAAAACTTAAATGCTTTCATGTCCCGTAAAGTTTTTATTGTGAAGAAATCCTCGCATAAAAAATGGGTCATTATTTATTATGATGAAACTCTACGGATACTGCAGACGATTTGTACAAATAACACCGTTATATGGCAGTTAGCCTAATCCTGTAAAAAATATTTGAAGAAAAGATTAAGCTAACCGTCCAGACTTTAAACATATGTAAATGTTAATATCTGTAAGGTATATGATATAAAACATTCACTAGAATATTCGTAATTTAAAAGCCGGCTGTATTTATTATTATAAAAATAAAAAAGCTGTAACAAAACCGTCATCATTTTCTAAAAAGCTTAGTTTTAATTTTCGCTCGTCGACGCTCTCTACCGCAGCAAATATTTTATTTTTCATAATTTATAATGGCCGGCTACTGTTTATGGCTCTGTTTAGAAGTTATGGCGACGTAAACAAGCTGCACACCACATCCTGCCGGCTTTTTGTTGCCCACACGTATGTTAACGTTGACAAACGTTAAAAAACCTTTTTTTTATAAACGCCGTTTTATTCCAAACTTTCTGAACGCACGCGGTCTCATTAGCGCGGGAAAACAAGAAAAAAATCAATTACGTCGATTCCTGTTACTTGCGTAATACTACAAAGTCATGCGCGCCGCACGCAAGATGCATCTGTAATAAGTCGATTCGTCCTGCCCGTTACATCAGCTGATAGCACAAAAACCTGAATGGTAACATCTGCCGTGGCCGTGAATCACCGGCCCACGGCGCGGCGCGTGCCGGTCGAAAAAAAAAGAAAAAAATCAAAAGTGTTAACTCCTACCGACCGTTATGATCGCTGTCCGATCCCCTGTGTGGGCGGACCACGTGCTTCTTTCCCCGGAGTAGTTTAAAAATCGAATGCGATTTAAGAAGAAGAAAAACATTTGTATACAGCCAGCTTTGTATTGCGAGATAAGAAGTAGAAACTCCTTTGTAGATGTGACTTTTGTTTTCAGAAGGACCTTTAGACCTTGTTGCAAAATAATGGCTGGAATTTACCTACAGAAAGATAATACAAAATAACTGACTTACCTAAGTACCTAATTGAAGAAAAATATACGACTCAAAATACAGTTTATTCTCAGCATAAATTACTTATCTGGCCCATTAATCCGGGCCGAAGAAAATATTGTCGATTAAAGAGAGAAGATACATTTATTCGACAAAACAAAAAGGCAATTAAAATCCGAGATAAAAACACAAAGGTCTTGATTTACTGCTTTCTTATAATGTTTACTGCTGGATGTTAGCGTGAATCTTCGTGAAAAACACATTTATTCGGGACAATTTTTGGCAACCATTTTGTGTATGCTTTCTAAGGAAAAATAGAGGAGCCTATAACGTAAATTGAGTTTCGAATTTGGCGTAAGTAATTCTTGTCGTTATCGTAAATTATATTTTAGACAGTTTTGTTTATAAGTAAGTATTGCAGATAATGGTATTATAGAGGTAGTTTGCTGGCGTCACTTAGCTACGAATTTCAGATGTGATTAACAGTCTGCGGGTTTTGCGTATTGTAATTTATTTTGAAAGATAAATTGATCATCGTTTCACTGAAAGTACATCTATGTAATTTATAGAATCTAGTACTGAATGTAATAAAAAAACATTGTGTTTTTATATCGAAGTTGTGGTTTAAACATGAATATTCCCTGCCTGTTCAGGCAGGGAATACATTTATAAAAATGTTAATATATATAAAAAAAGATAGGATAACTTTATTTGTTTAAAAGGTGTACTTTTTACAATCTTACACCTTTCTAAGGCTGGCAGCACACACAATAGCGAGCGATACTAATCAAAGTCTTTCGATAAAAGCTAGATGTTCGATATTCGAATGCTCGGTCCTGATTGGAGGACGGCCGTGCGCGCAGCTGTCGCACACATTGCGCGCAACGCGTGCGCACTCCGACTATTATGTCATAAAGACGCTACTGTTACCAACCTACCGACAAAAGGTGAATTGAACAGCTGATTCTCGAAAAAAGTGCAACATTTTTTGCCCAAGTTTACATTAATTACTCCCGCGCGAAACCAAACGAATGCTAAGCCGTTTGGTGAAGTTTTCGTAGATGTTTTCGTATGGAGTTGGGCTACTGGAGCTTCGCTACAACGTTATGTGGGCGACATGTGAACCGGCTCAATATAAATAATACGATTTCATGAAGTAAAATAAATTCTGCTTTACAATTCCCTTACGCACCGGGTGCTTTGTGCAGAGAATGGAGCGGGTGATGACAGTTGACGGTTTTCATATCAAAAAGCTGTGCGATAAAGTGACACTTCAAGCTTTATTTAGCACCTTGTGAGTTTTGATGCTTTGTTTGGGTTATATTTTTACTTCGGCATTCTTTTACAAGTATAAAAAAATACTAGAGCAGGTTATATTCAGCTTAACATGTTAGAAAATATGCCTTTGAAATTATGTATAGCCCAGCAGTTTATGAGTAAATACAAAAGCAGCAATTACCGATAAAGCAGCCAATCATGGCGCTGCAATTCATTTAAAGTCCTGCTTAACTTGATATACTCAGGCTCAGGCTGAATTCGAGGCTAAATGAAGTAAAACCAGCTGTTTATCAAATTCCGAACCTCCATCCATTGAGGTACCTACTCAAACAAAATGTTAGACGTTTCAAGATAAGCCGAGATAAGGACGCCAGGTGTCAAACCACCCGCTAACTAAGTTGAAATACAGCACTAATTATACACAACAATGTGTATTTTGTACTAAAAACCGGTATTTTGTAGTTTAAAAACCGGTAATTTCCGAACCGAATAACGTGTATTAGGGCGAATTTTTGCGTCAAATTGCGTCCGGTTTTAAAATCTGCAGTTTGAATAGCGGTTTGAGAATTTTCATACTTGCTGATGTTATTTTTTGTAAATGAACTGTCTGTTATTATAATTCGACGAATTTGATGTTATTTAGTGCCGGTTCGAAATAGGTTCAGCATATAAACGTACAACATCTAAAACGCATAATGTTTTGAGCTAAACTTAATTTATTGCAATAAAATACTCGCGCTCGGACACACTGCTTCCTTAGAAGCTTTTGAATGAAAAATATAAAAGGCGGAAATGTATGCAATTGAATAAGTTTATGCAAATATACTGTAGCACGGCCACTTACTTACATACATACATAAGTCATACAGCATGTGCGTCATTCTACGTTTCGATTTGAATTTCGTCCTGTTGTAAATAACTCTACGGGCAAACTAACAAATACGGCGCATTTTTATCATGTCTGTCATGACATATACGTTTTGTTTTTGTTACATCTATAAAAAAGCGATATCAGGCAAAAAACTATTATATTATAAATTAGCCTTTCCTAAACTTCACAATAGAAAACTAGAATGTTATAGTTTGTTGATCAGAGAAATATACTGAAGACGGCAGGCAAATGGAAATAGGTATGAAGTAAATGAAATGGTTAAATAAATTCAGGAATTCGAATTACCTACATCTTCTTTAAGTACTCGTACCTTCCTTCTTAAGTACCTGATGGTGGCTTTACAAGATGGTCTATGTTTGTGAATGGAGCTACGCACTAGAAACTAGTAAATAAAACAGACATTTCATTGACAACTGAATAAAACATGTGCCCTGATTTTTATTCAATGATTTAGATACATTTTTGTAAGAGATCGGTTTCTTTCATAAAACGAGGCTAAACATTTCAGCGATTAGCATCAACAAGTATGCTGGAATGTGTGTCATGTTTTAAGAAGTGTCCATTTAATAAGAGTTTATTTTAACTAATGATCTAAGTAAATTATTTATTTAAGAACAACTGTATTAATCAGGAAGTCAACTTCTATTTTCCGCAAATTACCAAATCATAATGGCTGTATAGAAAAACAAAACACTCTAATTTTAAACCAAAGAGGTTCATCACCAAAACTGGAACCTCTACTCTACAACTCCTTGGAACAACAACAACACGAGCAGGACAGCTATAACCTGCCTTGATCATTGGGCTAGAGAGTGAAAGAGACAGTATCTTACCTTCTTCTCTGTTAGCTTCTCGCATCGCCTCTGCTTGCAGATCTGATGCGACTTGTCGTTGCGGCAGGGCGCGCAGTCCCCACAGTTGTCCTTACGCTGGCATCCGATGCATTCGCCGCAACGTTTTCTTTTCTTCTTTGTCTAAAGGATGAAAATGTTTATTAAGTATTATTATGCTAAATGTATTTACATATTGTTTATAGCGGTAGCTAATTGTGTGAGTAAGTCTGGTTCCGTCTAGAAAAATAACTAAAGAGGTGCGTTAATGAATCAAGGCTCTTTGGATCTTACTTGTCGTGGCGATATGAATTTGAAGGGTCGATTTCTTTATTTAAATATCGAAGTGTCAATTACTTGTACAAAGTCCCTACAGATCCCTACAGACCTATGCTACAGACCTTTAGACGCTGACACATATTTATAACCCGAAATGAAAACTCCATACGCTTGCGTGCCCTAATGGACTTCTGCCAAAGCCCCGTTCTCGTGCAATTTTGATCATGCAACGGTCCGCGTATCTGATCGAAATGTTCCGATTGTTGTCTCGAAAACGCAAAACAGCTGACGAATTTGAAAAAGGTTTTTGGATGCAAACTTTGTTATGCGTGCGGCCTCTATGCACATTTACATGTTTTAATGGGCGGCTACGTATGAAATACTTATTATTTAAATATTCAAGTAATGTGCAATAGAAAAACTTAGTAATTAATAAGTGGTTCTTATTATGAAGTTCTAATGAATATTGTCATACAATTACAAATTGATCGAGCGTCTGGTCTGGCAGATGTGTTCGATGCACTTTATACTAACAAAGTTCAATGTATCGCGCTTTTACAGGAATATGCTAGTCAATTTAATTCACTTGAACAAATATGCACGATACAAAGTTGTCGTTCATTTATACAGAAACATGAACTGGTAGGATTATTATTTACATCCCCATAAATATAATTATCTAAATATAAATGAAAATATAAGCTTTCATAGTTTGTCATGTTTTAGCTTTCAAACTAAACGATATTTGTTATGTTAGAAGATCAAATAATGTGAATGTAAAGAGGCCCACACAGAAACGATCACGATAACACGTCATTCTTCGGAGCTTTCTGATTCACTCATTTCTGTGAATCACGCGCTTTAGCGCTAGATCAGTTGTAGCTGTTACAAATTGTTTCAGCATAGATTCATATGTTTTACTTACTTTCTTCAGTAGAATGTTGAGATAATAAAAATATATACCTAGGTGTTTGTCCGCAGTGATTGCAATTATGGCCGATTTTTATGATAGAAAGTAACTCCACTAAAAAAACCTATCTAAAGCCTTCCGGGATCAATTCCCAGGAAGCCTGAATAATTTCAGAGAACGACATGACCTTAACTCAAAAACTGGCAGGTATAAGTACTTAATCGTTGTTTTTCTCGCAAGATAATTAGGTGATAAAAATTTATTAATATTGCCTCCTACCGCGTAATGGCTGAACTAACAAAGTACTTGCCTTCTCTGTTGCTATAACCCATAGCTTTTTAATATTACTTGGAGCTTTTGGCAAATAAGAAGGCAGTTGCAAATATCTTCCGTGATTGGTTGACTGAAACATGAAAGGCTCGACACCCACTGAAAAGTATGTTTGCGTTCGCGCTTCTTTTATCTCTTTGAGTCTGAAAACTATTTCTTTTTTCACCTTTTCTCTAACAATATTCGTGAAAAGCTACGGAAGACTTTGATAGCTTCAAATGTTTCGTTGGGAAATGTAACTGTAAATGAAGTTTCAAATTCTAGAGATTAATGACCTGTGTATATTCTGATTCAAGAACCAATTTTCGAAAAAACTGAACTATTAAGAATGATGTGTATTATATTAGTCATTTCCTTCAGGAAAATCGTTAGAATATGTACCTACCTAGTAATGGGATATCCCCGTGAGTCAGAGCGTGAATATAAAACTATAACGTTGCTTGTTGATGAATAAAATATCAAGATATATGCTTCTAATCTCTCATATTATAAGCGCTTATACAGGGAATTTAAAGTCTTAAAAGAATGCAAATAAGACTGAAGAAGGTATACTTACTTAGTAGCGGCAGTGTTATTATTTACACTAGGTTAAATAATTAACAACGCATGCTGCATTGTAAGATAATTTAAGCAAATGCAATTAAGATTTATAAAAGGTTTACTACTTATTAATTTATATTTTTACATACAACTGTTTAGCTTATTTTAACTTCACAAAATAAAACTTTTTTACGTAAAATGTGCATTTTATTGCACATAAACCAGTAGGTAACTTTATATCTGAACAGCTGCTGGGATAGCTGAATAATTATGACAATTAGGAATAAAAAATTGTAGCGAGCAGTTCTCATTTTGAAATATCTCACTCTTCACATCAATACGACGACGTTATAAAATTCCTAGAACGTCGCGTGTATTAAAACACAAAATAATCAGTCGAATCTACAGGGTGCTTGCTTTATTTTATAATGTACTTGTGCTAATAATTGAATATGATCAATCACGAGATAGCAATCGGTGGAATTAAGTCATTGAAAGCAGCTGGTCGGTGGATCAGTCGCTGGATATTTAATAGGTCTCCCCAGTCGTCCGACTGATTGCTCAACTGATACTACCGCAAATTTACAAGTTCCTCTTTCGAGTTCCTACAATACTCAAAATCATACGGTTCAATGCGAGATTAGATCCGAATTTGATCAAAATGGGCTAAAATTACATGTTTTATTTAATAAGCGTCTATAATTTAAGTGCTTAATTAACGAAGGAGCATTAAACTTATCGGGCAAAAGATATCAATTATATCTAAAAACAGAGAATGACGGAAGCAAAAAAGCGGCGCGGCGCGGCGTGCCACCATCGTAATTAGTCAGCGACTGCAGCGCTAGGCAGCTGCCGCCAAGGTGCTCGCTATTAGACAAGGAAACTCTGACATTTGCCCAGCCAGGAATGTCGTCCGATCTTTCTAGCAGTCCTTAGACGCTTTTTACTTGAGATGTTTATTCGTTTACCCTGAGAGATGTTCACTCCTTTACTCAATTCTAAGAAGACTGCTGCAAATTCCGACCTGGAATTTTATCAACTCGGATAACCACTTCATCAAGCCATTGCCGGAATTGTAACGTTGAGTTGATGCGCGCTTATTAAAACAAAAAAACACAAATACATTCAAGGCCTCTCAGCCCAAAATACGTTAAAGAATTTAATAAAAGTCATAAAATCTCCTAAGCTGGACACGCGTAAATCGTCCCACTTTAATTTGTGCTTTAAACGAGAGCGAAGAAAGTTAATTTATTGGAGGAGCAAGCGAATCGGCTAACTATTAAATTTATAGCCGCGAAGACAGCGAGTTGGGCCATTCCGCAACTTGGCCGGGAATAAAAACTGCTGCTGGAATAATAAAAGGTGGAATTACGGCAAAACTTTCTCTTTTCGGGATCTTCATTCGGCGAGCATCCACTTTCGCCCGGTGTTGTACCGACTCGGATGAAATTCAGGGAATTCTAATATCTTTCGGCTTGGAGTCCGCAGTTCGCAATTCCCTAGCGGCTTGTTTACGTAAACCACCGTTACATTAGTTAGCATCTGTTCAATTTAGTATCTGTTAAGCTTTTTCTGCCTTATTCCTACATATGATTTGGCTCTTTGATCTTTTAATCTTGACTTCATGAAACGGTAAATCTAGACGGAACCAGACAGAAGGAACTAGGGGTAAGATATAGAACTAATAGAGCACGCTACTGACCTGTTTCTCGCTGGAGCAGTCGTCCATCTCCATGGGCCCGGCGTGCAGGGGCGGCGCGCCGTGCAGCGGGGACTTGAACCCGGCGGTGGACGACACGGCCGCCACCTGCCCGCTGCTCTCCGACCCCACCTCCATGTTGGACCCGTCCGACTCGGAGCTGTTCGCGCGCATTTTCCGCCGCTCCTTCTTCCGGTAGTCTGACCTCGTCGGCGACGACCCGTTCCCGAACCCATTTGTCTTCTTCTCGTATCCGTTATCCAGGATCATAGGGTTCTGGAACGACGCATGGTGCAGCCCGTTAGGCGTGTATTTGTCTTGTAATGATTTCACATCGAAAGGTTCGTTCTTCAGGACGTGCACCACCGTCGGGCTCTGAATGTTCTGTATTAAGCTCCCGTTCTGGTGCAGGAGCGTCCCGTTTTGGTGCAGGATGCCGTTCTGCGTCGGGAACGCGTTGATGGTGGCGATGTTTGGCTGGTAGAGCTGTATGTGGCGGTCGTCGATGTAGGCCTGGCCCGAGGGTGCCAGGTCGCGCGCCTGCAGCGGCGCCGGCACCAGCGGGTAGCTGCGTGCGTTGACCGCCGTGAGCGTGTGGAACGTGGTCGCGTTGACGGGCGACAGCGTGGTGAGCGTGGTGGACAGCGGCGCCACCTGCGACAGCGTGGTGAGGTGCGGCGACGACGGCGTCGTGAGCTGCGTGAGCTGCGTGATGTGGCTGGGGCTGGCGCTGGGCGTGGGGCTCGACGTCACCGGCACGGGCGTCACGCTGGGCAGCCCCGTCTCCGGGATCACCGTCGTCTCCGGGAACGTCTGGAACTGGCTCTGGAAGGACGGCAGCTTGTTGGGGATCGGCTGCAGGGTCACAGACTGGTAGGTCTCCAGCGGGGTGGAGAAGCCGGCGCGCAGGATGGCGTCCTTGCCGCCGACGGTGATCGGCATGGACTCCCAGGGCCGGTACTGCGGCTGGCTGGAGATGATGCTGAGCGTGTCGCCGGTGCGCTCGTAGTACTCCCAGGTGGGCTCCAGCAGGCGCGTGTCGGCGTGCAGCAGGCGCTGCTCCTCCGCCATGTCTCCGAAGGAGGCGAAGGGCGGCAGGTCGCCCGGGCTCGCCAGCCGCTCGCTCATGGCGCCTCCTGGCGGCGCGAGCGCATCGCGCCTGATCTCATCACTCGCACTCGATACACAGTACGGAATAGTTCGGTAGCTTGCGTACAAAAATAAAGGCTTCGTAAGTCTAACTTGTACTGAACACACACTATAGTTACAGAGTCGTATAGAGTCGGAACTTTCGGTAATTTGTACTTTGAAACGGCTGCACTGAATGTCCGCGCAGGTTACCCTATATAGCACTTAGATTACGGTTATACGGCACACTGGTTTACACTACACTAATCACAATATCTTCGATTTTTAATACTAGCAAATAAATTATGTAAAAAATCCTTAACGAGTAGAGGCAACGTCTTAACAGTTACGGTTTATAAAATCTTTGGCTGACTTGTGAACGGTCGGCTGTTCTCACAACTGCTAACGTACATAAATATTTGTGCACTCGTTTAACGATATCTTATTATTTTGGAACGTTTAAATACTGGTCGTTGATTGCTTGATTAAATTTTATCTTTCGCTCAATTGCAAAGGCTTTTTTTATTGTAAATACCGATCACTTCAGACTTAAATTAATTTGTACTGTTTGGGAGTTAGCGTATACTATGTTATGATTTGCTGTATCGTTAAAAGGTTAAAAAATAGTGCTTATATTAGATTGAAACGAGAGTTTTGACTGGAGGCTTTGGTTTGAGGAATTTTGAATGATTTGGTTGTTGCGTGGTGCGGCGGGTTATCCGAGCGGCTTGCACCAATCTGCGAACAAAAAATAACAACATGTAAGAAACAAAAAACAAAAACCTGGTACCTATCCACGGGCGGGATATGGCAATTCTGTGGAAATAGCCCGTCGACTATAATTCGTGATGTTTTAGGGGCTCTCCAGTTCGCGGGATAAATTCAAAATAATAAGGTGGTAAAGGAATTTCGTAACTATGTAAATTTGAAAGTTACGAGTGCGTTTGGACATGTTTACGAGTTGGCGGTCGCGCATGCGTCTCGCACTGTTTTGCAGAATCATGGAATCGATGGCGCGAGAACAGAATCGAATTAGGATTTCATTTGTCGATTATAGCTCGCATTCTAGTTTTGTAAGGAGCTGCGAAATGAAGCTCGAGGGCGAAGACAAACGGCCTCCTTACACAAAGTGCTTTTATAGTGCTTACGTGAGAAGTTATGGTTTCAGCTTGGGTAGTTAGTTGTTCTGTATGAACTTTTGTTTTTCATTTGTAACGTTGTCTACAATTTACAACCCTGAATCTCTTCTTGAGTAAAAGCAAACTTTCATACCTATTTGAAAGCTACTTCTAAGTAACCATTTTTATTTCCATGAACATGGCCATTCCTTATCATATCAGAAAGTTAAAATAAAAGTTCCTGCCATTTTGTACAAGATCTACTTGAACAGTAGATTCATCCACTATTCCATATGCCACGTCAGCCTTCCAGCCGACAGTGTTCACTCTACTATTATAATCACGTTGTTACATTTAGTCACGTGCGGCTAACATTTCAGTGGCCCGTGACGTCATCCATGCCACCCCTCGCAGGGCTGCCAACTTGACGACATGTAACTTGTAATTTATATCGGAAAGAAAATCCGCTAAGCTTAATACTCGGCTTAGTAGTCATACTGTATTAAGATTTCACCAAAGCTCTATAAGCTGATTATGGAAAGATTGATAAGTAGATAGATAATAAAGTTTATTATTTTCATAACGATAATGTAAAAATATTTTACACAGCCCTATTAATGATCTACACTAGTGTGGGGATATTTTGTTGGTAAGCGTATCGATAAACTATCATATTTTTGACTATCGATACCGCTACTTCTCTTGAGACCTTTTTATAATTAGAAAAAAAAGTTTTGATGATCATCATGAATCACATCAGACAAAACTTTGTCCTTAGCGTTCCTCATCCAGCCTCAGATCTGGAGGGCGTCCCACGCTATGTTTTCCTGCTCGTGGTCTCTACTCCAGAAACCAGAAATCAATAGATTAATGGTCCTTCAACAAATTTCAATAATCTTTAGTAGAGCTTGTATTTTGTGGGTAAACATAATCTATTATTAGGTTGTCTATTCTAAGTTTGTGTGGAACGGTTTGGTCCAATTTTGTGTCTTAAAATAGACAATGTTATGGGAAGTGAAACTATTTTATCTGTAGAGGTGTTTTTGAACTTGAGGTATGATTTACAAACTTCCATTTATTCAAACAGCGTGTTCTGAGGTAATGGAAAAATTTTAAATGATTAGGTATACTAATATTCTCTGGGAAATGGCCGTTATAGTAACGTAGTTGGAAAACACGTGATTAATTCATCCAACACGATGTTCTGACCAATCGAGTGGCTGGATACACGAGGTACAGTCTATATAAAGAAGAGACTTATTTTAATTCAACCTGAATCGATAGGCTTCGTCTGCAGATTTGTGACGTCAATTCCAATTTCAAATATGAAATACTTTTACGTTTTCAAGGAACAATCCGTTGGCGGATGGTTTATTTTGTTATTTAAAAACATTTCTGACTTACATTAAATTAATAGACCTCCTTCAAATAACCAAAGCAGAAGTCTCGACGCAATCGTTCCGTTTCCCACAAAGTACGCTTCGCAATTTTAAAAGCGTCATTGCAATCTTTTAAAAAACAAAGCTATCATTTTCTGAGAGCGCGTCGCATGAAAGGAGTTGTCTTTTGTTTTGTTTTGTTAAAGAGGTGGCAAATTGCAACACCGCTTGTTTCGGCTCTTTCGCTTCCCCTTCGAAGCCCCCCTGCCCTGACTGAAGTGCTGACACTTTTTAGGGATTTCTGTACTTACACCTGTACCAATCCTCATAATAGGATACGTTTAAAAAGGACTAGGTATTATATAGCCTGCCATTAATTAAACTTTTGAATAAACTTTTATAGGTATAATAAATGAAGCCATAGAGTCAGAAATCAGAACAGCTCAGCTATTACCTACGCAGTAAACAGCAGGCAAGGCAAACTCTTTGTACGTCAACACAAAGAACGCGCCGCGAAAAAAGAAGATTAAAAGAAGTTCTGCGTACAACGGAACGCGAGTCGTGTGCATGTGTGAGTGCAAGGATATGTCTGCGGGCGTCTGCGGACTGCGTTAGTGTGCGTGCGCCGGGCGTGTGTGTGTGAATGCGATAGTATCTGGGTTTCGGTTGTCAAGGGCAACGGTACAACTGCAGCGAAAGCGTTTTCAGCTTTGCGCTGTAATTATAAGGACTTATTTTTAGAGTCGGATGTTGTCGCTTTTTTGTGCAACGTCGCGGTGCGTTGCGTTGCGACGACGCAACCGACGGTCTGAGCTTCGGGAACATTGATCATCAATTACTTTGTATTGGTGCTAGTGGTTTCACTCTTTCGATGCATTTCCTTTTTCTACCGACCTACTAAGTTACTACAATATTTCTCTAATCAAAGCAGACTCGAGTTCCAAAACTGATCCGGAGTTCACTATCTTATTGGTTGGGGTTCCGCTCATCTGGCATAATCTTTATTGACCAAAACTCATTTCGCATAACTCGTATGGTCTAAACTTTTTTGGCCGAACCATCACTTTGCCAAGACTTATGTGGCATAAGGCTCGTTTCGTCTAAAACTCTTTAGGCACAATCTTTAAACACCTAAGTTTCGTTTGCTCAAATTTATGTTCGTCTATACCTATGTATAATCTTGTTTCTCGTAATGTTATCTTAATAAATAATATATTAAGTATGTAGTAAATGTACAAATTGTGGTATTTTTCTCCTACATCCCGAAAATCACGATATTGTATGATCAAAAAATCTAAAGTTAACGACCAATATAATTATTACAAACCCCATGAGATCGAAACCTAAAAATAGGTGCGACGACGAGCAAAGCGAGGAGGAGCGTGTTAGGTGCACATGTTCATCAAAACCAAAGCGGAGCGCAGCGAAGCGGAGCGGAGCGTTTTCCAAACAGCGGAAACAATACAAGGCACCAGTTTGCGCTATGTAGGGAGAAGCTCCGTCAAAGTTAAAGCCAAACGAATATTATTACTTTGTATAAACCTAATAAACCTATGCCATAGCATTATTAGGCTATTCAAGATTTGGCGATACCATTATTAGGCTAAACAATATTATGCGAAATAACTTTTTACTAAACGAGATTTATGCCATACGATTTTCGGCGTAACGAGACTTTGACCAAACGTTACTATGCAATACGAGATTAGGCAAATAAATCTTATGCCAAAAAAGGTAGAACCTATTGGTTGCTTTCAAAAAGCTCACTTTAAAAGAAAGCCTCATTTGATGATGATGAAACATATCAAGAAATGACATCATAACAATGAGAAATGCTATCAAGGATTCGATATTAATATTTTTTTGTGGCCCAGCTGTTACAAGTAGCTAGTAGGTGCTTACATCCGCTGCGCGCGCGCATATATACCTGCCGGAAACTGATATCTCTATCAGAAAGATCACAGAAAAGATTATTGTTGATAACCGAATCATCGGATTGCTTCAATAACATGTGTATTAACTTGTAGGGTAGTAGCGTTGAAAAAGCTTTCATATTTAGAACTTCTTTACAGTGTTACAGGTTTGCATTAGTACCCTTAGGGCCGGTTTTTCAATGCCAGGATAAAACGTCAAATAACTATCTAACGAATAATTTTATTTGGCTGTTTATCGGCCTGGTAGTTGCTTAACCATTTTTCAATTGTGATTTATTCCATAGATAACTATCTTACCGATTTTTCTATTTGAACTCAGGAGAGATGAAACAAATATATGCGCAGACACTAGTGCTAAAGCAGGACAGACTACTATTTCAATTGTCAGTGTCAACTATCACTGTCAAGCAAAGAGCAATCAAGCCACAAGCCTCACTGACTGTTTGGTTTGGTTGTTTTAATTTTGGTATTTAAATTTGTTATTTTTGAATCACAATGGTTTCACAAAAAAGAGAGCGTTTAGCGAATTTTAATAATGCTGAAGTTACTGTGTAGTGAGTTTGGTAGATAAATTCAAACATGTCATAGAAAATAAAAAGACCGATGCTGCAACAAATAAAGATAAGGAGACTGCATGGAAGAAAATTGAGTTTTCTTTTAACTCCAGTGGTATAACCACAAGTGTCCGCTCATGGAAAACCCTTAAGTTAAAGTACGAGGGCATCAAAAAAACAATGAAGAAGATGTCTTCCCTGCAAAGGCAGGAGATGTACAAAACTGGAGGTGGGCCCTCAAATGCACCTCCATTTATCGATGTAGAAGAAAAGGTGTTGGGCATTTGCTCCAGCATTACCATTCAACATATCCTTAATTTAGAATTAACAAATAAAAACTGAAAGAAATAATTACAACACCTATGTTTTATTATCAAGTACTGGATGGTTTCTCTCTTTTCTCCTCAGTCTATAGCAGTCCAATACTGGACATTGAAGATCATCCCGCCAAGCCGGAGGGATGTCTTAGATACTTATACCTATATAGCATAGGTTACCTACTTATCGTAAAATGAAAAACTATATGTACCTTAATATTTTTTTATGAAGGAAGTGCTGCTACATTCCTGTTTTATAAAATTAATGATTGAAAATAAATCAACATAATGTTTCTAGTCTGGTGCCTTTCGGCGATGAAATTCTTTTGCATCCCCCATACTATAATGATCAGGCCTCGTTTTGACGACTGTGACTTTCCTTTCAAATGGATTAATATATTCGTTCATTACTGCCTCTTCTTCGATCGCCATATCATCAATGTCATCGAAAATATCCATTGAAAATGACGATTATTCTCTGCGCTCGGTAGTTTAGAATTGTTATAAACGCAAAAAAGAACTTACAATTAATAACCTCAAATGTCAAATTATCAATCGAATAAGCCCTATCTGGCGGCCCAAGCAGCAGATAGATTTATTCTCCAGTTAACTGAGTTATTGGACGAATAAGTTCTATCTGACATTTGAAAAATGTAATATTTCGCTATCTGTCGAATAAACGCTATCTATCTGTCTATCTGAGCATTGAAAAATCGGCCCTTAGTAGTAGTTACCCTTTGAAGATTTTATACCATGGTTAAGACTACCTATCTATTAAGAACTGAAGAATAGAGTTTAAAATGTTTCTAATGTAAGTGATTCTGAAACATATTTTGCCTCGCCGAAGTCATTGAGCTTTTAACAATATTACTTATTCTCATTGAAAAAAATATGGAAGGAGCTTTATTAATTACATTAGTTCCTAATTCGAATCAACCCCTCTTGGGATCGGCTTTTCCACTAGGTATTCTATTAGTTTTATTGCCTAGGTATTCTCTGGAAATTCGTCCAGACTGCACTTTTTATTTACTTAATAGCTTTCGTTATTATTTATTAAATGTCTGAAAGCTTGCGCAGTTTAGTGCTGGATTCACAATCATGTTTCATGTTTGGTCATATTTTTTTTGCTTCTCATAATTTTTCTCGTATTTTATTAAGATGATGAAAATGAATGATTTGATTTATCAATGCTTGAAAACTCTTTTATACTGTTTACATTCAAATTTGAGGCACTTGGAAAGTAAATATAAAAATAAACTTTCGTTGTGATTACAAAATCAACCTAACTCGGCTAAGACCTCCCGAAAAAATAGACTCAAACAATAAAGCCCGCATCTAACAGCCAATGTAGCGAGCTTGCAACAATTTTCTAACAAAAATAACACTACAGCGCGACAACCAACCCGACTAGTCAAAGTTATAAAAGTAACAGGAGCAGAATTGAACGTAAGTAGGTACATGCAGGAGGCCGGTAGCATCCCGGCAATTCTGACTGATGTGCGCTTCCGGCCCCACGTTATCATTATGTTCCACTGCACCTGTACACCATATATTCAAGCCCGTATGTTATATTATAGACTTCACAACTTCACTATCCTTTGTAAGGATCGAATAACGTATAATAGCTGGCGACGGTAAGAAAGCAAGGCGTAGCTATAACGACGCATAGACTGAAATGAAAACAGTTTTAATAAGACGCACAGTTTTAACTTTCAGAGTTAGGAATACGACTGTGCTCTTGAAGACATGAAAAACAAAAATGAATCCAAACAAAGTGGTGCATGAAATGAATATAATAAGCTTTACGACGTTACAAGACCACAAGCGGCAAAACGATCAACAGCCCGTAATAAAATTATTATCATCGCGAGATACGCGTTCGGAGTTTGAGCATGATCATAAGCGTACGTACTTTATTCGAATAAGGTACCTCCAGATATAGAGTTACGGTCCCATCCCATTGAGCCGAAGTGAATAGCGGCCGCAGATGTGTCTCGTTTTTTACCAAACTCCATTCCCACACTTCCACTTTTTCTGATGCCTTAATACTTTTGTAAAGCTTTTTTGTCGAGTTCAAACGCACTATCGGATGTGACATCGGAAATTGAGCGTTTTTTCTATTTAAATGTATGAGATATTGTAATAGTTTTGACTCAATTTTCGTCGGATGTTTGATTATTATGGCGGCACAGATTTGAGTCGCGCTCCTAAAGGAAGCGGCTAGAGCTGGTTAAACATTTGAAAAAGTATCACTCTTGTTATTTGAAATTATTTTAATACTTATCCAATCAAGCATCTTTTATCTAATAGAAGGAGTCATGTTCCCACTGTAAGTAATTACAAGATCAATAATATTAATTTTAAACATACTGTTACAAAATACCAGCACTTCATCATTTCATACGTTCCAAAAGATCAAAAAACTATTCATAATTTTCTCTCAGTAATCGAGATTCTGATTACTAAATAAACAAAGCGTTTATTTACCGAGATCAATAAACAATCGATGTGTATAGAATCGCAAACTTGTGCGAACGTTCACCCGGCGGGACTGAGAGAGCGCCCACTGAAATATTCCGCAAAATTACATCTTTCATGAAGTTTTTCCCTCGCATATCGTTCATTGACGTCCAAACTTCGCCCGGCAGAAAGCGAAACTATGTGTCCCTAGCTATGTACACTGAAACCGAAAGCAGCTCATGGAACGGTATTGTGTTTACATAGCGAGACTACTGAGCAATAAGAGGTGGATTATCCTGACTCGAAAAATATGAATTAGGGTACCAGTTCTGGCAATAATCTTGATATTGAAAAATAAGTGAGAAAATGGTTCTGAGATCTATGTAGATGGAGTTTTAAAAGTTTATATCACACTGAACTTTCGCGAAAAATAATACGTTTTATGAATTTTCATTATCATTTACCTACTTTTAGGTGTACTTTAGTACAGTTTATTTTCTCATGTATTTTCATTACCACTCATTAGGGCACATTCTTGTAGCAATTTCTTGCTACGCTTGCTTGCAATTTCTTGTCCATTTTGTCATTACATCTTACATGATGAATAAAAAAACGAAGATAATTAGGTGTAGTTTTCTCACTATAATGTACTGGAAGCGCTTTCATGCATTTATTTGAAATTCATAGCAAATTTTGTCTCTCAACTAATTCTAATTCGCACTTCTTTTGTTTCCAATATGAACTCCCTCAAGTCCAAGTAAACACAATCACACTTTCTATGAACCAAATCTGTCCGGAAAAATGATGGGAGAGGAAGCATAACTCGTCCTAGCTCCAACTAAAAAGGAAGCATGTTGGAAGCGTTGCACAATCCTGGGCTCTCATTCGCCTCTGGTTGTTAACTCGCGGCAAAATTGGCCAATTTGTTTATTTGTTTTCATTGGCCGCTCTGAACTTGACTCCCATTATCGCATTCGCGAGAGGAAGGCGTATTATTTATTCGATTATTCCGTGGGATCCTCCGCTGGTCTTCTGAAATAGCTGGTTGCTAGCCTCAGTTCACCAGACAAAGTCTTCGCTTTTGCCTGCAACTGAGGATATCCTGCCAAGGGCTTCTCTCGCTACAACGTGCGATAACAATCGTGAGCTACTCTAGCCATAGAATGTGTCTATTGCATAATATTTATTTCGCATTACAGTTACGATTTTTGTCATCCATAGATTCTAGGATACTATCTGAAGGCTAGTATAGGCTTCATAATTTCGTATTAAATAATGTAGGTAGCTGCATAGTATGGATAGAATTTAACAGTTTATAAATTGCAAAAAATATTGACTATGAAAACATGTTCTAGCCATGTAGCTCGTCATATCTTGTTATTGGACGTGACATTTGCAGTGACGTGCAGAATGTTCTAGTGCCATTCTCGAGTGGCATTTAGCTGTAAGCATTATCATCATTATTACATGACTTGTTCAACACGCAGGAGCTTTAACTTTAATGCTCAGTATTAAAATGAAGGACTTCATCACTGTGGAACTGCAAAGGTTCATTAAAAAGGATGACAGCTAAATGGAGTATTAAAGGTGATTATTCTCCTATTTATAGGGTATTTGAATAATGGGATGATCTTCATGAGTTCAGATGCCTTGTGTGTTGCGACGCGACGCTTCGTTGCCATAGCGAACCGCATGGGGTGTAGGGTAGTATTGTGGAGGGAAACCAATCGTAAATGACGGTCAATTGGTCATTCAAAATATTAGAATCGATACATATTTTAAACATGTCTTTCACAGCCAATTGGAGCTTTTGGTATGACGTCATGCACAATGTTTGCCTCAAGGATTTGGGACTCACGAAGTTAGCAGAGAGTTTCAAATATGCATGCAAGTTCATTACCGACGTGTTTCCACTGTTGCGATCGATTCGCAAAAGCTCCATCGAAAGCTCCAGCGGAAGTGGCACGCGAACGCGCACCGGTCCTGGGTTCACGCTCCGCTGCCTCGCACAAACGCGCATAGGTACTTATACCTCTACAAACCACCAAAACTTCCTTCCCGCAGCTCGAACTTCCAGCGAGCTTCCCGGCACGCGGAGAACACTTCCCAACTCGGCGCGAGCGGAAGTGCGTCGCACAAATTTTTGAAATCGCTCGCAAACTCTGCCGCGGACGTACCTTCTCTCCTCGCTCGGTCCATCCGCTCGTCGCTGCTTCGCCTCGCTGCCTCGGAACACAAGACGGCGTGCCCGAAGGACGCACGCGAAAAATAAACAAAAGCAAGAGTTCGCGATCGCGTCGGTCGCGCGCGTGATCGTGGTCGCGCGTGGAGTGCGCGTGCGGGCTCGCCGGCGGTCGCTGCGGGACTGGCGCGGCGGCGCAGCTGCCGCCCGCGGCCAATGGCGGCGTGGTCACGTGACGCACCCCGCGCCCCGCGCCGCCCGCACCCCTACACCTTGTTTACAAATAATAATAATACCGCTCGCTGGCGCCGCTGCCGCAGCCGCTACGGCGACTACGCGCTACGAGCTACGGACAGCTGTCGCTTGCATTTGGCGGGATTCGGTTCGAGCGCATTTCGCTTGCCACGCTTCGATCTGTTTACGTGCGTACATTCGCGTGCTATCGATCGTTACGCAACCGCGGAGCTTTTTAAACAAAATAAACGCAACGAATACGCCGCTACGATTCACGTTACGACTATTCAGCTAGTGCTACGAAAGCTCCCAAAGTTTACCGCAGTTATGCAATTTCATAAAGGGGTGATCTAGTTAGGTGAATTATTCTTTAATTTTCTGTAAGGGGTTGCGACATTGGTCCCCATTTCGCGACAGGTTGATGTTTCCGATTGTTTTGCGTTCAGGAAGTAAGGTGTTCGGAGGGTAAGCACCCCATGTTAGTGCACTGCTGATTCTGAGCTTGGTCCATATTGTCGGATCCCCTCGGTGTGGACATCCCCAGCTCTCTCTATGGCACACTTGTCGTGTGAACTGTTAATTGGCTTCTTCACCTTGCTGAAAACAGGACTCCCCTCGGCACGGGAAGAGCAGGTCACATTGTCTTTAAATTTTTGTTAAGAAAAACTGAATTTAAGCTAGTTGATACCTTGATAGTGATAGGTAAGATAAAAACTTGCATTATTTACTGACGCTTATTATACGTTCTTCCTTGGGCTTACCCAAGTATAAGTGAAGTGTAAGTGTCTATTACTTCAATCTAGTAACTTAGTTATGTTATTTTTATTACTTAATCGTGAGGATCTTTGTGAACTTGTTCATCTACGTGTTGCATTTAGAGCTTTCGTTGTACCAAAATAATTCAGTACATACATACTTAACTATGTCATTTTATTTTTAAATTCAAAGGCAAGTTTTGTTAGAGAAAGATTATGGGAAAAGAATATAAAGAAAGGAATTATAGTGAGAGCGTTCTACGATCATGGATCTGCATAATATGCATTTACATATCGGTAATCTCTTTTAATATTCAACTTACTTACTTACATTTTACTTTTTTAATTTTTCTCACGCTTTCTACGCCTTTATGAATGTTTATTCTTCTTGTAGTAACGTTTGCTTTCATACTTATTACGCAGCGTCATTTAAGGGTACTTTTCATTAACTTAAACTTTAAATTTTTGGCACCAAAACTGGATGGGATGGATTAGTCGTATTGGTCACTAAGCTTTATGGCAGCGACGTTGAAAAACCCTAGACTCACTGTGTATAATACCAACATAGTGTCTCAACTATCGTGTTTGTCACCGAAACGCTAAGAAGCTTTGACGAAGGCGTGAAAGAACTAAGTGCATACTTAATATATTTTGAAAAGCTCACTTACAACTCAAGTCGCAACTTTCATAATTTATTCTCCTTGTTATTTGCCTAAATTACAATCCCTACGGAATAAATCTCATTAAATTTTTACAGCAAGAGAAATGCAATCGCCAAAAGTACAAATTGTACCTTGATCGTACCCTCTTAAGCCCGCCCTCTCAATGAGTCATCACAATTTCACTCATATCCAACATTTATTTCCCAAAATACCTAAGTTCGGACGATCATCATTATTTATCATATTCCATAATAAAATATTGAACATCTGGTACGCATTTTAATTACTAATCCAATTCTTTTATACATGAAATATTCTGCCTTAAAGTATCGCTCTCCATATGGTCTCGTTTAATTTTAGTGCAACAAATGCCGTTCTTACTGCTACAAAAACAACGGAAAGCTCTCTTGTATTTATTGGTAAGTATTTACTATTATTCTGTAAAAAATAGGTATATTTTATAACTAACAAATGAATAAATAAACTAAATATTTAAAATATTGCAGCGCGTGCACTACGAACGGTCTTGCACTACGCGCCAATTTCAATGCTACAAAAGTGCGTAATATCGATTACTTGCTCCCTCTTTGTTGCCGTCCTCTTCACTCGCGGGGGATAGCGAAGGGCGCGGGGCGCGGGCGGGGAGGGCGCAAACTCGAAGCGGGAACTTTACGCGCGAAGCAGAGACTCCATTTTGTTTTAAAAAGTTGTGAGTTAAGCCGTTTCTCGTTTCGGCTGGCAACCCCGTCTCTGTCGCCATGGTAACCGATCTGTCACACGCACAGAACATTAAATGCAGCATTGATTTTTTGCTCGCTTCCTCTTTTACTTTACGCGTGAAACTGCTGGGCTTTAGAGAGAGCAGTTTTGAACTCTTGATTGATTTTTGATTTTCAGAGTTTGGGGTTTAGCAGAGCTTCGGGCTTCAGCGTGAAAAGTTTGGTTGTAACGAGGTTGTAACACGTGTATAACGCGGTGTTTGTTTTGTTGTATTGAAAGCAAGCACTGTAATTGAATAACTTTGGTATCCGTTTCCTTTCATCACCTATAGAAATACATACATATAAATGTATGTCATGGAAGCATTTTTCACTGAATCAATTTCGATAAACTATATTTTTGAAGTAGGTAGGTTAAATATTAAATTCAACCGAGAAATTTAAACTACGAAATTAAAATTAGGTAGGTTAAGTTAAGTATTGCTCTTGTTCCCAATTTTTAAGGTAACCTTAACTTAACTAAATAACTTTTTCTCCTTTATCTTTTGTTAAATTTCTCTATGGATATTATTTTGAAATGTTTTTTGTTCAGTCATGTATTTTATACATTTGTAACAAAGCTGAAAATAATATATGTTTTTCAATGTATCTATTTAAACACTAAATCTTAGGTCCCGTTCATTTTACTTGAGCTTGGTAAAGTACCTACTTGTACTTGACTGTTTTGAAAGTTTCTACATAAACTATTGGACTGTTGTAGGCAAGTACTTTGTGAACTAACTTCTAGATTATTGAACTTTTGTATTTGCCTCAAAGTTATATTCATTAACTTTTGCTTTTCTTGACAGATAATTTATACGAGTTTCCTTGCATTGGCCAAAAATAAATTATTATTGAAAAAAAACAAAAAGCAATAAGCTTTTGGATTATTTATTGGCGGACGAATAGCAATTTTCTTTTACAAGATATATTGTGTACAAGTTAAGGGAAAATGTGTTAAGGTAGGTTCGAAGCGACCCTTGGGGTCCGCAGGGGTTTATGTAAAGTGAGACAGACTGACACAACATCGCCTCTCCCTCTCTAACCCTAGTTAATTCAGGAAATATGCCTGAAGACAAGTTGAAGACAAATCTCTGGTGATTGCTCTCGGAATAAATTGACTTTTTTCCGCAAAACTTTGAGGGTAAAGACATGGATGCAATTAAGGGTTCAATTTTAAGAATTATTATAATTTTTGGGTCTTAACCCAGAGAGACTGCTTTAGTGTACTGTATAGTGTATAACTACTTGTAATTGAAAGGCTTTTTACAAAAACAATGTACCTCCCTATATTTTTATGCAATATGGGGAATTTAGCTGTAATTTATTATAAAGTATTATTTGCTCCTTGGGAAAGGCCTATGTCCAGCAGTGGATGATTATTGCCTGATGATGATGATGATGATTATTTGTGTCCCGTGTAGTCAAAAAAGTAGTATTCTATTCTATTCTATAGCATATTGATATTGGATAACGATTTCTTTTTTTTAGAAAGTCTATAATTTAATATATTTTCCCACTGCTGGGCAAAGACCTCCCCTTTGATTTTCTACCTATCGGATCCAATGCTACCCTCAAAATCCAGCAAATATTTGACGAGGTCATCCCGCCACCTTCGTCTCGGCCGGCCTCTCCGCCGGCGCCCGTCGCCCGGCACCCACTCGGTCGCTATCTTGGCCCACCGGTCCGGGTGCATGCGGCAGACGTGGCCGGCCCAGTTCCACTTGATCTTCGTGGTCTCAACACCAACATCGATGCGAGTTTGGGAGCGTAGAGTGGTGTTCCTGACGCGGTCCGTTAAGCCGTGGGTCCCTGTTGCAGTTTCGGCAGCCTAGATAGAGGCCTTCGGGCTGCTTGAAAACATCTGACAGTTGGGTTGACCTTACCCGACAACTCTCTCAGCACAAGCTTGCTTGTTTTGGGGTCCATCAACCACCACTAGGCCCGCGTGGTGGACTATGGCCCACTTGGAATAATACCCGTGGCCCAACAGTGGGGACGTAATATGTAATAATATGTGGGGACATCTCATATTTGTTATTTTATCTATCTGTGGTGTGGTGGTTCAAGGGACAGGAACAGGTTCATAATGTCATAAAAAATATTGCTTTATAAAAGGTAACATTTTATTTGAAGGAACAATAAAATGAATGAAATTGAAATAATTTAAATTGCAATGTTTCATTTAACTTACAATTAACATGTTAGTGCTAAGTATGCCCAAAATATTCTCAAAAGAGATCACAATAAGTTACAGTTAATAAAGTAAAAAATAACTAAGATAAAACTATGTAAGTACGTAATTTGTATGTAAATTTAAAATCTTGTGTCACTCGGGATAAACTATCCAACGGATTGTCATTTTATACAAGCAGAAAAAAAACATAAGGATATTATAGGTATTTACAAAGTATCTAATATTTACATCTCTTTAAAATATTTAATACTTGGTTAAAATTATAATACTCTGCCTGTAGGATATT
This sequence comes from Plutella xylostella, assembly GCF_932276165.1. Taxonomy (NCBI): domain Eukaryota; kingdom Metazoa; phylum Arthropoda; class Insecta; order Lepidoptera; family Plutellidae; genus Plutella; species Plutella xylostella. The sequence goes on from NC_064002.1 coordinate 9,568,037, forward strand.
CACTTAAAATTATTCTCAATATTATTTTTAATTCATACTTTTCTTCTAAAATATGAGCCTCCATAACGCAAAACTATTATGAAATGCCTATTCTAGTCTATTTTTGTAACTATGTACCATCATAGTAAGTTATGTAAATGTGTCATGACTTTATCATTAACTTACGAAGTAATTTAACCTTATTAAAGAAGCTTTACATCAAATTGGCAGTGTCAACATAAATCTAGAAAGATGAAGTGATAAGCTCCTTCTTTTAAAAGTCGGTTAAAAATATGATCAAACCAAACCTACTCGCGCTCCAATATAACCATCCTACCCTTTCATATTTAGATCGACATACCTACTTACTAATTTTACTAAAAGAGATTACTCATTTTGTATTCTAAAATCACATGTTGCGAAGTTTTTGCACTTCTGAATGAAATATATTATTATTGTAGCCCTGTTTACCAGCAGCGCCATCTATGGAGGGGTAGTTAGTACTAAAATATGCTAGGCATAATCATAAGTTCCAAAGTTTGAACTATTCGTCAAATCACAAATATCAATTGGCCACGATTGTACATTGGCAGCAACTGGGAATCCAAAATACATCCGTGTATAGGTTTTGTCCATTAGATTCCAAAGCTACTAGTCGCTTTTGAATATATTTTTGTTCGCAGCGCGTTGTGTATCCGAGCGGCACTGAACATAATCCACTGCATTCTGTTGACCTAAAAATATGAGAAATCATTGATTAAAATAGTATTGATATAAATTAAGATTTATATTAATTTAATATACTTATCGTCATTAAAAAAAGTTATTAGAAAATAAATTAACAGTGCCATCTATAAAAGATAATAAAACATATAAATACGATCTACTCATCACTAGATGGCGCTTTCAATTTACCTACAAACTTTTTAAATAGATGGCGCTGTTACTTGTATTTCATAGAAAGTTTTTTTTTAATATTCTTACGCGCAAATTTCAGCCTTCACGAGCTGAGTCATGTTGTCTGGCATGTTGACGACGTATTTCCAGGCGCCCTTATTGTTGAGCGCTGCCCGCGGAGTGATGAACTGCGTCCGCACTCGGCACAGTTCCTCAGTATTGTCCGTTTGTCTGCGAGGCCGCTCTGCTGAAGATTCAGCACTGAAAATAATGATATACCTATTTATTTGCTTGAAGCTGATCGATCCTGAAGCAACATTTGTTTCATAAGTACTTCTGAAATCTCTGTACTCTTCTATTTCTACTGATAGGCGTTGGCCACTCCTTAGTATAATACGAGTACTCATCCATTGTATCGTATGTAGTGCGTGACCTATTATAATCCATATTCCAGCATGTTCGGCTAAGCTTTTCAGTCCAGTCCTTAATGGTTTCAACTCGATAACTCTTAGCCTAACCAGGTTTTCAGCATTCCATACATTAAATTCTATAGCAAAACTGTTTACCTTGCAAGTCCCAACGCGATCTTCAGCGCTTCAGCTCCAGTCAGTTTTCTCTTGGACGCGGCCCGGACCAGCTCAGCATTCCTCCTCTTACGCCCTCTGGCGAGCGCCGTGGAGTTGTGGCGCACTGTTGAAGACCTGGTGGGGTAGGAGATGGACCGCTCTACTGTGACGTCAGCGTTGTCGGAGCGGGATGGAGAGACATACCTGAGGGCGGAGGGAAAGGGACAAAGTTATTTTGGGGTGTTAATGTTTTGGTGGCATAGTCGAGCATCATCATCGTTAGCCATCAATCCACGCCAAGTCTACTGTTGGAGGTTGCCACAGCTATTCAACTGTAACTACATGATATAACCGGTATATCTATATCTATATATAATAAATAATTAATTATAATATCAATTATTTAGAGTTATTAGCTACTCACTTCCACCAATCAACGGGATTGTACTGCGTCACAGGGCTGGCTGGACGGAACCAATCCGTCGAGTCATAATTGGGGTTGTAGTTAGGCTGAGCGTTGTACTGGCTATTGTACCCGAGCCCAGGGTTCACATTACTGCGGTAGACCTTCTTGTCATAGCCAGTGTCGTATCCTTGCCCTTGAGGGGTCCAGTAGTTCCCAGGAGCCGTGTTGAAGCCTTGGAAACCGTTGTATTTGGTGAAATTCGACGCTTGGAACACGTTGATGTTGTATGGAGATGGTTCAATAGGAGACGGTGGCTGTAGTGGCGTTTTTTGAGAGAAAATATCTGCAATAAGAAATGTTGGGTCATTATTGGGTGCCAGTGTTTGGGTGATAAATATTTTAAGTTTATGAAGTGTTCATTAAATTGGTGAAATCCAAGTTATCCCGACGGGCGTCGGCGTGGAAGAACGTCTTGCATAATAAATGAAGTCTTAATATTAGATCCCCTTTATTTGACTAATTTGCATTAATACTTTATACGCATGGAAAATTTACCGGTTTAAATAATTTAGTTCTGAATTTTGTACTCGACTAAAATGTACCCTGCACACTTCAGCATAGGAAGCACGGGATGATGGACCTTAAATAAAGCCTTTTGCTGCCCTGCTCAGTCCGTATACTGTCAATGCCAGATAGGAATAGATTTAATAATATCGTTTAAATGTTTAGGGCAAGTCAACATGTACTAATCATACCAAAAGATACTAACCATGATTATACCCATGTCCATGGAACTTGTCATAGTTATTCGGGAACACCTCATTCACTATAGAGATCTGGTCGACATGTGGCAGGGAGTTGGGTCCGTAGCCGTAGGGGTAAGGGTTCTTCTTGCGAGCGTTGAAGTCATCCTTGGACTCGTCCGAGAGGAGAGTGCGGATGTCGTACTGCCCCGCTTCCACTAGCTGCCGGATTACTGATCTGGAAATAATTTATATAAAAAAATATATGCATTAAAGTATGTATAACAAGTAACTACCAAGCCTTTTATGTGTGAGCATGAAAAAAAATATGGGTTGTTTATGTGATTCTAATAACATCAGCTTTTACATAGTTTTGCAGGATAAAAAAAAGAATTTTTCTTATGCATCCCTATGCTATATATATTGATGTAGCTGTTCCTTCGTGTAAGTAGGGCCAACAATAGTAGCAAACTTCGGCATTTACTTTAATAATTATCATATTATATGCACTCAGGTACAATGAATACATAAAGGAAAAGCAAACAGATCTACAGTTTCATAACTCGCAGGCTGCTGCACAGTTGCACACTGTTCGACGTACACTGCGTTGCAAAAGTGGTATACCTAGATTACCTATTAAACAAACGAAAGGTAGTTGTCATTCTGAAGTATGTTTTATTTGGATGACTTGGGGAAATTCGTAAAGGAATTTTGTATTTTGCATACTTAGCTTTCTTATTCCGTGTTTTGTTTTCAAAAAGTTAAGTTTTATTGTGAACTCGTAAAACGTTAAAAGATGTGTTTAATGACATATTACCTCTTTCCACTAAATATACAACTTTTGCAACTCCTATATGTGCTGGTGTAGCTCTAACCATTTATGTAAGTATGAGTACAGGCTAAAATCCTAGCCTAGTCTAGGCTAGATACCTAGGTATTTGCATAGTGACTAGGCTACTTCACCTTTAACCTCCTTTGTATTGACACGGGACACGCAGCTTGATTTACTAGCTTACTCGTAATAAGTATACAACTATAGTTGCAAAATATTGGCGCTATAAGGTCAAATAAAATGGTAAGTAAATACTACATACTACACAATATTTTGATTTATAAAATGATTTCACTGTACTTAATAAATTGCTTCAGATACTAGGTAATATCTAAAATGTACCTTATATAGATTTTAAAGTTTCTGTTTAAAGGCCTATTCAGAGTATTCAGACATACGCAATATGCATGATGCGATCGCTATCATATGTATTATACATCGATCAAACCGGGAAATGCCCTACGTAATCTGGTTACCGGAAAGATAACGGGAACCTGTCCTTATATTATGTTTACCCTTATCAGTGAAACTTTCACGCAGCACCGGCATACACAACTGTGGGGTTACCACCACCGAACATTAACTAAGCATAAGCGCGCCGCTCGCCTGTCAAATCTGCCGAAAGTTTTATGGATCTCACAGATGTTTCACAAACTCGACGCTGCTTATGCATTGTCAATAGCTAATCTGTCGGCTGTGGTACTACTACTCACTCAGGGTAAGGCTCCGGGTGCACGCAGAAGGTGAGCCCCGGGAGCGCGCAGGGCGGCGCGCGGCCGGGGGGCGCGGGGGCGAAGCCGCAGTCGTGCCCGTACGGGCAACTGTAGCCGGACAAGCCGGGCAGTTGCGCCCAGACTAGCTGGAATAGGTAAAGAAAACATTATTATTTTTTTACCTATGACAAAAAGAGAGGTTTTATTAGTTTAACGTGTCTGTGTATCTGTATGTGTGTGTGTCTGTATGTGGTAGCGTAGCTCCCAAACGGCTAATTCTATTTTAGATTTTTTTTTGGGTCATAGGCAATGTTACCCCAAGTGTTCTTAGCCACATTTTATCAAAATTGACTTAGCCGTTAAAAAGTTATGCGACTTTTAATGTTGAATTTCGTGGGGATTTAACGTTGGTTACATTTACAGTACCCTTAGCAGGAACATTTCATCGTTTCCGTATTTCATTACTACACGTTAACTTTGAACGTATTGAAATGGCAGCATAAGCCTTCGTCGTGTGCCGGTCGTTACAACGTTACCAGAGTTAAAATAAGGTTGTACCACACTGAGATTGTTAAGTTCAAAACCTTCATAATAATTTCAAAGTAAGCAGCGATTCCTTATAAACGCACTTTAACAATTGTCTATGGATGATAACTATGATTTGAACGCACATCCTAACTTTTTTTTTGACATTTGTCATCTGTCATCTGTCAAATTATCAATCTATTGACACTCACTGACAGTTCGGCTTTCATAATTATTTGTTAAATTTGTTTATTGTTTTATTGAATTCAACGCAGTGATATTTGCCTACGGATACCAACGCCAAGGCCCACGGATGGAGAGGTCGCCAGTGGTGCCTTAATAAGTGGAAAGAACTAGCCAAGCTCAAAGCGAAGGGACGGGACGAGGAGTGATAAGCAGAGGAGAACATTGCAGGTTGTCATGACAGAGTGCCCTCGTCTCGCAATGATTTCCTAATACCTACTCTTTAAAAAGCATTAACTAGTTACCTTGAGATAAAGCATCGGCAGTACTCATGTTTCTTTGAAATAGTTAGTAGTTATATTCTTATTCTTAATGATGCAATTATCATTTGTTTTACAGGTATGGAGTGATTATAAGAATAATACAAAGAGAAAATGCTCCTAAATTGCCTAAGGGGGCACAGTGAATGGTTGATGGTTCAGCCCTAAAATGGATATGTCAGATTGAAAGCTGCCAGTGAACGCTATATAATTGATGTGATCAGATATAGAATCAGCATGGAACATGTGCCTGGTACGAGGAGCCAGCCCAATCCAGCTATACCAGCGTATCCTGTACCCAGCATCACGGACCAGGCCACCGCCTGCAAGTGCACCCCCGTGAAGGCATAAATTACAAGTGTGCATTTTGATTGCTCGGTGAAGAATACATTTAGGAGAAAAGATAAATCATAAATTTTGTTATACTATGCTGATGTTTGCAAATGTTACATGATACGACCTACTAAGATAAATATGTTTTTTGTAAAATAAAGAATAAAAAACTGTTAAACAGAATGTAAATATTTTATTTATTTTGTGGTAATTTCATTTATCCAGAACTTTATACCCATTAGTAAGTGGGCCCAGAAAGTTGATGATTTATCATTAATGAGGTCTATTAATCCTGCCTACCAAGAGACTTATTACCTTTAGTTAGGTTAAGTGCCAATTTCTCCGTAGTCGCTTTGAGCATAACCAGGGAGTAGTGGTTGATTTTTGACACATCTTTCGTGAATTTTATATGGATATGACTTATAATTAATAAATCAATCCCTGTCAGTTAGATAACCGACTATGGAGAAATTGGCACTAAAGTTTATAGTCAATAACTAACTGTCCTTAACTATTCTAGAGAGGGTAGAGTTCAAACACATCTAGACAGTAGCAATAATGGTATTTATTAATACAATTACACATAACTACAGTTAGGCACATTAGAATTTTACGAATTATAGCTTACAAAGCAAAACGTGAGTAAGTATAGGTGTTTGTGTACTGTGTTGCTACTTCTTACTGCTATTGGTGCCATGGATGCCATGGATCTCATCCGTCACGATTGATTCTCGGCACTTCCAGTCTAGTAGATATTCATCACGAGCTTCAATCACCACGTCATCACGGTCAGACACGCCGAAATCGAGGGCCACGTAATGCAACATACGGCACGCTGTACTTAATAGATTTTGCACACTGAACAGTTGTATAATGGTCTTGCTCCAGACAGCGCCATCGATTTTCAATCACACACATCACAACCCTACATTTCTCATGAATTTTTGTAAATTTTGCCTCTGTACCCTTAGCAGGAACATTTCATCGTTTCCGTATTTCATTACTACACGTTAACTTTGAACGTATTGAAATGGCAGCATAAGCCTTCGTCGTGTGCCGGTCGTTACAACGTTACCAGAGTTAAAATAAGGTTGTACCACACTGAGATTGTTAAGTTCAAAACCTTCATAATAATTTCAAAGTAAGCAGCGATTCCTTATAAACGCACTTTAACAATTGTCTATGGATGATAACTATGATTTGAACGCACATCCTAATTTTTTTTTTTGACATTTGTCATCTGTCATCTGTCAAATTATCAATCTATTGACACTGACAGGTCGGCTTTCATAATTATTTGTTAAATTTGTTTATTGTTTTATTGAATTCAACGCAGTGATATTTGCCTACGGATACCAACGCCAAGGCCCACGGATGGAGAGGTCGCCAGTGGTGCCTTAATAAGTGGAAGGAACTAGCCAAGCTCAATAGCGAAGGGACGGGACAAGGAGTGATAAGCAAAGGAGAAAATTAAACATGAAACATAACATTAAACATAAAAGGTTGTCATGACAGATTATCCCCTCGTCTCTCAATGATTTCCTAATACCTAGGTACTCTTTAAAAAGCATTAACTAGTTACCTTGAGATAAAGCATCGGCAGTACTCATGTTTCTTTGAAATAGTTAGTAGTTATATTGTTATTCTTAATGATGCAATTATCATTTGTTTTGCAGGTATGGAGTGATTATAAGAATAATACAAAGAGAAAATGCTCCCAAATTGCCTAAGGGGGCACAGTGAATGGTTGATGGTTCAGCCCTAAAATGGATATGTCAGATTGAAAGCTGCCGGAGAATGCTATATAATTGATGTGATGAGATATAGAATCAGCATGGAACATGTGCCTGGTACGAGGAGCCAGCCCAATCCAGCTATACCAGCGTATCCTGTACCCAGCATCACGGACCAGGCCACCGCCTGCAAGTGCACCCCCGTGAAGGCATAAATTATAAGTGTGCATTTTGATTGCTCGGTGAAGAATACATTTAGGAGAAAAGATAAATCATACATTTTGTTATACTATGCTGATGTTTGCAAATGTTACATGATACTACCTACTAAGATAAATATGTTTTTTTGTAAAATAAAGAATAAAAAACTGTTAAACAGAATGTAAATATTTTATTTATTTTGTGGTAATTTCATTTATCCAGAACTTTATACCCATTAGTAAGTGGGCCCAGAAAGTTGATGATTTATCATTAATGAAGTCTATTAATCCTGCCTACCAAGAGACTTATTACCTTTAGTTAGGTTAAGTGCCAATTTCTCCGTAGTCGCTTTGAGCATAACCAGGGAGTAGTGGTTGATTTTTGACACATCTTTCGTGAATTTTATATGGATATGACTTATAATTAATAAATCAATCCCTGTCAGTTAGATAACCGACTATGGAGAAATTGGCACTAAAGTTTATAGTCAAAAACTAACTGTCCTTAACTATTCTAGAGAGGGTAGAGTTCAAACACATCTAGACAGTAGCAATAATGGTATTTATTAATACAATTACACATAACTACAGTTAGGTACATTAGAATTTTACGAATTATAGCTTACAAAGCAAAACGTGAGTAAGTATAGGTGTTTGTGTACTGTGTTGCTACTTCTTACTGCTATTGGTGCCATGGATGCCATGGATCTCATCCGTCACGATGGATTCTCGGCACTTCCAGTCTAGTAGGTATTCATCACGAGCTTCAATCACCACGTCATCACGGTCAGACACGCCAAAATCGAGGGCCACGTAATGCAACATACGGCACGCTGTACTTAACAGATTTTGCACACTGAACAGTTGTATAATGGTCTTGCTCCAAACAGCGCCATCGATTTTCAATCACACACATCACAACCCTACATTTCCCATGAATTTTTGTAAATTTTGCCTCTGGGCTACCCTCCTCATCTACGTCTCTTGCTGCGTGTAATAAATACTAGTTTAGTTTAGTAGGGTATCTACGTGGTCGTAGCATATTGGTAATGAATTAAAAATACGAAAACCAAAAGAAATAAATGCTCTAACTTCCATTTTAAATAGTTGTCACTGAATAATTTGCAGTGAGAAAATCTTCGAGTAAACTCACGATACGATATGTCAAAATCAAATTCATGCTACCATTTCCTATACAAACCGCAAAATACTTCACGTTACCATACACGTTACTACACGACGAAAAGTTCCTGCTGCCGATTTTAGTTCTGCTACTGCCCGCCAGGGGCGCTGTTCATATTTCCCTACAAAATTCATCGTGTCAGATTTACTTCACGTCCTCGACGAAAGTTCGTGCTAAGGGCTCTGGCCTACCCTCCTCATCTACGTCTCTTGCTGCGTGTAATAAATACTAGTTTAGTTTAGTAGGGTATCTACGTGGTCGTAGCATATTGGTTATGAATAAAAAATACGAAAACCAAAAGAAATAAATGCTCTAACTTCCATTTTAAATAGTTGTCACTGAATAATTTGCAGTGAGAAAATCTTCCTGCTGCCGATTTTAGTTCTGCTACTGCCCACCAGGGGCGCTGTTCATATTTCCCTACAAAATTCATCATGTAGATTCAGGGCTCCCACACATAAACACGACACGATGTCGCATCGTGCCACGACGCGGCGTCGTTTCACGATACGACGTCGCGTCGCGGAAATTTACGACTACCATCGTAAAAAAAACACGACATCGTAACGTAAAGTTCCGCGGCACGATGCCGTCGATACAACATTCATTCCCTAAAAATGGACCGCAGTAGACGCGTACTGCTTCTGCTGTTAATAAGAAGACGAAGAAAGAAAAGACAGATACTCAGAAGATACTGGATCCACCCATTTCTTTCAACAATGAATAATGGGAGTCACTTTTTAAAGAAGTACAATGCCTTGAAAATAGACCACAACAAGTTCGTGTATCGACACGTAACGACGTCGCGTCGTGAATTTACGCGACGCGACGTCGTATCGTGAAACGACGCCGCGTCGTGGCACGATGCGACATCGTGCCGTGTTTATGTGTGGGAGCCCTTACTTCACGTCCTCGACGAAAGTTCGTGCTAAGGGCTCAGCATACTCAAAATTCAAAAATTCAAAGTGGCTGTTTTATTATATTCTTAGTAAAATACTGAAATACTCATTTATTGGTAATTAATTATTACATGTCGGTTGTAGAAGATAGATAGATAGATAGATAGATAGAATATTCTTTATTTGTACACATAAAAGAAACTTACAAAAACTTAAATACTAACAAATATGTACAAAAATGGCGGTCTTATCGCTTAAAGCGATTTTTTCAAGACAACCTTAGGGTGGAAGGATATTTTGTTTAAAGAGGGGTCAAGTGTACTAAAGAAATGTAAAGGAAAAATTAAAATAATGATTTAGTTATTATATTATAAGTCCCTACAAACTAACCCCCTTATTCATAGAAAAGTTACAAAACGTTTTAACTAATAAACTGTTTTGTCCCTCTCCGACAGGGAACAATTTGTTCTTTGACAGAGAGGGACAAAACAGTTTATTAGTTAAAACGTCTTGTAACTTCTCTATGAATAAGGGGGTTAATCTATAAACTATTCATATTTAAATCTATAAATCTATAAGATATTTGTTAAATAAATTGAATTAATTAATCAATCAATGAACAATATTTTGTTAAATAATTATATGTGAGCATACACAATTACACATTCGGTAGAATCAAGAAATAAGTGAGTACTTATAAAAGATATAAAGTGGAGGTGTAAGTACCAGCACCTGGCTTTCCCGACTGGAATCTTTGTGCATATGCCCAATATTTCCACCATGATATTTTCCTTCACCATAAGAGCGATGGCATATCTACGTGTCTGCTGTACAGATTGGTAAGATACAAAAAATTAAGCTGGTAGGAAAAGCTATCATGAGTTGTGTCACATAAAAACCGAATCGAAACAACATAGAACAACCTTCACCTCATTAAAGCATAATGTATTGTATTATTATGTATTTAACTGTACTTTCGACTATGATACAACATTTGTTTATACTAATTACGTGCAATTAGACTAGTGATGTTCCTATTGTGCTAGTGCCGTTATTTACATTACAATCATAGGTACTCAACCTTCTTATAATAATATACTTGCTTAAATTTAAGTCGAGGTACTATATAAACTTAATGCGTTAGGTTGATAAATAAGGTATGAGTAATACATTTTTGAATTAAAGCAGTTTTGAATTTTGAATTTAAGATTTCAAAATAAGTATTACACTCATAAGCAATGTAGAAGTTCCAGAGACATATGAAACATGGTAGCTGGAACTTTTACATACAAAATAAAAAATAAAAAAAATAATGCTTGCGAGTGTATGTAGTGATTGCGATGACTCTTTTCTGCTACTGTCTAGAGTTTCAGTGCAAAAGAAACGTCTCGACAAATACCTAATTCCACCACTGAGGTCTTATTATGAACGAGTTCAGTTAGAAAATCTGTGACTTAATACATTGGTACAATGGTTGCATGAACGGTTTGACAGTGAAAAAAATGCGGATAGTTTATTGCTTTGTTTTTGTAAGTGACACTCTACCTTGTTCAAATATTTTTAATCTAAAGTAGCTGTCTTATCTTTTTATAATAAAAAAAATATATATTTTTCGAATATCCCAGTGGCGCGTGATTACGTAACTCCGATGATATTCAGATCGCATAAAGGAAAGCGCCCGCCGTGATCTAAGCCGCTAAATCCGCTGTTCTATGCCTTATTTGGTGCAGCTCTAGGACAGACAGTGAAAGTATAATTCAAACTTCGTGGAAGAAGAGAAACAGGTGTATCGGTGAATGTACAGTGGACTGCAAAGAAATCTGACTCCTCTCAGTAGCACTGTGAATTGGGAGGGGGCGTGTTTATTTACATACTATGCACTGTACTTGATACTGTATACAGGGTGTTGCAAAAAGGGTATACTAAGCCGAAACCTACATGTACAGCATGGTATATCTAAGCCCGAAAATAAAATGCTGCACATGTAGATTTCGGCTTAGTATACACTTTTTGCAACACGCTGTATAATATAAGAGAAGTACTTAATAGTATTGGTCCTGTATTGACCTAAATTTAAGAGTAGGATCACTTTAAAACGTATTATAAGATCCTTTAACTGTGTGTCTCATTGATTATTCTAAAACGTGTCCCTAAATGCTGCAACATGTGCCTTAGACTGGCGACACCCACTGACTCACTCCACTCCGACAAATGTCAATGTTAGTCGCTCAGCTAGAAGGCTGCGCATTCTACAGGCGTTGCAAATGTGGTAGGTATTAGAAGCAGAAACGAAAGCCCGAACTTGGTCAATAACTTTTAGAACGCGATTTTAAACAAAAGTCGTAGGACTAACGTTGTTAAAAAATATTTTGACATTTCCCGGTTAACACTTTTCAAACAGCCTGTATATAATTTAATAATGAGTGGTTTTTATCATGTAACCATAATGTTGACTCTACAGCCACTTTCATAGCATATTATGATTAAATCTGTCGCTACTAATATGTTGCCGGTGTATCAAGCTATACTTGATTTATGAAGTAATTGAGAACGTAGAACAATGTATTTTTACCTTTCTTCCGTTTTTTTGCTCTCACTAAGTTCCTCATTCATACGTAACATTTATTAAGTCATATCGTAATACCTAAGTATAGAGAATCTCTATTCTACATCTTTAGCTTTTCCACTCGAGCTTCGCATCACATTTAAAATATGTTTCGTGGGAATACCGGGATAAAAAGTAACCTATAGGGCTTTAGGGACATTGTAGCTTGATTTTGAAATGCCGTTTATAAGTAGGTACCCTTAAAAATGTTGCCAGGAATAAAATAAAGTGGCAACAATAAAGGTAGTTTTAAATTGGCCTTGTTATCACGACGACATAGTCTCGTGATTTTGGTATCTGTTTCTGTTATATAATTTATATTTCCTAATGTGGAGCAGTTTTGCGGTTGAATAATGCTATTTGTGTTGTAAATTATTGTGCAGCTTCTTTTGTTTGGCGAAACATGAACTCACGTTGCGTTTTTACTTGGATCGTTATCAGGAATGACACGGTTAAAGTGGTTATAGCTAGTTTTCAGGTGCAATATCAAGAGAAAGAATGTTTTTGACTACGACTGCTAATGACATTCAGTTTGGGTAGTTAGTCAGACAGTCAGTGACTGACTATGTCGCTTTTATCTGACTGGCTAATCCTTTCTCCACGGGTACAGTTAACCCTAAGCTTGAGTAGTTATAGAGCCCATGTTTTTAGGTACCGGCCGGTAGCGACCATTTTAGAATCGTTTTCATGTTCTTAGCTTTGGGAATACGTATAAGGACTTATTCGTTATGTCGATCATCTTGATACATAGGTACATTCATTTTGCAAATGGAAATATCTGTTATTTGCGTGAAATTAGATAATTTTGTCTAACAAAATAACAACGTCATAATTATTATAAACCTATTATGGAGTTAAAGCCAGAAGTAACTTCATAAAACTAGAATCGCGACAGTATGTTAAATTGTTTTACACCTCAGTGTAATAGCTGAACATCATTTTGCAAGTCTTTATACTCGCATAGTGTCTATTTCATATACTATTATATCTGTGTAAGTAAGTATCATTTTAAACATGAATTATAATATTAGTAAGTCTGGACGCACCTATCACTTCAGTTTTAATTTTTTAATTTTGCTTAAGTAAGAAATATTGTATAAGCGATAACCCTTTGAAAAAGCCTTTGCAACCTAATCAAGTTGTAATGTACACACACGACACGAGCAATGAAAAAGTTCCAGTGACACACACACACACACACACACACACACACACACACACACACACACACACACACACACACACACACACACACACACACACACACACACACACACACACAACACACATTTTTTTATTTTTATTTTATTTTCTAACATATATCAATTTTATCCAAGATTGCACTGTATAAGTTTTATGTTCTTGTAAAGCCGTATTTAAATGGGTTAATTATTATCTCTATCCTCCACGGCAGTTTTTTTCAACCTGTGGGTCGCGACCCCCTGGGGGGTCGCGAAGCTTCTGTAGGGGGGTCGCCAGAGGGCGAAAAAATTGGCTACTTTAGTGAAAAAAAACCATAAAGATAATTCATTTATTTAAAAAAAAAACACGCACTCACGCCTTGTACTAATGTACTCCCTTGCGGGGTAGGCAGAGGTGCATTGCTGCACCCACTTTTCGCCCCAGAGTATTATGTTAGTCCCAATTCATTGAATTAATATTTCTTTATTATATAGATCAGCGTTCATAAGCATTTTGCTCCATCCTTCCAAGCATGGATTTTTACAGCAAACTACTACTAAATCTGGCCAAAATCTGTAGTTTTCCCGAGAAATCTTTCGTTGATACCTTCATACAGAAGAAGAATACAATTAGCTCGAGTCTACTCTTACTTCATCTTGCCTACTACTACCTACTTGCCCACCATAAATTAAAAATATGAGAAGGTTTTTTGATTGATTCAGGTCATGTTTGCTTCCAACGAGTGCAGAAAATAATATTAAATTTATTAAAATATAATGGTTTTCAAAATTACTTCTACATTAACAACTCTCAGATTTTTCAAAGTGAATCCAGAGGCTGTTAATAATAGCAGAATTGAATTATACAGGGTATTGCAAAAAGGGTTTTTTTGCGAGTTTTGAAATTCTGATTCCATTTTTGGGCTTAGATATACCATGATGCACCATGTAGGTTTCGGCTAAGTATTCCCTTTTTGCAACGCCCTGTATTTAACATAACTAATAAGATACTTCGACTATATTTAGGACCTTTTAAATGGTAGCCAATAAAACAAAACCCAAATTTTTTTTGGCCCCTTTTATAGGTACTTATATGACTACATGTTAAAAAAAACCGAAGGGTCAAGGGGGTCGCGAAATATTTTTCAATACCAAGGGGGTCGCGTCATGAAAAAGGTTGAAAAACACTGCTCCACGGGACAGGCATTGCCTAGTGTGGGGGTCAGTACATTCACCTTCTCTTGTATATTTTTAAAGGAAATAAACATTTTTACTTTACTTTACTTTACATATTATGACATGTCATTGGTAGGTGGAGCTTTTTCATTAAACGTGAATGTAATTTTGTTATTTGTTATTATTACTCTTTGATGTAGGTACAAATAAAGAGTAGGTACTCTATCTGTCTATTTATTTATTGTGTAGGTTTTAGTTTTAATTTTATTTAGGTATTGTTTCTTTTATACGGAAGGATTATTCTAAGATACTTACAAGAATTTAGTACTTATATTTTATTTAAGAAAGCAGACTACAAACGGGACTTAATCATCTATTCAAATTCTGCTCAGACACCTGTATAGAAAGTCACACAAAATGAAATAAATCCACATAACACAATAAAACCTTGTCGCAATTTCTGTGTCATCTTTAAACCTATCTCTCTTTACTAACCTCTACTTTATGAACAACTGTTACAAAGACGAAATTCCATGGCAGTGTTTGTTACACTTTTATTTCGGAGAGGTTGCGAATGTATCTTTGTGTCTGAAGAGTTTAAGGTCCATAATTTGTATTCAGCTAGATGTGTTCTTGATGGCTTAGTGGAGTGAAACCCATCTGATAAGGGGGGTCACTTTATATTACGAAAAACGAGTTTCAGAGCACTGCTGCGCGAGCCACGACTCTATCTCGTTGTAATAAACTTGCCGATTGCACGAAAGCTTTCGTTCGTTAGTTTCTCGTCAGTATAGAGTAACCCTCAAGGTTCTTGTTATTGTTATGCTAAGCGCATCCTTCCACGGGACACCTGGTTTGCCCACTTTCTACATAACGTCACTTTTCCGGAAAACTTTAGGTTTACGAAATATGTAAGTATCTACCTAAGTATATTATGTCGATCGGACATGGCTGTGTCTGGTGTGTGTCACATTGTGGAAATATCACCTGTTTGCTAGGAAGTTGAATAAATGTGTGAATGCCTAACAGTTACCTTGGCTGGTAACACAAATTCATTTTGACTACCATAATCTGAATCTTAAATTTTGAATCATCGTTTACTACCGTTTCATCTGCCATTCATTCTTACGCTAGGTTAAACCTACACAATCATAAAGATGGGTTCACACAGGTGTGAGTACTCTGCTCTATATAACCATTTGATTTGTCTCTATACCATAATAATGATGTAGTTGTAATACTCGTTACTTCATAAAAATGTATCAACCTTGAGCTGAAAGGGAAAAAAACTTATTTAACTTACCTACATGAAAAGGTAAAGATGAACCCCTTGATGAAAGCTAAGAACTAGATGACGTGATACAGAGTGTTCTTGTTCTTTATTATTTATTCACAAAAATAGGTATCCAATTTTAAAATAGCATGAGTTCACTCAGGTTAGCTTAGTCATAACTACACAACCACCGCCACTGGAGGTCGCGAGATGCTCGCTCATGTGTGACTGCGCCTTTAGTTTACAGCCTTGCAAATAATACGATCAATATGTCAATCAAAATGACAGTGACAGTGTATGACAAACAATCGCAATGCGACAAAGAACTCGTGCTCAAATAAACTTGTCATAGTTATCGCCTTTGATCCAGTCACGATCTGATCTCTAGATTTATGTATCTGATAGTTAGTTATAGATGGATTAATAAAGCTTTATTGAGTATTTAAATACTGTTGTTATCATTGTTGTTGCGTTGACACAAACAGTTAAGGCGTGTTCGGTGGAGTACAGTCGTAGATATAAGTTAAAGTTTCTTAAATTATTTGCTACAACTTTAACGCAGTTATTTAGATAGAAAACTGCTGCTTATTAGTTTTCTTACTTCCGTGGGAAAACCGGGATGAAAGTTAAATAGCAACTTTATGCAACACCCTGTATTTAAAATTGCAAAACCACTACAATTAGGCCAAGTTTGTCTTCATCACCCGCCGATTGTTACACTTCAACGATAAAAAACAAACAAACGTTAAATTACAGACTCTCACACCTGTCATCAAAAAAATTGCATAATATTTACGTATATCAGCCAAAAATTAAAACAATGGATTGCGGTTTTTACTCATCACCAAATCCAGGAGCATAAACGAGTGGTATTATAAGTTTTTGATAGCTCCGTTCGAGTAGTGTCGAGTAAACGCGAATTTGTATCCTTGTAGAGTCGCCACGTAGCATACGCGCTGCACTAGCTCCTTACCGTGTCGATTCTCACTGCTCGATCAGTTAAGAAAACCCTACACTAGGCCCTCAAGTGAGGTTATCATTGTAAACGGTTTTGTCGCCGTCTGTACTGGGCCTCGGTCTAGTTGCATGTAATGAGGTGACATCGAAGGTTTTGGCATATTAATTTCATTTGCACAGCTTGGGGACACATCCGCCTTGCATTATTTGCCTATCATGAATATGGTAGGTGCCTGTTAGTTGTTCTGACGTATTTTTAACCGACTTCAAAAAAAGTAAATATGCCATATTTCTTTAGATTACTTTGTCACCGCACCAACATCAAAAAAGAACAGTCCCTGCTTAGGTATATTTGTACTGTTACATACGAGTAGAATATGTGTAAACCTTAAATTATTTCTTACATTTTAGTGGTTTTTTGAAGTCGTTTTTTTAATTATTATACTAATACATTTACCTACAGGTGCTGCTAAAAGGGTACAAAAATCCATATCAAGTTTTTTTTTTAAGTGGATTTAAAAACAGTTTTTTTTTAGCAATTGAACCTTTTTTCTTGAAATATAGTCAGAAGGTCGTGTTTCTAATATATATTAACTGTATCTACTTATGTACTCACCATTTGGAATTGTATTTTTCGGTGAATTTAGTCTCAGTAAAAATAATACACTCACGGGCAATGAAAAGAACCACCAGAAAATCACCAAATTTCATTTAAACGGAATATAGAAACTTAATTAAGCCTTCTGCAACCTTTAAGTACATTTTCCGGCGCATTAGAATATATCAACTAAAAACGTTTATATTTGATATATTTAGTTGATATATTATATAAAATATTTTGTAATAATATCCTATTGGATGTTTTAAAAAAATTGTGCCATTTGGTGTATTAATTGTGTAAGTGGGACTGTTTGTTTGCACGTGAGTGTATTTGATTCAATGTCATAATTTCTGATTGGTTTAATCAAAAATGTAACTCAGAAAAAATACCGGAACTACATTGTCTGTCCAATCGTTATCTGAACGCTTATTAAAATGGTAATCAAGGTGTGTTTTTTGTTTATTCTATATCAACATAGTATAAAAATAATATAATGATTTAATAAGGGTGACGACATTCAGTACGTACTTATTTATAAAGTCTTTCTAGTTGTTATAAAAAACGTGTCCGCCTAATCAATCAATATACAAAAGAATAATTTAGAGCATTTTGATCGATATCTCAGCGTGTATAATTGCGTATGTAATAAGTATGAAGAAAAGATACCTTCTTAGGATTTTTATGATCCTACTTATTTGATGATAAATTAGAATAAAATGTTATTGTATATACTCGTATAAAAAAATACATCCGGTACAAAGTCTCTACAGTGGAATTTTGTATGGGAGATCCAAAAAAGCCAATTTCCATATTTTTCTAGGGTACTTAATGTATTTTGGAAAAATTGTGTAGTAAGAGTTGTGTCCCCTCCTACAAGCTGAATGGCACACCTGTATAAATGTGGCTTATATCAAATGAAGCCGTCTTCATCTGAGAGATTTTTTCTTTAAAAAGTTGACTAGTATTTTTGACGTATATTTATGTAAAAAATATATCAACTTTTATCTAAAAAAGCCAATTGTAAATTATAATTAAACCAGCTTTATAAATTAAATTATACCCGACTCATAAACTAGCATGGTAACAGAGTGTGGTTGTAACCGGAGGATAACAATAAAAATAATGCGAGTGTGAAATTTATTCATACATGTTGTTCAAAAGATGCTTTGTGGTCCGTAAAAGTTTATGTGTATGAAATTTTCCAAAGGGTTTATTAAGGGTTTTATTATCTTAGATTAAAATATGTACAATGGGCTGAAATATAAATATCAAACTTAAAAATTGCAATAAATAGTCCAATCAAAAGACCTATTAATTAATTATTTGTGTATTATAGGATCAAGCTGTTATGCTCGGGGGTGAATACAAATATAATTTGTCAAAACATTATAATACCTACCTATCTAGGTTTTTTAGGCATTGGCGCCAACACTTACGGATCTAGGTGAGACTGGCGCCGAGTTGCACTAAGTAGGTTACCTACCAAATTAATCAAATTTAGTATCGTCATAATTTAACATCAACCGCTTTCATAATTCAATCTGAATTTCATTTTTATTGCACTAAGTGTGAAATAACGAAATACTTATGATACATTCACACTTCATTCGAAGTAGGATGGGATAGAATTGGTCAATAAAGTAAAATTAAAGGTTTAAAATTAAAAAAATACGTCATCTTAGGTAAAGGTATTGCATGGAACTACAAGAATTATTGTAAACATTAAATCTTTTCCAGTCCTATGATTTTTTAACTTACTTCAAAAGAAGGAGGAGCTTCTCAATTCGTTATGTATGTTTTTAATGTATCTTAAGGTATCTGTGTTTTGATAGAAAAGGAGTCATACGACAGTCGTATTACTTTAGTATTACATAGCAGGTAAAGTGCTATGAGGCAATAGACCTGCACTAGCCCCAAGGTTTGACTAAAACGACAGTTAAAGAAGTTTGTGTAATCATTTATTACACAAATTTATTTAAGTGTCGTGTCATCTTTATCAATGCATATTGAGGCACTATAAGTACCTACCATATTGTTTTTTTTAACATTTAAAGGGTAAGTTATACTTACTAACCCTGAGTAAATGAAAAATAATAAGATTTAGTTTTCTGTTCACTTTGAACAATTACTTTTTAGTCGAGAATTCTCATCTATTGGTAATATACATAGTTTATTCTACAGTTTCAGTTTATTTCTGTGCATTTCTTAATGTATTTATTATACATTATTATTTACATACAAAATTACAAATGTTCGCGATGCAAATTTTGTTTTTCCGTTTCCACATTCCTATAAGAGTATTTAAGTAAACCAAAATCGGACTTGAACGAACCATAAAATCAATTCGTGTTTTAAAACCGTGAACAATTTGACATGGAGATCAACTTGAAGGCCAAAAAACCTTTTTTTTCACTCACAGTAGGTGATTCCAAGAAGCCCAGTGTTGTCTAACCTTCTCGAAACAATCGAAGGAAAAGTAAAAGTGTTTGACAAGGACAGAGGATATGCTTAGTGAAAATTGAAGTCGTATCTAACTGCCTACTCTACAATCTATAAGTACATAAAGCTTTGTCATTAATCATTAAGTATACTGTTATTACCTATAGGTACAGAATTTCATTAGAAAAGTCAGTTACTTCCATAATTAAGTAATAAATTCTTGTATGAATTATCATGCCCACCGTTGGTTGGTTCAGTGATAAATTCCAACCTGTAGACATTCTAAATACAAATACATAGTTTCTATTATTATTATTATATAATAATATCATCATCAGCCCGCAGTCAGCCACTGCTTGATCTAGCACTACCGGCCACCTGACTAAGGTCGTTGGTCCTGCGGGCGTCTCTCACGAACATTTTCTACTTATTTGTCGTCTTCACAATGAAAGTATTGAACTTTGATAGGTAGATTAATAAAAAAATATTATGAAAATGGTAAGAGACAAGGGCGGATATTGACGCATTTCCGCAGAGGTCACGAGGTCAACCGTCAAGGTTACGGTTAAAGCGCGAAGGTGAAGGAAATCATGTTGCGGTCATTAAATCAAGCGGAAGTCAATTCGGTGAGTGTCCGGTGAAAATAAATATAATTTGGCTATTTGTGACAAACCTATAATTTAAATATACTTAGCGTTTTCAAGGATCGTATGTACTTTTTAATCCTAACTATTAATATTATAAACGCGAAAGTAACTGTGTCTGTCTGTCTGTTACTCTTTCACGCCAAAACTACTGAACAGATTTGAATGAAATTTGGTATACATATGGTCTGGACCCTGAGAAAGAACATAGGCTACTTTTTATCCCGGAATTCTCGCGGGAAAACTTTTTAAGGCGAAGCGAAGCTCGCGGGAACAGCTAGTTAAATTAAAAAATTAAAGCGTTACTTCATTCGTTTCAACACGTATAAATAAACCTATCTAATTATCTATAGATGATAATCGGTCCAATTTCCGTCATACTCGCATATATGTTGTTCCGTGAAAGATCGACGCTGACAATAACGTTGTGTAATAAATAACTGATACTGAAGTAGTCTGCGCGTGTGACGATCTACGACACAAGAGCTGATTGAGGGAGGTGTATTATGGATAATTTATAGGTTTTAGCTTTTCTCGCGAGCTTCGCTATGCCTTAAACGGATTTCCCAGCTTACCACATGAAAAATTTCATAAAAAGTCTAGTCGATTTCCCGTGAAAAAGTAACAAAAGTTCAAGTTGCTGTTATCAACGTAGATACCTAAACGTCACTACATCGCGATTCGCTATAAATACGGCGCTGTGATTGGTGGAACGTGCAGAGTATATATATCGATGTCGATAACGAACCCTCAATTTTATTTTGTATAGCTTCAGACGAAATAGACTAACCCCTACGACACAGTGTTGGGGTTAGAGTAAATGTACCTACCTAACCTACCTAGTTAATATTTCTTAAGTTGGCTACGAGTACCAATAAAGATATGTCTATTTTTAAATTTTGTATTTAAATATTGAGTTTCTTGATGTAGGTATATCTATCGATCGATATGAAATGATAGACTATGAATTCTATTCGTCTACGCTACTGGTATGTTTCCGGCGCGCAGTGTTGCGTCACACGCTGCGCGCGCGCACTTGACACAGTGGCTCGCGACACCTGTGACATGAGGTTCAAACTACAACCAGAAAGAGAGAACGGACCGAATGGAGAATCTGAACGGAGAGTAGTTTGAAGATATTGACGTTTATCAGAAAATTTTATATAAATAAATTTATATATATTAAATAAATGATTTTTATATTTTTACATTTATTTATTTATTTATTAGGTTCACATAATACGCGTGCCGGGTAATCCCGCGTGCGGGATGGAATCTGTACGATATTAAAAACACCCTAAGGTCCGGTTCAGTGCGACGCGGACTGTCCGCACGCGGATTAGGTTTTGCGTCCGTGGCGGATAAATTCGTTGCTCTGAACGCGCTGTAAGGTTTCATACATTTTACTGTCTGCGTCGCACTGAACCGGGCCTTACTCTTGAGCCCGTAGCATACATTTTCATCGTAAACGTGAAGTAAAATTCATCGCACGCTCATGATCGCTACCGGCGGCGGTGCAGTACCTACCAATTACCTAGTTCAGGATTCAGGGAATGTATTATTTAGCAACCTTGTTTAGTAACCTAGTTTCTGAACTCTTATTTAGATCATAACATTTGTGTGTTGGTTTGTCGCCTACGATGAAAGATGTCTTATGAATATCCGTTTATTTTAAGTTATTTTATTTTAATGCAGTAACAAATGCCTAAATAACCTACCCATAGACGTATAATAAATAAATGATCCATTATGCATCCTGAATTCGATTTATTGATCAGAAGAACTGATTAATGTATCGAGACTAACTGACGCATAATTTATTTGATTTCACTAGATCGTTTGTTCACGGTATTTTTTATAGATCAAAGATTTTTTTTGTGGATGCAGGATCTTTTTTTTAAACCCATCTATTATATTAAATAAGATGTATGAATTATTGATCTTTATAAATTATCGTTTTACTAAGTTTATACATAAAAACAGAATGAAAATTCCATACCGTACTCGAACAATTTGATTGAAATTTGGTTTGTGGGAAGCTGACTCCAATATGTTACCCCGGGATTCCAGCGGGAAAATGTTTTAAGGTGAAGGAAAGCTTGTGATCAAGAGCAAGCCAAATTATAAATATAATAATAAAATACACTAAATTATGAATAAGTACATATACATGTGTATACTTACCAGTATGAATGTCCATAGATATAGGCTGAGTCGTTTCATTTTTGTCGCCATCCTGTCCGCTCCGGGTTAAATCTGAAAAAATAATTCATTCAACATGAGCTTTTAACTAATTTATCCTGTAAAAGTTGTGTGTATGTAAGCGTGAAACCTTAATTAATTATTAATAATTTTTAGTCGTAAAATTAAAGAGTTTACGACTCACAAAAAACCATAAATATAATATAACCAGGTATGTGTAAAGAAAAAAAAGTCATAGGCGATAGGTAACTTAATACTCGCATAGATGACACTGTTTAATATACTCGAGCACGTTGCAAGGTTGCCATTGGCTAATACTAAACATCAAGAAGTCCTTTCGGAGAAGTGGCACAACTATGGCATAACTGTTCTTTGCGTAGTACTTACTATGTGTAAACGCTTGATCCGTATGTAAAGCGGCGTTTACACGAGAATTGGAGACTACCCTGCCTACCATCACCGACTTATAAAGGGCACCTATCGGTGTCGTACGTATCACATCCAAAGAATTGTCACAAATGTATATGATGAATTGGACGCACTTGTGTGAATTTCTAAACAAAGAATACTGAATGCGATGCGTCCGTTGCTTACGCTGCCGGAAGGGGCTTACCCTAGGCAATCAACAGTATTCTTATACAGCATCAGTTATCTGTCAATTGTCAGAGAGATCCATATATTTACCTCAGATTTGATAGATAAGTGTGTAATCCCGCAGAATTAAATTCGGCAAGGAGTACAATATTATTAATGTATCCATAAATCTATCCTAATTTAATGCATTTACTTCCATATAATTAATTATAATTGCTGACATTGTTTGTTTATTGTTTACTGTTGAATGTGAATAGGTACATATGAATTGTAATTTGTGCTAATTGTTTAATTAGTTTTATTTATAATTATTGCATGATTTTTGAAGTCACTTAATTTTATAATATTTTAAATTTGTACACCTTTATGGTAGACCATAGATGATACTAGTTTTGACCTTGTAAAAGCCTGTCTATAAGGTTATAGACAGGCTTTTACAAGAACAAAACTAGTGTCAAACCTATGTCAAACCTATGTGTCACAAATAAATGATTTGAATTTGAATTTGAATTTTGAATTTGATCTAGCTATTCGACATAACATCCTTACATTCTGTTATTGTGTTTGTTACTCGTTTTAGTAAGTTTCAAAACAATTGCATAGACAGTTTAAGTAAGTATGTTTTCATATTATATACTCATACTCCTGGTTTACTTATCTATGTAATAAAAATATAGAAGAATCTGCCTGTGTTCTACATAAAACTTTACAACTACTTGAAGCACGCGTGTTCACTATAAACACTTGATGACTTGCGCACTGAATATTGTTTTGAAATCGGGCCAGTGTGGATGCCCCGATGGCACATTAGGAGATACACTTTTACACAAAACATTTTATTCTTATTAGGTATTATCTAGTACTCACAAAATGCAAAATGCGTGTAGCTCTGATGAGAGTATTGATACTTGTGGTTCCAAGATGACGGAAATGCAAGCCTTATGCGATATCAAAGTTCAGAGGTTTTTAAGGACATCGGGAAGTAATTACAAGAACCCTTGAGAAGAAATTAAATGATACGTATTGTTTAATGATACATTATAAATGCACTTTGCCCCTTAGTTACAGTTCTGCAAATAATTGTGCTAACTAGTGACAGGGATGATTTTTATAAGTGATCAATACGATCAACGATTGGACATCGTGTACAAAATGAGGAGGCTCTATCGGAGTTCCAAGTGGCGCATCAATGGTTCTATAACATAAAAGTATTTTCTTTATTATGGTAGTTCCACTTTTAATTAAGTTATTAATTATGTAGGGTATATTGACTCAGCAGAGGTTTCATGCAGCTCAGTGCTAACTGCTTAGTTATTTTTTTCCATCAGAAACAATATATTCATCTCGAATAATAATTGTTTGGATCTCAACTTCTTTTATGAATTGGCTTGTAGTGAAATTATATTGCACGGTCATGTAACTATTGAGTAAGTATAAATATACTAATTTAACTACGTATTTAAATTTAAATTAATCCTTTTCAGACTTGTCCAAAGTATTTTTTCATAAAATATTTGTTACTTTAATTAAATTTCATTGGCAGTTGTTAAATTGGTACCAACAAGCCGCTATGCATATCAAATGATATTATGAATCTCGTTTCCCAGAGACCATTATGTAAAATATCTTAATATTATGTTGTGGCGTGGGACTCCATTGTTAGGACTAGAAAACAATAAAACTTTTATAGCTCGTGCTTGCTTCGCGAATTATAATTATAAGCTACTACTTACATACATGCTTGTACATTATTCTTAGCTTTCATAAAAAACAGTAACGCAAAGGATCCTACATAATCCTTAGTGTAGAGGTAAGTAGTTGAAATAGTTTCTGAATATTTTTTTGTGAAGAAGAGTTATGTTCGAAATGTATTGTGATTTTATAGTTATTGCGTTTTTTTTATTGTATTGAATAAAGTACAATTAGTACATTATAAATAAATGATATTTATTTACTACAAAATGCCTACAACGAATTATGCCTCGCAATAAAGTCACTTAACTGAAATTAAAGTCCTTATGTATATAAATACACGTATTACCCAAAAAAGACTAGGAACAACTAAATATTATTAAAATACTCAGGTAAAGAATAACTGACAGTATTTTTAAGTTTTCCGGCTTATTGTATATGTATGAGAGAAATTCTAAATATTTGTTTTGAGAAATTGCATTGTTTAAAGTTATTTGGAAGCGTCTACTTTAGACACCCTTCAATGACAACATTTAAATAAATATGTGACCATTTCTGTTGCTTATTATTTGTTATAAAATCTTTTTGGGACCCGAGCAAGAAAATTGCATATAAATAAGGATCTTTGCACTTACTTTGTTGCGAAGATCAAAGGTGGAAAGGTCGAAATCGTGAGAAATAAACTTTCATTACGTTAGTTAGCCAAATAGCAACCATTGTGCTTAGTATACTTAAATGTCACTTACTTTGCTAGATCTTTAGTTTTCTTAGATCTAATAATATCTGTTACAAAGTCAGCCAATTAATTATATCAACTAAATTATTATTTATGTTATTTTCTATGTCTTTTGAATTATTACCCGTGTACACGACTGTACTGTCATCAGCAAACAGAACTACAGGATAACCGATAGTTACAAAGTATATATTTGCAATGAAGTGCCTAAATTACTAATAAGATTAAGACTTTTCAATGAGGCAGTATTAATATAAGTACATCAATATTATGGTACTAATATTTTACACATACTCGTATGTTTGTCATGTTACCCATTGGATCGACATACCTTATTAGATAAATGAATAATTCTTATTGATAAACAAACAATATTCATATAAGTACATCAATATTATGGTACTAATATTTTACACATACTCGTATGTTTATCATGTTACCCATTGGATCTACATACCTTATTATATAAATGAATAATTTAACAACATACACAACGTGCTGTGATAAACACGAATATTGATGGGCGGGATTCGAACCCGCTTAGAAAAGTTACTGTTTTAATTTCAGCAAGTATTATGACGTCGAACTGCCCATCAAAAACCAATTCCCCAATGTTACCTTATTCTTGTGTACCAATTTATGTGCTTATGTATATTTTATTTATTTCAAAATACCTAATAACAATTGATATAATTACAGTTAGGTACCTACCTGGTGAAATATTTGTAATAAATGACTCAGAAATTAAGTATAAAATTATGACGAACTTAGGCACTGCGTTGAACTCTTTTATATGGAAAATATGATCGTTAAGTACATACATATCATACTTGAACTTTTGTCTTGTTCTAAACGTAACAAACGTTATGTTTTTTTTTTATTATTTTTTTTTTATTTATTGAGGCACACAAAACAGATAACAACGGTTACAAAATTTAAAAAATACAACTAAACATCTGTTCTACATTGATACCCAAAACATGCATGCACAACATTAATTATTTAGGATGGAACATTACAACAGTTTAACATACTAAAAGCTTGTTAAATTAGTACAAACTCTTCTTCGTTAGTAAATGAGCATTATTTTTCTACAAAATCTGTACTTACGTAATTTAGGCGATTTCTAAGTTATACAAAGAAGTTTTGAATAAATATTTCGATGGACTAGCTTTTTAGCATTAGTATTCGAATAAGATACAAATAATGCTTACAGGAACCTAAACAAAAACTACTTACAGTGGTCAATACATTGAATGACCTATTTAAAACATATGTAACATCCACCAAAATAAAATAAAAACACAGAAAATACGTAGTTACCTCAAGCACACTCCAAACTGCTCTCCAAATAAAAGAAACAAAACTCTAAATTTGAAAAAAGAACACTTGTCATAGCACAGAACTCACACCATCGGATGCCGGGGCGCGCGTCTGTTTTCGATCGCGTTGCATTTCCGATGCATTCGAGTGATTATTCGATTATTCGATGAATCGATGCGGCACATGCGGCGGGCATAGACGTCGGTGCGACACTGCCAGTCAGCTGGCCGGCCGGCCTATGTGTGCTAATCGCTACAACACTCTTGGCATAATCAAATGGGTGGAACTGTTGGAGCTGTTAATATATTTTTGTTTATGTTTGTATTACGTTCACAGTTTGAAACCCGTATTTGGGACAATCCGCTACTATACAATATCTACAAAAAATAACTGCAGGTATCTTTAATTTTTTTTCCAATTTTACCTACTATTTTTTGCAAACATTTCAAGTTCAAACTTAAGCTTATTGGACATACATATCTTTACATTTACTGTAGGTAAAAATGTTAATTACATACTTAAGTCTCATAATATTCAATATTTTAAAACAATTCAAAATTATACCATATTTGTCACACCTCAGTTATCGTTGTCACAGTTGTAGCAGCTCCGTATAGTGTTTACACCTGACATAACCGAAGCAACCTACTTCCAAGGCAAAGAAAGCAATGCTTGGTGGCAGTCTGCATATTGTTGTCCCCAAATACATTCGTCTCTGTCACTCGATCGCAGTTAGAGCGGGACGGAATGTTCATTAGAGACTTATCACATTTTCGTCCAACTGCAATAAATCGCTCCAAAATCGAATATGTTAAGATTCCACTGGTGTTTGTGTTATGTAATGAATAACAGTTTATGACTGGTTTGATTGGGAGGTTAATAACGGAGAATGGATTTAAGTTCCCTGTATATGGTAAAAATTTAGGCTGTCTAATGTGCTCAGAAACAGAATCAGAATAACCCTCTTTTTGTGCGGCCGGTACAGTCGGGTACAAAAGTGGAATAAGTGCTCAATATTATTCGCCACTGTACTTAATAAGTTAGAATATAGAATCACTATACCTAAATTACGTATTCGTTGCATTAAAATTTGTTGATTAGTACAACCTACTTACAAGCTTCGACTTCTTTACAAATATTTAACTACTTCTCGTAGTATAACCCCCTTATTCATAGAGAAGTTACAGAACGTTTTAACTAATAAACTGTTTTGTCCCACTCCGACAAAGAACAATTTGTTCTTTGACAGAGAGGGACAAAACAGTTTATTAGTTAAAACGTCTTGTAACTTTTCTATGAATAAGGGGGTTAAAACTGTAACTACGTGCGTTATTATGGCTTTGATATGTCTCACAAAAGAATTTTGAATTAAATTTTATAACGCTTGCAATTCGTATTGTAATTTTATTAACTGAAATTCAATTTGATATCTGCATAAAGTGTTGATATTAATGGAAAATATTCAATTATACTGATGTAGGCTCATATTATTATTATCATACCTACGGACGAAAATTGAATAAAAATGCTAAATATGAAACGGTAAGCAGCAGGTATTTTTTCTAATTGAATCTACTGATGGTGAGGAGGTTAATAAACCGTGAATACTTAAAACTTACTGTAGTCCCAAAGATGTGTCTTCCAATCTTCCAACTGAAATAGATATTCACTATTAATTTGGGTGCATGTTTTAAGTATGCAATATCAGGAAATAGACGGGTGGCCTACCCTAAACGTAATCGTTCACCTATACCGTACGGGTATAGGTGAACGGTGAACGTCACGGTATCGTACGTATCGCAGTTCGCACGATGAGCTGCGCAGAATATTGTTTACAATTTGGGCCAGCATGGTTAATCTCAATGAGAAATCGTCCTAAACCTAAAACTTTGGGCTTTTTAGAGTTCTTAAACAGTAACAGTAGAGTCAGATAACTGTAAGACTGTAACTGTAACTAATTAACCCTGAATGTAAATTAGTTCAAAGTTTCTATTAATTTTGAATGAGCCTAATGATATCTCCTCATGGTACCTAATTAATAAGACACAAAAGCATTTCACATAGTAACTTAAGAACCTATATACTTAGGATTAAATACAAAAATTGAGTAAGTACGGTGGCCTGCGCCTAAAAGTATACAGGCGGAGTTTTTAAAAAAGCGATCCCTGATGATGAAGGGACCAGCTACATCTGTTATAAATCCGGGGATGAGTTGTGTGTGATGTGTGTAGCAGTGGTGTTTATGTGGATGTGCTTGAGCAGCATGTGAGGTTGAGATCGCTATTTTAAAAACTCCGCCTGTATACTTTTAGGCGCAGGCCACCGTACTAATGATAATACTTAAATCATGATTCCGCACAAAACATTAGTAATTAATTACAGGGATTAAAATTAATTATTTATAACGTAATCCTCGTACGGCGTTTCTTCTCCATGTATAAAGTAAAATAGAACTGTAGCTAAATAAATTACTTTCCCTTTTTATTGAGACAAGGCAGATAATGTACTAAAGACGCGTTGTGAATAGCAATACCATCTTTACACAATAACTGTTTCCATTGTAGGTTTTCAGAGCCCGTAGCATAAATTTTCATCGTGAACATGAAGTAAAATTCATCGAGTAATTTTGTATGAAAATTTTAGTTCTGCTACAGACCGCCTGGGGCGCTGTTCATATTTTCATACAAAATTACTCGATGAATTTTACAATACAATACAATACAATACAATACTCTTTATTTGCACCAAAATAGAACATACAAACAAAAACTTAAAAATAAAAACAGTACAAAAAGGCGGCCTTATTGCTTATAGCAATCTCTACCAGACAACCTTTGGATGGAAGAGAGTTATAAAAGAAAATAGAAATAGAATTAGAGGTAGCTGAGGTGCAAGTGTATAATACACTACTTAAACACTACATACACTAAATAAATAAATACAGCAAGAAAATAAATAAATAAATACATAATATATATTATTATACCTATACTTACATACAATAATACATAATGATATACAGCAATAATATATTCAACTAAGGCAGTGAATTTAGGTAGTGCCTCTTAACCCTTTCTTTGAAGGAAGCTGCAGAAGGTGCACGTCTTATGTCCTCAGGAAGAGCATTCCAGAGCAGTACAGCTGTCACTGTGAAGGAATCGCCGTAAAAATCGGTTTTGTGCGGTGGAACTTCCAGTCGCAAGTTCTGTGCAGACCGAAGTGTGCGGTCATGCGAACAGTGCCGGAACTTAAAACGCTCTTTTAGGTAGGAAGGAGATGCTGGGTTAAACAGTATGTTGTAAAGTAGTGATAGTATATGGGTATTCCGTCGAAGGCGAATAGGAAGCCACTTGAGTTTAGTGCGAAAATCGGAGATATGGTCATATTTACGTAAACCAAATATAAACCGTATGCAGAAGTTTTGAAGTCTCTCAAGCTTGTTAAGTTGCTCCTGGGTGAGATCGAGATAGCTGGCGTCGGCGTAGTCAAGAATCGGTAATAATAGAGATTGCGAAAGCGCAATCTTAGTGGAAGTTGGAAGGAAATTACGCAATCTCCTAAGCGAAGCAGCAGAGCCAAACACTTTTCGGCTGACTGATTCAAGTTGAGGTCCCCAAGACAAGTATTTATCAATAAAGACTCCCAGGTTCTTGACTGTACTTGCAAATGGGATATTAATACTATCAAAAAGTACTGATGGAAGGTTCGGAAAATCCACATTGCACAACAGTCTAGAGCTGCCTATTATAATAACTTGAGTTTTAGATGGATTGACTCTAAGTCCAAATCGTTTACTCCAGTCTGATATGTTGTTCAAATCAGTGTTCGTCTCTGCAATCGCCCGAGGTAAGTCAGAAGGAACTGCATGTGTATAAATTTGGAGATCATCTGCGTAAAGGTGGTAGGAAGAAGATAGATTTTCAGAGATACTATTGATAAAGATAGCAAATAGGAGAGGGGACAACACGCCACCTTGCGGTACACCAGCTGAGGTACTGCACCATTTAGAGTATGAATCCTCTATACGGATGCGTTGCTGGCGCCCATGCAAGTAACTATGAAACCAGTCAATTACCGTTGGAGATATGTTGAGAGAACGAAGAATGCCAAGCAAGATGTCGAAATTGACAGTATTAAAAGCATTGCTGAAGTCAAGAAGGGATAGGATAGTCAGCTTTCCATTTTCCATACCCTGGCGGATGTCATCAGTGATTTTCACGAGAGCAGTGACCGTGCTGTGGCCAGGGCGGAAGCCGGACTGAAAGGGATTCATAAGATTGTTTCGAATGAGAAAACCAGTTAATTGGTGATGGACAAGACGTTCAAGGACTTTGGAGAGGAAAGGAAGGATGGATATGGGTCGATAGTCCGAAAAAGACGAAGGATTATGTTTTTTAGGAAGGGGGATAATTTGGGCTTCTTTCCAAAGGGAAGGAAAAGTACTAGAGTGAATAGAGGAGTTCAGGATATGCGTGATGATGGGAAGGATTATATTAAGTATAGGAACTATCATATTTCGACTCAAGCTGTCACTCCCAACAGCGTTGGAAGTAATAGAAAGAATATTCTTCTCAACATCACAATCGGAGAATTGACGAATATTAAAAGACGGAAAGTCAGGTGTTGGTATAGAAGAAAGATGATTAAGAGTTTTGATTTTAGTAGCGGAGTCTAAATCAGAGGTAGAGGAGAAATGTGAATTCAAAGATTCTAGATCAAGGTCTTTCGGGACTACGTTATTACGGGCCTTGCCAACACCTAATGACTTTAGAAAATTCCAAACTTTGGCCGGATCGCCATTTTCTACAGAGTTATGGATGTGGCGTCGTTGTGCGTCCCTACACACCTTGTTGCAGTGATTTCTCAAAGCTACAAATTTTTGCTTATTTCCTTCATTAGGCTGAGATTTGTATTTGGACTTGGCAGCATTTTTCCGATAAATAATGTCTTTAATATCATCAGTCAACCATGGCGCCGGCAAGTGCTTTACTTTGATTGCCCTGACCGGGGCATGCACGTCATAAAGATTGGTTAAGAGTGAGTTGAACAGAGACACTTGTTCGTCGACGCTGTTTGCATCTAGAACAACATTCCAATCAATATTCCGTGCATCCCTTCTCAGGTTATCCAGATCCATTCCACTAAAATTGCGCTGAAGAAGAATTCTTGGCTTAGCCTTGGGGGGACGAATTTTATAAGAAAGGAAGATGAGGTCGTGATAAGAAAAACCATCAGCCCCACATTGACCGTGCTTAGCAACATGAGTAGTGGACGATACAATGATGAGATCAAGAAGAGAGGGAGTAGAGTTAGGAAAGTGATGGGTAGAACCTAGTGGAAGAATATTCATGTTGCTAGCTTTTACTTCATTTTACTTCACGTTCACGATGAATAATTTGTGCTTTAGGCTCTGACAAGGGCGCAAACGTGGCTGTTTAGCGAAAAACGCTTTCAATCGGAAGTTATGTTTCAAAATCGGTCCATAACTGGCGAATATATCGGAGAACGTAGATCCAGACGAATTGAACCTCCTACTTTTTTCGAAGTCGGTTGACGTGGTGCAACGTGTGTGTGACAAGGTCTAGGCTCTCATTCGTGAGGCCGTTGGTTCGAATCCTGCCATATACGGTGGCCTGCACCTAAAAGTATACAGACGGAGTTTTTAAAATAGCGATCCCTGATGATGAAGGGACCAGCTATAAATCCAGTCTGTTAATCTGTTATAAATCCAGGGACATGTTGTGTGTGATGTGTGTAGCAGTGGTGTTTGTGTGGATGTGCTTGTGAGCAGCATGTGAGCTTGAGATCGCTTTTTTTTAAATACTGTATTATTTTTTAATTTAAAAGAAAGTAATTTATGAGCACAATTATACCACGTATCTTAAATGCAAAGTACTCATTCCGAACAATGGCGATACGGCTCGCGACCTAACGGGTGAGTACAAATGTACAGCGAAAAGCAGCTGTTTCACTTGAGAGGCACCTCTGACTGAGGATATTAGATATGTATCTATGTGACGTGTCGGTATAGACCGTGCAATGGAAACAAACCGCGAAGAGATCTACATAGATTGCGCAAACAGGGCTGCGTGGGAACAATTTAGACAAACATGTCTCGTTCGCAAAAACTACCGGAAACGGATCCAGTCGCAGTAACGCAGCTAACTGTGTAATTATTGCAAAAAATATACATTGTTCGTGCCTTGAGGAACTGGGCTAGTGTGTACTTAGGTGTGCGAGTACTGTGCGTGTACGTACCCTAACTACTAAGTTATACTTATTACTTAGGTTCCTACATAAGCACTGATGAGTTATGGTAAGTAGGTAGGTACTAGAAACTTTGTTGGTGTTTTTAACCCCGCCGAAAAAGTTTAGCCATATTTTATTTTCAAAAGTGATGGTTGTTTTAAGTGTTGTATTATAACAGAATATAAAACAAATTCAACCCGTACAGGATTGAATTTGTTTTCAACGAATTTCCAAAGATAGTAGAACTAAAGATTTTCAAATTGAGTCACTTTTTTTTATAGATACTACCTACTTATACAATGTGACATACCTGTATCATGAGATCTTAATTATTTTCAATTTAAATACCACCGAAGAGCAATTTTTTATCCATCGCATCGTATATTGAGCCACCGGAATAAGATTCCAAGGTATTGAATAACGGAAGGAAGAAAATTGTAAACGCTTCATTATTTGGTGTTTATCGGGATTTACGGTGAATACAAGGCGACTTAACGAGGCTTAGTCAATTGAAAAGGCCTTGAACTAACCTTAAGACTGAAGACTGCAGACAAGTAGTGACAGAAATATCCCTGACTGCTAATAATCCTTAGGCCCTGTTTCACAATGTCTGGTTAGTGGCTACCTGTAAGATAAAATACATGCTGTCACTGTCAAAAAAAAAACAACAGAGAGTGACAGCATGCATTTAACCTCACAGGTAGTCACTTATCAGACATTGTGAAACAGGGCCTTAGACTAACAATATACGAAACATAACAAAAATCTTAACGTTACGTCTTCAAATGAGAAACTGTAGGAAAAGGCCAAAAGTAAAGTTATTTTAAGTTTAAATGTATTTATTTATTCACTTCACTTCAATACAAGTATTAGGATTCACATATAAACTAATAAATAATTTATTTTAAATAGGTACATACAGTAACCTAACACATACGACCAGAAACATCAATTTCTAGAAGATTATCAAGATCTTTTTTTGTTGTGACATTTTATTATAATTATAACAATGAGTAAGCGAGCATCATGAATATACTTCTGATTTGGTTGGTGAGGTAAGAAGAGTGTTTATTTGAAAGAAACAGCATGTGGAGTGCGAGATTTTACACCGTTCCGGCAGTGAAAAGTAGCTTAGTTCGCGTTTACTTGTCACTGATTGAACGGTGTAATCTCTCACTATGCCTTGTTTCACGGGGAAAGACATCTGATACAAACAAAAACTACCCTTATTCGAATGTAATAAGGGTCCTGTCAGATGTCTTTCCCCGTGAAAAAAGGTATAGACACTGTGTTCAGATAATGTATTCTAATTTTACGTTCAACATAGTCTTAAATAAATTGACAGACATGAATTCTATTGAATAATGTTAATACTAACACGACATAAACATCCAAACTACATAAAGCGACATTTAAATATAATAATTAATAACTTTAATTAGCAGTAAGTATTTGATTTTAAATTTAGAATCTGCAATTTTCTTAGTAAATGTTCGTCAATAGAGTTCACCCTTGAATCAGTAGCCAATAGGGTTACTTGTAGGTATTTTACTCTGATTATATACTGTTACCTATGAATATGACATATTATATGAAATTATAGACTACGTAGGTACATTTCTACAATGGAAAACAACAGATTCTAAATGAAAATATATTTCTTATCATTGTTATTTAAATTACCCGGATATCCAACCTTAACAGGAAATAAATTTTGCACACTTAACTTTCTATACATATTTCATATAATAATTATGGCGAAACATAAACATAGGATTTTAAAATTTAACGAATTAAGAATAACATTAAAATAAACTTTTTACTTTAATATTGGTCCATACATAATAATAAATGTTGTTTTAGATCTCACGTAGTGGAGATAATAGTATATATTTTTAAATTAAAAAAATGGATTTAGGTTACAAAAAGGAAACTTTCTATGTGTCGTACAAAACGTAGAAAACTACATTTGGACGTGCATCGTATCATGAAAAAGGTATGGATTAACAGTTACTACGCCAAGATCTATTTATATTATGAAAATAATTTCTAAGTAAAAACAAGCAAACAACATAACATTACAGAAAAATCACCAAACTTAACAGGTTTTTGTTCGCAATAATACGGTTACCGTATGTATTTAACTTATAAACACAAATATTAGTCAATTCAAGTTTAAATGAGACCTATTTTCTTAATCCAT
The DNA here is from genome assembly GCF_932276165.1 of Plutella xylostella. NCBI lineage: Eukaryota > Metazoa > Arthropoda > Insecta > Lepidoptera > Plutellidae > Plutella > Plutella xylostella. The sequence goes on from NC_064002.1 coordinate 9,603,424, forward strand.
CTAGTAGTTAAACTAACAACTTTATTACAATTAAAGTAAGGAACCGTCTAGCCCTCCATTCAACTGCATTTCTTATAGCAATGCCAATATCTCTTATTGTTCTCAATATCAAAATTTATCCCAATGCATGTTATCAATGTCATTGATAAACACAAAGAGTGTACGTGACTGAATACTTCCTTGAGGTACCCCATCATCTGATATGCATTTTTATGTCAATTTTGAAAACACCGAGATATAACTACAGTTTAAATTGACTGTGTTACGTGTCAGCTACTTTGTAGTCGATACTATAATTTGCAATAAAGCTGATAATTTAACGATTATACCTTGTCAAACATCTCTCTAGCACTCAACAGTTCTACGTACGTACCTATACATAAACAATTCCCGCTACTTAATCAACATCCACGCATGTCATATTAACTAAACATCTTGCTTTCTTCGTATACCACCCCTATGTTTGTTAAAATTAACGAAATGGGGATTAGAAAACAAAATTCATGAAATAAGTAGGTATTTCACCAAGACAAAAATCAATGTCATATCATAAAGTGTATCCGAAATATTCAGTGTAAACTAATCAAAATTTACCCTTTAAATATTTAGCACAGAAACAGTCATTCAATAATATATCAGTCAGTAAGTAACCGAGGGTGCATAATGCAAAAATCTGGTTAAAATTCCCACCACCCTGTCCATTCCATTAAGAAAAAATACTTCGGCAACAAAACAATGAAAAAACTAACGAAGTCTAAAGCGATGATCAATGTAATCTACATTTAAATTAAAACTAATGAATCACATATACTTAAAGTAAATAAGCACATAATATTTCGAGTTCAAAGTAACGTTCATTAAAACATATAAATTATCTATGAAAAATAGGATTTAGTTATCTGCATCCATAGCGTATTTTCATTTAATATGTATAACATCTGTAGCAATATTCGTAAAGGAATACCATTTATAGGAGCGACTATAATGAGAATAATAATATTATTATTACTGATAACTAATACAGGCAAGTAAATTCTGAGCTTATCACTCGATTTAACTACAAGAAAAAAGCAGCTCTTTCTGATTGGCTATTAACGGAAGCTTAGCCAATCGCTGCCAAGCCTAAGCTCAGACTTCACTGTACTTAGCGTTTAAATATTCAATAGTATAATTTTCTATTTAAACCTAACTTACTTACATATTAATCAAAGGTACGGTTATTCGTGGATTAGACGACAACGAAATCGCGTAATTTTAATAGTCGACTATGCACGTTGGATCAGGTCGTCATAATATAGTCTGGTTTCAATTTTAATTACGTCTAAGGTTATATATTTTGAAGACTAGAACTTTTCTGTTTGAATTGCATTGAGGCGCGCCGTGGGATATGTCCTTTTGTTATTATCGAAAACGTTCTCTAACATCGCAAGGATACGTTTCCACTCTCACTAGAGATAGTTTTTTTTACGTTTTAGACAAGTTTTATATTTATATTCCACGGTACACATTTAAAAGTAATTACATTTTCATTTACGAAAAAATGCAAGTATAACATAGCTTATTATTTAGCTATAAATGAATTTGGGCAATGAATGTCTACCCTTCCTACATATAATTTTTCATCCCCTTTCATAGATGTTCGTAATGATGAAAAATCTGTCCTCAATGTATATTATGTTTCCTTTTATAGTCCTGCATCTACTCCTAAAGATATCATTATAGCTCTTTGATGACATAACAGGTGTTTAAATGGAGGATCAATACAATATATTCAGTTTTAATTATGCACGGGTATGCCGTATCATCTTTAAATTTGTTATTTACCATGTGGATAAAGAAACAATACGAAAACGACGACTTTCTTGCTATCCCGCTCTTATCACAGCTGACATAGCTGTGCTATAGCTATTCTCGTATCTACTCACACTCACGTAGCTGCCGCTATTTCCACTTTGTTTCTATATCTCATGGGTTTTAACATTTATACCGTTAACTGTTGGGAGGTCGGTATCTTCAAGTGTAGTTACAGGGCCGCCCGCTAGATGGCGTTTAAGGTAACAAGTTGAGGATATTGCGGTTCTCGAGAGATTCCTTCAGCGCGTAGAACAGCTGCAACTGCTGTTCCGGCTTCAGATTGTATACCTGTGGAACAAATTAGGATATTAGCCACAGTAACGAATGCCTACTTGAAGACTGCCACTAGTACTAGTAGTAGTAGTAACCTGCTGCAGCAGTTTCTGCGGCGTGGCGGTGCGGATGAAGCTGGTGATGTACACGTTGACGAAGGTGGCCATCAGGAACTGGCAGTCGAAGCGGTCCATCATGCTTGTACTCACATCGAACAAGTACCGGAGATTACCGACAGATGGCAGTGTAGCATTCATAATGAAATCCTAAATCCATGTCTCCAGATAGCTGAGTAAATACTAATTCCCGATGCTTTACTTTGTGGCACGGCCAATCAAGTTACTCGTCTTTCGCATATTTAAAGTGGTGACTCCGACGAGTCACGATTTCCATATTCCAACGAATCTCTTAAGCTTATCTGTCTCCTGCTATGACTCTATAGAACCTTAAATATTGAGATTAATGGTAACCCCGACGTGATAGTTATAGTCTATTTACTCCGACGTGAATCTTACTCTTTTCTGCATTCTGCTTTCACTCTTTATAACCTTGAATAGTTAGTCATGTGTGGGTACTAGAAGACTATTACTAGTACTAGTAGTTACCTGCTGCAGGTGGCAGTGTAGTCTTCAAGTAGCTGATTAAATACTAATTCCCAACGCTAAACTTTGTGCCACGGACAATCAAGTTACTCTTCTTTCGCATCTTTAAAGTGGTGACTCCGACGTGATAGTCACGATTTCCATAATCCAACGTATCTCTTAAGCTTCTCTGTCTCCTGTTATGACTTTTCAGAACCTTGAATGGCGTCTACAGTTACTCATGTGTGTTTGAACCCTCTACTACTCCTAGTAGGTAATAATAATAAGTTAGTTACCTGCTGCAGCAGTTTCTGTGGCGTGGCGGTGCGGATGAAGCTGGTGATGTACACGTTGACGAAGGTGGCCATCAGGAACTGGCAGTCGAAGCGGTCCATGATGCCGCCGTGGCCCGGGATCACGTCGCCGAAGTCCTGGCGAAGAAGGTTTATTAGTAAGTTAAAGTGCTCCAGTTTATTGCTAAGTAATATAGGTGTATGGACTACAGTAGATAGACAGTAGATAGGTAGGGTTAGTTATCTTCATTATTAGAAGCCAATAGGGGGATTATAGTCATAAACATCTCGTAAAAAGTGCCAAAACTCTCTGTTCTTGGCCCTGCTCATCCAACCACTACCGGTTCTGTCTAAGGTCGTCTAAGGCCAGTGTACCAGCGTTCAGGCTGTGGCATGCTTATGGTCTGCAATTCAGATCTAAATACCCAACCTGTAAGTTATCAATTCTTGGACAGAAATGGCTGGCCGTACGTTGGTATGGTTGACAGTGGAACTAAAATTGTACCTTAATCTTGAAAGCGCGTTTGAAGCCGGAAGCGAAGAACCCTCCGAAGGGCCCGATGACGGAGCTGAACACGCTCAGCGACAGCGAGTGGATCATGAACGGGTACATGTTGAACTTCTCCATGCCGATCTGTGGGGGAAATGTAAAAAAATATATTAAAAAGTGTGTGCTTGAGGACAAACGACAAAATATTATACACTCGCAAAGTTCGCATATAGGACAAAAGTTTCAGTGGCATATGGAACGGCAATCGCAGGTAGGTAGAACATTTTCACGAAATATAAAAAGTTGTTGTTTTTTTATCAACCATTGTTTTACTACTGGATTTTTATGTGTGGTAAAGTCTAATTAGCTTGGTGCACATTTTCACAAAAGTTTATGTACTAAAAAATCTGGACGCACCTTTGTGTACCTATGTATTCATAAAGATTCGGGAGCGTGTTAGAAACATGGAATTGCATATACTTTAAACGCCCGGCGGCGCTAGCGTCGCTTCGCCGTCCCGTCGCCGGACAAATACTACTACCAAACGGTTATTCCACCCCATGTCTACTACTGGTCTACTCACAATCTTCATGAGCGGCTGCAGGCACAGCGGCGGCGTGTACTCCTGCAGGCGGAACAGCAGCGACGGCTCGCAGTCCATGGCCATGCGCCCCACCGACTCCGAGTACTCGATGGGGCACACGAAGTACGGGTACTGCGACATGAAGTACGCTATCTGAGGAAGGGGAAAAATTGAAGGTTAATATGTGGGGACATCTCATACACGGCCATCCGACCCTAAACTAGACAGAGTCTGTAATATGGGTCTCGGACAGCAACCATACACAATGCCATGACTATAATTGTAACCAACACCCAGAACTACACAAACACATATTAAATATCTGTCTGTAAGCAAATATCTGCCCCAGGCAAGAATCAAACCCGGGACCTTCGGCACAGCAGTCAGGGTCACTAACCACTGCACCATTCGACCGTCGATATTAATTATCGCCTGTTCCCTGAGTCACCCCCTTTCGCCTGACTATACTACTTTTACCCGTCTATAGGAACTTACAAACATCCCAAACACAACGCCCTCCCAGGTACCTAAGTATACCTAACGATTCAATATAGGTACGTTTTTCTAAATCAAGAAGAAGTTTGGTATTCAGTACAGTGTTGGCAGAAGCCAGAGTTCTGGTTAATCTTTACAGTTATGGCAATTGGCTATATCATTCCACTCTATACTTACAAACATGCCAAACACGACGGTAGCGAACCCGCCGCCGACGAAGCCCTCCCACGTCTTCTTGGGGCTGAGCTTGATCAAGGGAGTCTTGCCGAAGAAGAAGCCGAACACGTACGCCATCACGTCGTTGCAGATGATCATGGAGACCGGCACTATGAACCAGATGAGACCTGGAAGAGGAAGGATATTGATAGTTAATGTAGAGTATTGGAATTAGCTCTTAGCTCTCTAGGTTAAAAAAGTTACAAACACACGGCCCGGAGACTCAGGATTCGTAAATAACACAAAAGATTTTTAATTGTGTAGGTTTTTCGAGACATGTAAGGATTATTAGCCTTATTAGTTATTGGTATAGCCTAACTTCAAAATCCCTATAGTCTTGGATTAAACTCATGTTCTGCAGTTACAGGCTGTGCGTTTGTTTGTTTGTGATTTGTAGGTACTTATATATCGATCATCTCCATGTATAAAGTATTTTTCTTGAACTACTTAGAGGATTACCTATAATCAGTTGCATGCTCATTCTATTTTGCGTACGATAAGTAGATACGTCCTTAGCTTTTTTTGTTAGCAAACTCACATAGTTACAGAACCGTCCAATCCTACTTAATGTAATGGAAACAAATTGGCCATCCCGCGGGCCACCAGCCTATTTACAGTACACGCTAAAGTTCAACAGACTAAATCAATAGTAGGTAGTCTGCTACTTAAACAAAATAAACGAAGTCAGAATTGTGGCTACCTGGGATAAGTTTGTCGGGCTGAAATGAGGCGTTTTCACGAGAGACTTTTATGAATTCCAAGTCACATCTGATACCTAACAAATTAAATTACCTACTATAATTGTGAGTATGATTGGTTTAGACGACCGAATGGCGTAGTGGTTAGTGACCCTGACTACTGAGCCGAAGGTCCCGGGTTCGATTCCCGGCTGGGGCAGATATTTGTTTAAACACAGATTGGTCTTGGATGTGCCCGTAAAATGGCAATAGGCCCGCCCCCTATTACATTGGAACTAACATAACACTCTGGCGAAAAGTGGGTGCAGCAATGCACCTCTGCCTACCCCGCAAGGGAGTACATTAGTACAAGGCGTGAGTGTGTGTGTGTTTTTTATGATTGGTTGACTGTCCGTCTGTCTCTCTGTTAAGATCCTATCTTATGTTTAAAATATACTATTTACTGTGGCACATAGTTAGTATTTTAAAATGAATTCCAGTAAATATATTTATGTACATCAGTAATAAAATAACGAGATAGGGTAAACATTGGTGAAATTGGCCACCCCCAATAACTGGCCACACAGCTTTTTATTCGCCTAAAATAAGAAACACGATGACAGCACGCCATCTGTTACAGCTTGACACTAACCATTAGTAAGTTATCGTTCATTTTAGTTCACACTCATTCCGCTTGAAGGATTGGTCTTCAAAATGCCCGCAATTTTCTGACAGTCGGCGACAGTGCATCTGATAAAATGGTTGTGCGCTAAGAAAACGTTAAGCGAAGACATTATTTTGAGAGGCGATATTTTTTGTCCCCAGCTTCTGTGAGTGACTTTAAATAGTGACAACGATAGATTTTGAGCTAAGTAATCATAATTTGTACTGATTTAATCCTTAATTTGATTTTTTATTGCATTTTTCGACTTGGCCAGTTACTGGTTCCAGTTTTATAGTATTTTTAGTAACTGGCCCCCCTATGCCAGTTACCCCAATTTGCTACTTGCAAGTAAATTAACTTAAAATACAGCTTATTACCTTGGTTTTAAATAGCATTTTCTGTGGTATAAATTTTGTAAAAATCGTTCAATATTTAGTAGTAACTGGCATAGGTATTCTAGTGGCCAGTTACTACATGGCCAGTTACTGAGAACTATTTTATGTTTCAGGATATATGCTAAAATCTCTTCAAGATAATGGTGGCCCAGCCCACAAACAGTCTTCACTAATTGGACTGTATCCTCGTCAATATCCGTAGTGGTGAGCAGCGATTCGAATCGGCTCTGTTGTTCTCTTTGGAAGCTGGTGTTGCCATGCCAACTTCAATTTGGTGCAGCGTGGGACGAAGGGCCTGCTTCATCAGTCGTCTTCTCTCCAGAAGTTTATATTCAGAGTTTAAAATCTATTGATCACTGAGGCATCTCTGAATATGTGCCGCTTGTCAGTCATAATTAAGTCGATTTCATTTTTCGTCCTACACCATCGGGGCTTGACCATGTTCACTTCCTCCGGGGATGTTTGTCATAGAAAGAATTCATCAAGTATAGCCCATTCTGGCCTGTCTCATTCGAGGAAGTCAACAAGAATTTGTCCTCTCCGATTTCTGCTACTAAAACCATGGGGTCCTACCCTCAATTCTTTGCATTCTTGTACTCCCACTTTGGCGTTGAAGTCCCCCATCACAATGGTGTATTGGGTCTTAGCAGTACACTTGATAGCCCTAGAGATATCTTCGTAACTATACTGCTTCGACTTCTGTGTCAGAGTGTGTCGAGGTTGGTGCATATACCTGTACGACCTTCAAGGAATCCCTCTCGGTTAGTTTAAGTACAAGGTACGCTACCAGATTCGACACCTGATCTCCACTACGTTGCTAACAAGGGTCTTGTTGACAAGAAATCCTACGCCACCTTGGGACAGTTGGTTACCCTCCCGATGGTAGAGCATGTGGTCAGACTTCAGGGTTATCGTGTCCCTCTCTAAGGATTTCCGATAGCCCTATTCTATTCTATTCTGTGTGGGGGTGTCAGTGCCTGCACCTGGCTCCCTCGAATGGAACCTTTGTGCATATCCCCAAGGTCTAAACTGCCTTTCTAAGCTTGGACCATTTCCCACCATGCTGGCATTTCACTGCAGGTTGGTGGGATCACATATCTAGATGTGCAAAATCTAGACATGCAGGTTTCCTCACGATGTTTTCCTTCACCGTAAGAGTGATGGTATACATTGTACTTAAGTCAAAAGAACTAATTGGTACATGTCAGCACCGGGATTCGAACCCGCATCTCTGGCGTGAGAAGCGGGCGCTTACCCGACTGAGCTACCATCGCTCTCCGATAGCTTTAAGATGTCCTTATTTTTTTGCCCAGCTCTACCTCGTGTTACACCATATTCTCGTCCTCTCTCAGTGTCCGTGCGTTGTATGTAGCAAGTTGTATTTTATACTATCTTAAAATTAGTTCAAGAAGAAGCTAAGATTTAAGGATTTGACTTAATATAAACTTGAAATAATTCAATTTGATTGTTAATAAAGATTTGCGATGATTTAAAGATAAGAAACTTATTTTTGTCATAATAATATGTGAATTGTGACGTTTTTACACTAATTACATTGAAAGGGTATTGAATTGTAGAAGTTTTTTTGTTTTTATATTAAATTTTGTTAGAAAATCCTTCCTTCATTGGAAGGAAACCCGTGCCCCAGCAGGTGGGGACGTAATGATGACGATGAACTGTTTATTTGTTAAGAAATATAAGGTATTTCTCATTATTAAGTGTTAACACATATACTACGTCATAACACATTAATTATAATAGGTTTTTTATAATGTTTGCAGTAGTTATAAGGTTAAAACTTGTCATTTTAGTTAATTATATTAGGTGGCCAGTTACTGCAAAATAGGGGTGCCAGTTACTAAAATTTGTGGCCAGTTACTACACAAAAGTGATAGTTTTCATTTAAATAAAGATATTTAAATAAATAGTTCTTATTGATTATTAAATTGATCATAAAAACAATCAACAGGATCTAGTGAATCATTAGATATATAAATCACCTAAATCAGATCATGCATTTAGACGGAGCACACACGTAAAGTGGCCAAGGTGCTTAAGTGGCCAGTTACTACCCCTTTTCCCCTACTATAATAAGTACAAACAGTAAACAACCTCAGGTAAACATATACAATCTTCGTAACATTTTAATGGCTTCGGTATTTAACTCAGTTAACTACTTATAATTACGAGATCAATTAAGTTTTTCGGATCAGTGTCATTGCCACGAGACTATGAAAATATGAACTATAAATTAACGATTTACAGTTTTAGTAAAAAACAAGACGTATACCTACTTAACCCGAATAAAGTAAGTGTATTTTTTCGATTTATATTTTTTTTAAAATTATAAAATGAAATATTTAAACCGTAATGGCTACCATAATAATAATTCAAATAAAACATAACATAACATCGGTTATTGAAGAGATGTAAATTGTATGTTGAATCCAGAAATATAAAATGTTTACATTAGAGGACGTTCCCACAACAACATGAGCATATTGTTTCCATTCCCCGCTCTAACTAGTTCTAATGAGAGAATTTCACAGATCAATACCGAAGTAGGTTCAAAGTCCAGACCACCCGGACTGCTGCCATTTTTAACCGACTTTAAAAAAAGTAGGAGGTTCTCAATTCATCTTCTGTAGGTATGTATTAATTTAATACCATTCAGAAAATTATAAAATATTCTACAATATCAAAAAGTTTCTGGACCTTTTATTGGTGTTCATGTCATCTTTATCATCACTTTCGTCGTGGCTGGATATCCTATCATACCATTACCAATGTATGAATTTTAAATTTGAAATTGAAAAACTCTTCAATCTGACTACTGAATCGATGAAACTGAAACTGACTTGAGTGCAAACTGACCCTTTACGAAGACATGTTTGCAAACATTAACACAACATTTATCGACAGGTATGTAATCTATTGTTGTCCCGTGTATTGTTAAGGTACAGTAGTGTTTGCCGACACTGGAGTGACGTGCGCTGTGTTGAAGCTTCTTCGGAGGTATGGGGTGTGGTGTGGTCTATGTTGGTAAGAGAAGCGGTAAGTTGAGTTACTAGTATTGCTGTTATAATTAAAATTGAAACGAAACTTTAAAAATGAAACTGAAACGTTTGGTGGATACCATTATATCCAAAATTATAACTATATCGATACTATAAATTTACAGTTTACTGCTGCTTAAAGAATACCTAATAATGTAATAATATAAAATAAGGGATCAAACCCATGTATGATATCCTATTCTATGTATTTAATCTTAGCGTGTCGTTGACGAACACTAGATCTAAACTAGGGTTTTTCACCGTCATAACAGTACTATTTACTCTCTAAGTACTGTGGTTATTAAGTCGATCTTATTTATAATTTTTATATGTATAATGAAAGTATCGCTAGAACCTGTAATAAATAGCTGCATATATCTGTATCCATTATACGCTCTCACCCCACCCAACAGCCCCAGACACAGACACACGCTAACCTAGATACGGCTATACAGGGTGCTTCAAAGGCTTCCCGTCCCTGACAGTCGTCGCAGTGACATAAATATCTCTCGACCACGTCACGGAAGCTTGGACTATTGTTGTAGCCGTGTTTTACAAGTCCCCTGAGAGAATCCTTAGTATACTGCATTTAAAGTCTACAATCGCTTGTCACAGGGGACGTTTTATGTGAAATGCGGTAATGTTTTTATACTGTGGCTAAAAATAGGACGTTGCGGAGTTGGAAATGCTTGTGGTTTGGTCAAACGGTAGGTTCTTGAGAGGTTTGACTACTTTTAAAGGAAATTATTTATATTTATAATGTCTGTTTTTTCTCGATACTAAATTGACAGAATCTAAACGGTTCATCACAGTCGATTGCCCCGCCAATAGAACGATACGTCACTGTACAATCGACTGTTGATGAACCGTTCAGAATCTGTCATTTTAGTATTTAAAAAAAAAATCTACATATACCTACAGTCAATTAAATTAATTATCAATAGTACTTATATGTTAGTGTCGCTATTTCTAGACACATTGCCTATAACACGTAGACATTATTTAGTATTTGTTATAATTTTCCTCAACACAAATGCCGGACCGAGAACCGTATTTAGAACACAATACTCCATTTACTTGTCATTTGAATTGCTTAATTAAATTATTCTAATTCATTCCAGCAACATAATTTAAACATGTTAAAGTTGGTTGACCCGAAGAAAGTTTACGTGAAATGAATATTTACACGCAACTAAGGACGAAAATTAAATATGTAGGTACCTATGCCTATCTAATTATATATATTATTTTATTAACAAAAGATAAACTTGCAACTTAAATTTATAACTGTTAATAAGCATAACAAAGATAGGCACTTAGTTACAATTTATGTTAATAAAATGACCTTGTAAATAACGCATATTTAAAATGTAAATTCCGGTTACAAGTCTCCTTGATAAAGTTAAAAAGTGGTCATACGTGATACCTAAATCGTAGAATATCTTTAGTAGTTCAGTTCCATAGGCACAGGACTGTGTTATTCGACTTTAATCTTAACGGATATAGCAATACGATCGGTATAAGGTGTTAGTGATACCTCATATACAGATACGTAGAGCTAACTTAGCCTTGACATATCATTTCATTAAGGAACTATTGCAGAACAGGTACTAAACATATAAAATCACCAGTAAAATATTTTGTATATTTAATATAAAGTATTTTGTTATTCAATCAATACACGCGGAACGCTACAATGCAATTTTATTGAAAAGCTCTAATCTAACCCATCTCAAACCGTGGCGTAGTCGCATAGATGTTAACAATGCGACCGTAAAGTCCATAAATATAGTAAGACTTGAAATTAGAGTACCTACTGCTGATTCTGAACTTACAAATTTTAAGGAAAAGTAATTTTACGATGCGATGTGCTAATATTAGACGTAAATGACTGCTCTAAATATAACATTGTTGTTTCATAATCAGCCAAAATATTGTTGTTTATTTTGGTTCATATTCGGGAAGTTTCGTATTCGCGCAATAACATTTTCAGCGTTCAAATGAGTTTCGGAATAAAAAGAAGCCTACCAAGGTCAAAGTAGGCACAAAAACTATCTTTCGGATTCATAATAATACCGTTTTTCTTATCGTATGGCGACCGTTTTACACAAACAAAACCTACTCTCCTAAACGCAGAATTATTGAGTAACAGAACCCATACCATAATTGCCTTCGTACATACAAAATCCATTCGCGCAAACATCGCACTCGACTTCGAAAAGTGTTACGTCACTTGTTTACACACACGCAATCGATATTCAAACTATCAAACAGTACACTCACCCTCAAAGATGTTTTGTATGATGAGGTAGCTCTGTGTCACCACTATAAGGAGGGCCACATGAGTCCACGCGAACAGGGAGAATTGTCGCATGTAGTATCTCTTGACTAGAGATAGCACGAACCAGACGAAGCCGACGCAGTAGAGACAGAAAGAGATGAAGCGATGGTAGGTGACCAGGAACTTGAGGTAGTCCTGCGAAAGAAGAAGAGGTGTTAGGTGTGTTGAAGAGGCGGTTTTACATGGTCGGTTTATAGTTTGAAGTATTTATGTGATAAATTGATAACTCTTTATTCACACACATAGACATAAGGTACTCCACAAAACATTATTGGACGATTGATGACCTTATTACTAAAAGTAATTTCTTCCAGACTCCAGATTTCTGCCTCAACGGAGATAAATTATATTAACAAAAATGGTAGCAGTGATGTGATGAATGAAGAGTAGGTAAAGCCGGTAAAAGTAAAAATATACGGACAAATAAAAATACCGATATAAAAAAAACTTAATTAAAATTTACGAATTAGTGGATTGTAATTTTTTTAAAGAATATTTGTTATCGACCATGATCCGACTTATTGTAGGCATTCAACCTTATAGCGTTTAAAGATTCCAGAATGACCTACTTTACAAATAAGATAACACAAGATAATGGTGCATTTCTCCTACATATAGATTATAGCAGTAAATACTGTTTCTCATAATAATATGTGCCACTTCGCTACTCAACACAATTAAATTATCTTTACTAAGTGGACCATAAATTTCAACAATCTGTAGTAAACAATTAAGTGTCAGTAATAGCCAATTAACAATGAATGAACCGCATACCAACAATTTGTTTACTATAAACGTAGATAACATGTTAGATTTATTGTCCTAGGGGAGTATTTTGTAGTCACAGACGATGCAAACTAGCTAAAATACTCTACTCGTATATAGCTAAACTCAATAGTACCTACGGAAAACTATGTATTGTACCTAATAAGTAACGTTATAAATCTTCGCAAAAATGAGAAATGAGGCGCCGGTATTATCATGTTTGGCCAATATTTACTAACGATTAGATAAGATTCGACTGGGATCGATCTGATTATGTAGGCATACATTGTAGTCTACTAGTAGACGGTCATTTTACAACCATAATCATTACGATTAATCACTCATGTTATATGATACTTCACTTGTCGAGTAAAAATCTTCTAACTAACTAATAGTGTCTACTGATTGCAATATCCATTGGGATATTGAATAAAGTATCATGATGTTACGAGTGTCGTATCCGATATTCTTGTATAGTAGCAAGGCAAGTAGACTTCGTTTTCAGGAGTTTCCAAAGTCGTCGAAAAAAAGCTATTCTGATAAATGCTCCGAGTTGCCACCCTTCATTTGATCCATAGGTACTTTTACGGGGCCCAGTATTTACACTGTCATCTTCATCGTCAACAGCTCTGACTTTCTCCCCATAAGGAAGTGTAGTTATATACAGGGTGGTTCAGCGATTAGAATTTGACGGTGAATTTGTTCTTGCTATTCTTGCTTCGGTTTACTACGAAATGGAAATTATTGCGCTGACCTTAATTAGATATCTACTGGCTTGCGGCCTACACTCTACAATACGGATGGTCTAATTTAAAGATATTTTAGTTCTGTATGAGATCTATGTCATTGTAAGTGTTAAGAAATTTGGGGTTTCCAGTTTATTTTTATATAACAGGTCACTTTAGGGCAAAACATCACCGGGCAATCCAAAAAGCGAAATTATTGAATGATAAGGATGTGAATAAATTACGTGATAGACAGTCGATACCCAGAGGAATAAAAAAAAGACCAGTTCAAAGATAATCGTTGAAAATATAGCCGAATTAAACAATGCGTTAAGTATAATTGGTTTGGCCTTCAGAAGCGCAAAGAGTGAATCCATACCAAACTAGCACTAAAGTAAGGCTCACTTTGTAGGTTTCTTTATTGCACAAACAAGGTTAAGTTATGACATCTGAAACTGTTGAAAAAACATGAGCTAATAAAAAAAAAACTACTTACTTTAAATTCTGTGTTTAGAACGTGTAACAGATTCATATCAGCCCTCAACCCAGGGCCATCCTTGCAAGCCCTTAATCGCCCCATTATTGTACAGACCGAATAGGATGTTATCTTTAGTTAGGGTATAACTATGTACATAATCTGCACATTATACGTGTATAAAACATTATAAATACTGAACGAAACAAACAAACAGCCAAATATATGGACATACAATTATTGCAAACATCTAGATATTTCTCGAACCTAAGTTATAAATGAAATATAAATCAGTTGAAGTATCGATTTTATGCAAAATACAGGGTGGCCCAAAGAGTGACGTCCAAAGGAAAATGATTGATTCCTTAGGTCAAGGAGTAGCCAAATCACCCCCATGTATGTTCAGCAATTTTTTGTAGTTTAGGAGTTATGATTTTTTTTCCAAATTTTCTACGAAAATCGATCTCAGTGGATTAATTATTTTTTTCTTATTTTTTGGATAACTTTTTTAAAGCATTTTTTATTTTTGTGTCATCCTCTTAAGTTGTTCTTTTAACCATAAAAGTTTCAGCTTCCTAGCTGTAATGTAAGTTAGTTATTTTTTTATCGAAAGTTCGAATTATATCATCGAGCTAGACTGCTCTGAATTTTCTACTTGAAATTAAAAATTGAAAAACATATTCTCATGGTGCCTTATTAATTTTAAAAACTCCGCAAGGTTCCAAAATTACATAAAAATAAAAATAAACTATTGCTTAATAGGGTATTATTTGCAGAAAAAAGCCTTCAAAGGTACCTACCTGGGTGGAAATTACCTAATTAGTAAATTGTTTCAGAAAATTGAAATATTCCTGTAATGTCATTACTAAGGACTAATTAAGTTAGAAAATGTATCAAATTAAAGGGAAAATTAAATTATTTACTTTTTTTAAATTTACGTTACATTTTTGAATGTAAATTCTTAGAAAAATGTTTAGTCTGAGTAGTAAGATTTATGAGATAATTTTTTTATTAATAATTAATAATAAGTAAATAAACTCTAATAATTATTTTACACATTTACTCACAATAAATTTTCAAAATGGCGACCTCCCATAGCAATACACAACCTACATCTACGCAAGAAATTTTCTTTAAGTAAAAAAAGTGACAAATGTAAAAAATGTGACATCTGTCAAAAAGTTACAAGTTACGTAGATGTAGGTTGTGTATTGCTATGGGAGGTCGCCATTTTGAAAATTTATTGTGAGTAAATTTGTAAAATAATTATTTGAGTTTATTTACTTATTATTAATAAAAAATTATCTCATAAGTCTTACTACTCAGACTAAAACATTTTTCTAAGAATTTACATTCAAAAATGTAACGTAAATAAAAAAAAAAAAGTAAATAATTTAATTTTCCCTTTAATTCGATACATTTTCTAACTTAATTAGTCCTTAGTAATGACATAACAGGAATATTTCAACTTTCTGAAACAATTTACTAATTAGGTAATTTCCACCCAGGTACCTTTGAAGGCTTTTTTCTGCAAATAATACCCTATTAAGCAATAGTTTATTTTTATTTTTATGTAATTTTGGAACCTTGCGGAGTTTTTAAAATTAATAAGGCACCATGAGAATATCTTTTTCAATTTTTAATTTCAAGTAGAAAATTCAGAGCAGTCTAGCTCGATGATATAATTCGAACTTTCGATAAAAAAATAACTAACTTACATTACAGCTAGGAAGCTGAAACTTTTATGGTTAAAAGAACAACTTAAGAGGATGACACAAAAATAAAAAATGCTTTAAAAAAGTTATCCAAAAATTAAAAAAAACATAATTAATCCACTGAGGTCGATTTTCGTAGAAAAATTGGAAAAAAAATCATAACTCCTAAACTACTAAAAATTGCTGAACATACATGGGGGTGATTTGGCTACCCCTTGACCTAAGGAATCAAACATTTTCCTTTGGACGTCACTCTTTGGGCCACCCTGTATATACTATTTGTCTCGACACTTCTATTTGTAGATCAGACTGGGGTGAAGTGATGAGGTACTCTACATATAAAATATAAACCTAGGTGTCTGCATTATAAATAATATTATGATTATCTACCTAATGTTTGACGAAATTATAAAAAAATCATAAACAAGTCAATCCCATTATCAAATTACGATTAGGTACCTATGAGTACCTAGTTTCTAAGCTGAGCTATTTATTTGATATCATAAATGGATTAAAACTTTCTGTGGAATAGGATTAATAAAAATAATCCAACAAAATTGATTTTTACAATACGGTTATGGCTAGTAAATTAGCAGATATATGTAGAGAAGAGTTCTAAAAAATTGCTCGGTTCCGGTTCTATATTTAAATTTATCATACGAGATGCAGTGTCTATTCGACTTCGTTTTCAAAATACGAGAATGGGTACTCTACTACTACTTAACTGTACTGCTGCGTTAACCACGACTTTATCTCGTTGCATTAAACGTACCGATGACATCTCTCCAAAACTTCGTAAGTAGATGCAATAGTAGCGCTTACGAGAAGTTGTGTTAACTTTCCGTCCTTCTCTCTTTCAAGGCCACGTCACGTGCGTGAGCGAGACAGGCATCTACGCATCTATGACAAGACTTTATGACGCGCACACCGCACAGTATCGTATTATTGTTTTGTCTTATCGAAATTGCTTCGGTAAACACGATCATACGATCGATGCAATCAGATAAAGACGAGAAATTATTCAATTTACATCACAAAGGTCAATACTCTTCACACGTAATTTATTAATTAAGATAACAACATTGTTTTGGAACTTCTTAAGAAAAATAAAAGTAGGTACTCCCTTAGATGTCTTGTCTACTGACTTCGTGCAATTTTCATGAATGAAGCGATGGTGGAATACTACAATAACTCACTATGACCCAAAATAATATATAAGTAAATTGATAAGGCACTAAAATACCTCTATTCAAAATGGAACAAGTGCCCGCGCCGTGCTATGTATGTTGCTCTTGCTACATACATAGACTGCACTATTACATGCACTTTGTGTAGGCATAAATTATACTTACTGTTGAATAGACAGGGACTATAATTTTCAACCATGGACAATATTATACTACAGTCCTGCCCATTCTATAAGTAGCTCACTAAACATATTACTCACAATCTATCAACTGTCTTTAATATGCATACTACAATACAATAACAATGGTTGTAACTTATTGTTACACCATTTATAGTTTGGTTAAAGTGATAACTATTCTATAGACACTTATTTATTTTATGAGTACCAATTTTATTACTTTTCCTAGAGGACAATCTTCTAAAATATGGGGAAAGTATGAGTTTTGTGTCATACATTTGTATATTTAAAATTGGATTGGAAGGGTTTTGGTATATTACAAGTACTGATCAGAATTGGATTAAGAGAGGATCTTGAGGATTTGATGTATCACATAATTTATATGAATAATTATGAATGGGACATTCAAGTCTTATATGCAATCACATAACACATAAAAAACAAATATACTCACAGTTCTGTTGATAACAACTCCAAAGTAGTCAATCAGGTTTTCCCCATAGAAGAAGTAGTTGGACGTCAGCAAGAAGTACCAGGAGAGGGACCGGAACCACGGCAGCCCGTGCACTCGGTACACCGCATACCCAATGTTGATGATCTCCTCAAAACATTTCACTTGCACACATAGAACCTGAGGAAATACGTAGAGTGTAAATACATACTGAAATAATTGTAAAACGTTTATGCAATATAACAAATTTATCCATGCAAAGTTTATGGTATTTTACTATTGGATGTAAGGAAAAATGTGTAAGTAAGTGGTGGATTTTATATGCTTTCCTTCATTGGAAGGAAATCCATGCATACAGATGGGTTGTGATGATGATGATTATGAGTTGATTTGTGAGGTGTCTAACTTACCGTGATCATAAGTGCCAATGGACCTCCGTAGATCAGCAAACAGAAGGCCCCAATCATCAGCCAGGTGAAAATGCCTCGAATTACCCAGTTCCTCCATCTAACAAGATATCAAAGAATATTACAATCAGAGGGAAATTTTTCGCAATAGCCCTAGATTTGAACTTGTATATTTTTACTGGTACTTATTTAAAAATATTATGTACCTGGAAGATAGTCCTGAGAGCGCCGAGTCCAACATCTCTGGAGTTTTATCAGTTCCCTGGGGCAGGTTCTTAGCCATGTCCTCAACATATTTGTCCTCTAATGGCTTCTCTTCTTCAGAGTCAACCTGTTAACGCGTAGAGGTTTTAGACTAAAGGTATATTTGATCAATAAAGTATACAAATACAAAGTGTAAAAGAAATAAATACATGGTCAGATTCCCCGGCAGTCTCAGCTTTGTCGTTTCCGTCTCCTTCTCCGCGGCGGTGTCTGAGCTCACTCATTTTTCTGGATTGCTTTACAGCAATTCCCACAGATTTTTTTACCAAACGTACACAATTTCACTGAATTAAACTAATGTTTTTTCACAAATGAAAAATGTTTTTCTCTCACTCACGGCCTGTCAAACGAAACATCAATCAATAACTATATTTTTAAACCAATGTTGCCATATGATAAGGCGGACTTGGCAGAGTTGCCAATCTATATATATTATAATATATTCATGAACTCGAATTAATCGATTACTATTATGGGTTGATTACTCTCATCAAGATAACTCGAAATTTGCTGTACTATCTGGCAAAAAAAAAAGAAGAAAAAGAAACTCAATTAACAAAATCCAGTTTTGAGGGTTCTGTAGTCTACTAGGAACCCTTATAGTTTCGTCTGTCCGTAATTTATTGATTAATTGTCTTCATTTCAGTTAAAATCTACCTAGGTTAGTATAGAAATTTATCAATCAGTATTCATTTTCTTATTTTCCCCAAAAGAGTCTTTGGAAAATTTAATGTTTTTGTGTGTTTGAATGAGGAAGAAAACCAAGTGAATCTTTGGCAACACAATCGAGGATAGTACTTACTTGTACCTTGACTGGCGACTGTAGTGTCATCTGTAATTACCTTTTCTCCCCATTCGAAACAAATAGTTTTAACGAGTACAATGGTATCGATTCTGAAGGGCACATTCTAAAATTAACGCTGTCAAAAAACGCTTACATTCTCTCTAAATTTATTTGGCATTCTGAAGGCACCGTTTATCTCCAAAATTAGAGACGTCACTTTAAATTTTGAATCTGACAGCGTTAAAACTATTCAACTTAGGTAAGATGGTCGAATTGGTATTCTGAAGGTGCCATTTTTAGCGCTGTCAACTTAAAATTAGCAACTTTCTTCCTAAATTTAAAAGGGGTCTAAACAGGTGCCTGTTAAAATTATACTAAAATTTCTAAAAGTAAAACCGTGAAATATATGGGAAATTGTTGTTGTAGGTGCATAAATATGGATTTAACTTAGAGCTGATGTGTTGTTTTAGCATGTAAAGCTAATTGCAACGACGCAAACTTATTGTTTTTTGAGAAACTACGATGTGAAAGTGACTCTGTTTTGTCATATTATTTCTGATATTTTGAAAGAAAAATGTATTAATGTAGGCATGATCCGGGTTGCTTAAAAACAACTTAAGTTACTGTTTTAGATCTAATAATTAATCAACACACCTGCCGATCTACTTCAGGAATTACTCTAGCCCTAACACTCTGTCCTCGGCTGTCCTCTTTCAAACAAACCAGCTCTACAGTCTACAAGGAAAGTCTATAAGGAACTCACCTACCTGTGTACCTATCCAGCTCACTACTTACCCCTTTCAACTTGTAAGAATATTTTACTCAAAGTGGTCCCTACATAACTCAAAATATTTAACTGCATTTACTTACCTATTTTATTACAGTAAAAAACAAGTAGGTACTTGGGCTTATGTTTTCTGAAAAATATGCCTGACTTTACGAAACTAATACGAGGTACCTACTATTACTGAAAGAAGAAAGAAGTTTTGTAGACGTAAAACTTTATTTGGATGAATAAAATAGCACACACGACACACACTAGTTGAGTTTTTATAACACCAATAATACATAATTGCTTGATTTCATTTCTGTATTTTATTTCCATGTTTCTTCTTCTTCGTAGGTAGGTAGGTGGTCTGATGGCCATTGTAGTATTGTTGTCCCAGAAAAATGAATGTCCTGTATCCAGCATTTCATATTTGGCTTATGGGTGTGGTTGATATTTCATTTTATTTATTTTTGTCACTGAAAAATAAAGTAAGTAGGTAAGATGTATGGATAGTTGACTCACAGAATTAAGCTTATCCTTATAAGTAGGTACCCATTTTCACAAAACTTTAGAGTTTATAAATGAAAGGTCTAGAACATAAACTTTAGTAAATAACTGATGCCTAATTACTGATAAAACATTAAAATATTTCCATTTTACGTAACTCTCTAAACTAATACGTAAACTTCAACACACAGGCTTACCTTATCGATTTTCCAATTGCATATTGCAAACACAAACATAATAATAGATGTTTGTTTTGTATTGTAAAGACTAAACAAAAATACTTTAAAAGAATAGCAAACTTTTCGGCGGAAAATTGAAAATGGCGGCGCAATGGCGCTGGCGCCGCGCCGGCGCGCCTCGCGCGCATGCGCCATAGAGATGTACCAAGTACAATGTTCCTTGTTTCCGACCTATGCTTTAATGAAAAAATAATCGATGATGGATCGATTCCCGAGTAGGCACTTTTATTTTAATTATATTCGTTTTTGTTAAATATATTAGAACTGATAAGGTTTGCTTTTGTAAGTAAGTATTCAATACAAAAGTATATTTTTATATGAATATGTTCCCTTATACATGTACTTATATTACGTATCATTAAGTAATAAACATTTAAGTAAGTAAGTTAGATATCGTGGAAAACATTTAGATGTAGAACTTAGCAACTACATACTTTACGTAAAAGCTATATTTAAAAATAAAAATCATTCGAGTTCAATAATCGATTATATTCGATTACTATCACTATTTCATAAACTTACCTCATCTCTACTCTGTTATATTTTTTAAAATCACTTGGAAAAGTCCATAGAACATCATAGAAGCATTATGAATATTTTTTCTAGTCAGAGTTACCAGTTGCAATAATGAATTATGAATATGCTACATAAATAATTGAAATTATCACGAAAACCAATATAAATGCCGGGTATTTAATACTTTTCATTATTTTCAACTACTATTTAGGATAATTAAATCTATTTGGAGTACTTTAAGGTTAAAAAAGCTAATCGATATTCTCGATTGTAATATACTTACGTACATGGCCACACTCATTTTAAAGACGTCAAACCAGCCTTCTAAATTTAGTTGGTCGCTAAAATCGTTGCCTTCAGAATAGCAAAAATTAGCGCTGTCAGTTAAATTTAGAGATTTTAGCTAATTTTAAAATTAGGAAGTGCGCCCTTCAGAATCGGTACCAATGATAAGATTATGAGATTTGGTGATCAGTCGATATGTTGCAGGCATCTGGTTTAATCTCCTGTTTGATTGAACCGCTAGCCCGTTCATTGGATGACGCTATTCAGTTGTATGACTAGGCCGAACGTTGATTGTACAAGCGTCACAAAACGTCCAACTAGTTAGCGGACTTAAAATCAGTCAGGTGGTGAATAAAACAAATATGGCGTCTAACAGCGAACAGCTGACTCAAAAAGCACTTGTATTATTATTTTTTGCAAATAAATTAGCTTTAAAGTGCGTTATTTATGTTAAATAGTGTGACAACGTGGATTTACCTATTATTACACCGCCGGCGGATAGTTTCAAAGCAAAAAATGTGCTGAAACTGGATAATTGTGAACAACAATATCAAGGTACCTACGTTTATTGTTATTGTTTAGTTAATTTGTGAGATGAGAGCTTTTTTTTTTTTTTTTTTTTTTTTTTTTAAAGATTTTATTATCACTCCACAGACTTTATGTCCGTGCCTTTTTGAGAGATCAATATATTGTGAGAGTTTGGTTGTTTTTTGTCTTCATCTTTTAACTACTCACTACTCAATGTGGAAGCTTATAATATATATATTTTATCTTTTATATATATATATATACCTATATATTATTAATAATTTTTTTTTTTTGCACTCCTGGAGGAAAATCTACACAGACACCTGGGAAGGGGACCCAGGTAGTGTCGGCCTTTAACCGACTAAAAACCCCCAGTTGTGCATTTCTTGCTTTTTTTTTTTTTTTTTTTTTTTCTTTGTTTCACACAGTCACACTTACAATTATAATGGCAACAAACATTTGAAGGGTAGGGCCAGTGTCAGCTGTCTTCAGAGAACTTAACAGACGCCTGTCAGTGGCCACACACTCCTTTTGTCATCGCTGTTGTTTTGCCTGGTGTTAATGTGTGACAGTGTTCTTAAAACTATCTTAATTTTATTGGTTAGTTCTTATACAGATAATATTAATTCATGATATACTATACAATACCTACCTATCAAAACTATACAATACATGCTATATACTATACATAACAAAACTATAAAATACATGCAATACGGTTTGGCCGTCAATATAAAATTAAAATCAAAATTCTCCTATTCCGCTCCATTTTGCGTTGCCAAAAGCCTTGATTGCTGGGCAACGACCTCTTTGTCCCGATTTTTTTATTGCCATCTTTAGGTTGTACTCGAGGATCCGTTTCTTCGGTGCTGTTATTGCCGTTCTAGCGAGGTTGCCGATAGCGTCCTCGGTGTCATCCGCATAGTAGGTGCAGGCGGAGGTGTGCCTCGACAGCGCCACTACTGCGTGAGGTATGCTATCGTGCAACTTTATTTTATCTTTTGTTTTTATGATAATGACGGATTCGTACGTCAATCCCTGTGCTTCGTGTATGGTTAAGACGCGTGATCCCGTTCCTTCTCCAAACCCTTGGCTGGTCAGGGTCTCTTTTTCTTCCTGTGTATGCGTCAGGAATAGAGTGTTGGTTTGGGATTTTGGAATTGCTGCGTCTGTAAACCTTTTCAGCTGCAGGGATTGGATACGCGTTGTGGCTGCGTATATGCCTGAGTATACTTCTCTTAGGGCGTATGCAACATCCATGGGGTTTCTGTATGAGCACAACAGCTCCTGGGTGATGTTTGCTACCAGTGTTGGGCGACTGTACCTTAGTTCGAATAGGTTCTCTCTGTCTGAGATGAGAGCTTTGTAACATAGTCTTTTTGTTGACTCTTGTCTGGTCATGTTCATCCTAACCAGACATTACAAAGTTGCTATACTATATCCCATTTAACGACTTCGCTGAATAACGTTCAGTCAAGACGTTGGACGTTACAGTCAACCACTTGACGAGTTGTTCTTTAGTCATTCAACTGAGTAGCGTCATCCAATGAACGGCCTAGCGGTTCAATCAAACAGGAGATTTAACCAGATGCCTGCGACAGATACACTACACTACAGAATCGATTATATTACTACTTTATACAAAAATAATCGATTACAAAGAAATTTTAGAAAGTAACTGTCACGTGAATGTTGAACTGTCAGTGTCAAATTTCGCCAAACATCAAACAAAACAAAGGTAAACATGGCGAGTGATGCTGATGATTTTAATAAAAATATCGAAAATGTAAGTAAAAGGTAAACCAAATTCCCTAGGTTTCTATAAAAAACTATTAACTAATGAAGGTTCTTTAATTTTCAGCTAAAAGACTCCGTAAAAAAATCATTTGCCAATATTTACGCAAGTCTGAAGGCGAGAGAACTCAAAACTTTACGGCAACTGGACGCTATCAGCAAACAATGCCAAGACAATAAAGACTTGAAGCAGAACTGTGTTCAAAACATTCAAATATCCTATGAAAACGAATCCACACTGCTACATAACATAAGTAACTACGGCGCTATAAATTTGGAGAAACTTAATTTTGATAGTAGCATATTCACTTTGGAAGATTATATTAGCCCTAACGATGACCACTTGTATTCTTACAAATGTATTGAAGATTTAGCGAATGAAAATGACTTGGAAGCAATAGAAGAGGCAGCTCTCAAACAGATAACAAGTACAGAGGACTGTGTTTGTTATGTGAATGTGCGGAGTGAAGATGTAGCCAAAAAATTTAGAGATGTAGATATATGTGCACCGGTCCCTCCATCCATAGACTCTAGTATAATATCCTCTGAAGAGAGCACTGAACCTCTTTGTAGTAAAGATTCTTTGAGTATTACAGAAAGCAAAGATGAGGAGCGAAGTGAAAGTTCAGATAATGATGAAGTGAAGAAAATGAAACCGACTGATGAATGGTTGAACTCTATCAAGAGCCAGACGGAGACAGAGCCCACACAAGTCACAGACGTGATGGAACACAGCACTATTGTCTGCTCCTAACAACAAAGTTAGTAATTTTACCCTTATTTTGTTACTTAACTAGAATTAATAAAGTTTTATATTCTTATTTCTACTGTAATGAAACGTTTTTTCCTAAAAGCCTCCACTAAATAATTTATATGAACAGGAAATGAAAGACAAATCTTTAAAGCATCAACTTTTATTGTTAATACATTTATACAAATGGCGTTATGTACTGAACACTTACACTAATATGCATTGACTTCTGATTACAATTCCTAATGAATAAATATTACCCTTTATTGCTTAAGCACTTGAGTGCGGTCACAAATTTCTTATATTTTAATGAAACCAATCCCTTAACCAATTCAAATTTTCTTGCTGCGTTGCATACTCAATGATTCTTACTATTATTGTGTTTATGGCACTTAGACATGACATACATTACTTGTACAATCTTTCCTATAAATTACTCAAAATTGGATGGACTCTGATTACGGAAATGTATTCTAGTTTGTACTCGACTTAACTTTAGGGAAGAAATTTGGATGGCACAATGTGCAGATAACATATTTAGCACTACGGTAGAAGCAAGCGGAAATTGTGACAAAATACAGAATTTAATTGACTTGCAGATTACCATTACAGTTTAGGCCACTCTTGTTTTTTCGTATACTTAGTTTTATTGTCACATTACAATTTTGAAAAAGTGAGTAACAAACCTAGAAAGTTGATTATGTACGTACACTTGGTGAATACATAAAGTATTGATTTTAATTGCTACATGGTATTTTCGATGATTACATGTTAGTAGTAACAAACAAAATTTTATTAGAAGATGTATCTATTGCTAAAGATAAATTCATGGAAGTACATATTACAGAGTACAAAATGTTCAAACTAATGTTACATTATGTACCTACTTAGGGCTGGTTAAAAGTAGTTATAAGTTACATTACTATCTTAAATGAATTGTTAATTGCTACTCTACTATAGTACATTTAAACAAAATGAACATGTCCTTACTATACAAGGCCAAAGTCGGTACAGACAGCAGCGACGTCGCGATTGTTTTGTTTCTCCGAGTTGTTGGCGGCCATGTTTAGCTCCACAAGCGTGTCAACACTATTGATACTCACGCCTTTCAGTATCTTCTGAGCAGCTAAACTAGTAAAGTTAAAGCTCAGGTCACTTAAGCTAGGAAAGTTATAAAAATCCTGATTCTCCTTCTTGCTCTCCTGGCTCAGGCTGTACCGCTTCTGCTTATTGTCTAGGCAGTTTATCTTGTCCATAGAGTTGTTTACGTTGTTCATCTGGTCCTGGTTCTTCAAGGCCAGGTTCGGTTCCGAGCCGAGAACTATAGGTTTCTGGTCAAGACCTTTAGTCAGCAAATTGGCTAAGGAGTCCGAGCTCATGCGGTTGTTCACCATCGGAATGCCGTTCAACATCTGCAGCGCTGCCGCCTTCTTCAGCAAATCTACGCTTTTTAACTCACTGTTGGAGTTGATATTGCTTTGCAGTCCAGTGTTCGGTGAAGACAACGCGTTTTTCTGATACTTGAGGCTTCCTAGGGAGCCGATGATGTCGTAACTCTTGGTGGGTGTGGACGGGTTACTGTGATTGGTGGAGGCGTCGAGCCCGTGAATGTTGTTGTGTATGGCCGGCGAGGCGGGGTTGGACACCACCTCGTTCGTATTATTCAACTGGTTCTTGTAGATAAAATTCTTATTGTTTGTTGCGCCAATTTGCAGAGAAAGTTTGCGATTGTTATTCATGTTGTTGTCGTTCATAGAGTTCTTGTTGAACTTGTTTTCTTGCTCTCTAATTGGTTCAGCTTCCTGATACACTTGCTTGTTCTTTTCAACGCAAGCGTCGAAAGAGGTTTCTGTCGGGTTTTTCGTTGTCTGATTGGTTACCCCGTTTTTCACAGAGACCACCTGGCGGTCATCATTGATGATGTAAATGTTACTGCCGTTGCTCGATTCAGTCACTTTGCCATTTTCAAACGTGATAACAGATCTTACTGGCGAGTTTTGTACGTATACTTTTGTGTTTGTGCCACCGCCGTTTTGGGTTATTGTATTCGTGGTAACTTTAAGTGTAATGGAATTATTGGAATTGGAACTCGCCATCATGGTTGTCGCTGGGTTTTCAGCTTTCGGTCCTAATGTTCTACTGTGCAACGGGGTGGCGGTTTTCTTGGGAGTGCTTGGGCAGTTTTTTGGCGAGTTCCGAGGAGATGTGCTTTTTCCATTTTTTATAGTATCTCCCCCAACTATTGGAGGCTTGTTCCTGTTTAAATTCTTATGTAAACTTTTGGGTGAGCTTTGTAAACTCTGCACTTTGACGAGCGACTGCGCTCGGCTCAGACCGGGGGCTCCGTTGCTATGACTAGGGGAAGGCTTCAGTGTGCGATCTGATATGTGGGACTCGAGGCTGGAGTGGCCGCTGCTGTGCCCGTTTGTGTGATAGTTTCTTTTGAGGGGAGAGTTTTGGGTTTCTAACGAAGACGGACCACTTTTACAGTCTTTCCTTGGAGTGCGATGTGTGCTGGTACTCTCTAAGCTGGAAGGGCCACTGGTGGACATAATATGATCGGAATTCGAGTAGTCCATCCTCCTGAGGCTGCCACTGGGGCTGTCCCTGAGTTTCGGGTCGCTGTTTCGCGAGCCAAAGTGGTCTAGGATAGTTTTGTTGGTTGAGCTCCTGCTGAGCGTGGATCGGGGGAGGCTTCCGGAGCTGGGGCTAGAGTGGCGCACCGGCGAGTGGTCGTAGTGCAGCGAGCTGGCCAGCCCCGACTCCGTGGACAGGTGGCGCTTGTGCCGCCGCGGGAGCGTCGACGACCGATTGCTGATCTCCGAACCGTCGTAATAAGAAGACACGTATGAGGTTTGACTCTGCAACGACTCCTGGAAATGATAAGGGGAATTTATGAAAAAATATTCATTATAGGCTATAGTCGGCATGGGGTTAAGAATTATGGACATCCGTTGCTTTCTTAAATCCCTAGCATAGATGTTAGGTTACCAGTCGTCGGATTGGCTTGACGTTATATGTAATAAGGCTCTGCAATCGCACGGAAGTCAAAAGAACATAGGCTTCAACACTCATCGCATCCAATAACATCATATCTCTCCTAGTTAGGCATCGCCTGTTGCAAGCTCACATCCCGCAGATTTAGGAGTAGTTTCTGGTATATACTTACTTATATTACTTTAAATATAGCTATGTATATCAATACAGATTCCTACTCACCTTGGAGTTGGTTTGCGTGGCGACGCAGTGCAGATGCACCGCCTTGGAGTTGAACCACTCGGTGGGCGGGAACTGTGCGGAGAACGTGCTCATAGTGCGCGACTGCTTGCTGCGACCGCTTCGACGGAACAAGCGGGAGAGCAGCGACACTTTCTCTGTAAAATTGCGGGAATTAGGCGTTAGGTTTAGGTTATCTCTTAATCTGGCATGGATCAAGTCAGAGGCCTTCGACCAGCTCGAAAACATCTGACAGTCGGGTTGCCCACTTTTCCGACAACACTCTCACGAGCTTGCTTGTGTTGGGGTCCACCAACCCGCCGTGCCAGCAGTGGGGACGTGATGGGTCGTTATAACGGCATGGATTACTCGAATGTTTCGGCTGGTTTTTACCCGACTGCCGAAGGAGGAGGGTAATGTTTTTCGATTGTATGTTTGTATGTATGTTTGTCTGTTGACTTGACCACAACACAAGGTATCTCGGTAACATTCAGCTAAATGGTGAACCCTCTGCTGGTCCCCGCCTGCGATACTATCCATTAACATTGGGGCTTGTTTTCATCTTTTTAGCGTGCAGTCGGGTTTTTTTGTTTGTTTATTATTATATTTTCGTCCTTAATTTAAATAGTTAGTAGGTAGTTATTGGATATGAATACCAAATTCTGGGCACAAAAGGAGCATCCTTTAATGACATGTCAATTTAAACTTAACTACCCTTACCGGTGTAGAAGCTATATACAGCTATAGCATATACGTATGTACATATGAGTATATGGATAGTTGGCACTTGGGTGTCAAATCTGACTACTTACTCCATACTTACCGTTTTCAGGTAGAAGGTGTAGGTAACCGTGGTAGTGGTAGATAAAGCGGTGAGCATTTATAAGTGGACTAGCCTAACAGTTTTGACCAACAAGGCTGCATTTGTAAATGTCGTTTAATGAATTAAAGCCAATGAATTAAAACTAGTACGATCAGTGCTAAACTAGTTTACCTACCGTGAGTTTTACACCTTGTTATCGGCAGGCCGAGGCATGAATGCCAAGTATTCCACACTCACGCAATACGGACATTCAGGGAAATAATTCTTACGTCTAATTATTTAGGCATAGTTGATCATTCAGGATTTTGTTTAGAAATAGTAGATAGGTAAGTGCCGTCAATGTGGTTTTGGAAATATAAGAACTTATTGTTGTGGCCACTTGTGGCATAGAAAGTAGCTGAAGTTACGTGAGCATTGCCTCATGCACTATTCAGAATCGTATGAAAGAATTTCGCGGTCATTGTGACGGTTGCAGAGCGGAGACGTTAGTAAGTAGATATAGAATTAGACATAAAGGCATTAGGTACACGATTTTGAAATCGAGCTAAATAATACGTGAATGTGCACGACATGACACTGAGAATTTGTCTTTCGCCATAAATACTGTTCCTACTTCTGACTTTCTTCGAAAAAATGTCCGCTTTTAGATAGGCATCCGCTATTGGTTGGATGAGTAAAGCCGAGAACAGAGTGTTGTGACGCTCTTATGATGAGGTACATAATTTTGCCGTGTAAAACTATACTCACAAGCAATGAAAAAGGTCCACCTAAAATTGACGTTCCGTCTCCGCCCGCGAGTGTATTTGGTGATGAAGATGTAGAAAGGTAGGTACTTACTAGGCGACGCGGATTCAACGCTCGGAGGGTAATCGGTGGACGACGAGCTGTCCGTAGTATTAGCGTTCTTGTGGTGGAGGCTCCTGGTACTTGCACATCGCTGGAGGTACTTGCTGGAAGATCCGAAGAGTCGGAGCGAGTGGCGCCGGTCCAGCGAGCGGGGTGCTGGGAACGAAGCGCTGCGGCGCTTGTTAGGACGCCCGTACAGGATCTTGTCATTGGGGTTGCCTGGAACGGAGAAGATGAAGATTAAAGCGCTAGATTGCTGAGTAGTTAAATATTGACTTTTAGTTGATGGAAATTGAATGTAACTATTTAGTCTAAGAGCGGGTGTTTGATATACAGTTGTGAGATTTGTAGCAGATGCATGCTGGTTATTTCGAATTGTGTGGTATTTGAATAATGTGGTATTAGGTACATTACATTACATTGTTTCCAATAAAATGAGCATTTTATCGATGAGGTGTGCAGTCTAGTCAACAAGTTTCTACTTACCTAATGGGTCGGGTTAGGTACTTGGTTATTTTTAAACACAGTCAATTCTAAAAATATCATTCAAAACAACCACACAGAACACTCAAAATAAACCCACAATACTTTAGGTCTACTAAACTATCTGGTGCATAGGTAACTGCTGCACATAAACCTAATTGTTAGTGGACATTAACGATGCCTACTTTAACCTGTGCCTCATAACTCCAAAGACGTAAAGAATAATGTCCAGTTGCTCCAAATGAAGAACAAAGAGACTTATCCTGTGTTTAGCCGCAGCTGACTACATAAATCTGTGTCAATCATGACGGGATGATGGCCATCCTTTGCGATTCTTACTGTATTAGTCGCCCTCCCTTCGGCATTCAAGAGTGTGATATGTTGATGTTAACTGATAGCCACCAGCCGTTGTTTTGAATTCGTTTCCTTTGTGTAGGATGAGTGTTACACTCCAAAGAATTTCAGAAAAAAGAAATTATTTGCTTTTAGCCAATTATTTTTAGTGATATTTAAGTAAGTACCTACATAACAACTGCTTATATTCTTAGGTCCTGTTTAAAGCTAGGTTAGTAATTGCCGATCCAATTAATATCAATAATGCGTTTTGGAATACAAAATGTACCGAGGTACTCATACGTGTCTTACTTTCGTTTCTTTTGAATTCCATAACGAATTGGAATGTTCACCTGAACTTATAAGTACACGCGTTCACTCTTGCAAATATATTCACTTTTACCAGTAGGTAGGTAGTATCCAGGTATTACTACATTATGGCCGTTTCATCAGGCGATAAAGCGAGCCGGTATTTTGAGATGCGTTGGCGCAAGGAATTCTAAACGCCATTAAAATACTTTCGTCTCGATGTCGTGTACCTACACCGCTAAGTACATACAGGACGATGCATTACTCCATATCCAGGAATAACTCAACGGTACACCTACTTCGCAGTCTAAATATCTTGACAAACGGGTTTCAGGCAAAAGATCGAGATATCGGTCTACTCAAGCCGGCTTTGAGACCGTTTTAGGGTTCCGCAATTAATTTCCTAATAAAAACTTATGAACGGAAATAGCGGGCTTGTAACATAATCCTTTGATCTGGTTGGTAATGGTCTTGTTTCCTAGTTAATATAAAATTCTCGAGCCTTATAAGCGGGTAATTAAATCTTCCGGTGATCATAATATAAGTAATAATGTTCTGATGTTGTGGCACTGAAACCCTATAATTTCCTGTCTTGTCTAGTTTTAATTATTTTTTAATAATAACCTTATAAGCAATAAGTACTTACCAACATAAGTAATAAGAATAAATAATTCTGAAGGTTGTTTTGGCACAAAGTTTCTGAAGATACATGTAGATATTTGTGTAGGTTCTCCATTTATTTATTTTAATATCATTAAATAATCATGTAAAAATATCAAGTAGACGACGTTTTTGTACGTATCACAGTATTCACAGTAGGGCATGCAATACCGGAAACATTTTCAATACCGGTATTGAGTTACGGTATTAGAACTCAATACCGGGATCCCGGTATTAATACCGGTATTAGACTTCCTTGTTATAAATGGCATATATTTTTTTTAAAGGTCGTATAGGGCAAAATACAACAAGAAAAAGCAATCAAATTCTGTATTATGTAATATTTTTTACGAGAAGTGAGTATTAGAGTTTAAATTTTAGAACGCATGGATAACAAGTAGGTTTCCAAAGGCCAAAAACCGCATGTAACGGTTGAAAACAAGTGCACTTTCATAGTAGTATAGGAGCGCAAGGCTAACTATATCTTAATGTCTTGATTTATAGTCTAAAAAAGTCCGATTCCGGTATTACTTCAATACCGGTATTAACTTTCAATACCGGTATTGAAAAAGCGTGAATTTTGTCCGGGATCCCGGTATTTCGCAATACCGGTATTGCGGTATTGCATGCCCTAATTCACAGTAGACGACGTTTTTTTCAGTAACTACGGTTTTACAACCCACACATTCCACAAAAGGAATTTAATTCGTCCATCGGAATACCATTAGAAGATTGAACCTGCCACAAGCATCCAGCCTTCAGGAATGTGGACTGGACACATTTGCATGGTATCGGGAACCAATAGGTCTATCTACCTAGAGTACATAGTCCCTGACTAAGTACCAAATATCTCCGTAGAACATTGAGTGTGGAAGAACTGAAATGTCATTATTCCAAAAGGAATGTTATTATTCCTTTTTGAAACAGGCTGTTGCAAAAAGGGTACCTAAGGGTATACTGAGCCGAAACCTAGATGTGTAGCATGGTATATCTAAGCCCAAAAATTTTATGAAATCAGAATTTCAAAATTCGCAAAAAAATATTATAATTTGTACAACTATGTTGTTCACATGACTTTTTACTATAAAGAATGTCTTTTTTCGCGAATTTTGAAATTCTGATTTTATTTTCGGGCTTAGATATACCATATGCTTCACATTGTAGGTTTCGGCTTAGTATACCCCTTTAGCAACACCCTGTATACTGTATAGTCAATGTTGAGTATTGATGGTACTTATTGATGACACTATTTCACACTATAATTCGAGTTGTAAATATCCTGAGAACATTTTGATTTAGCAGCATCATCATACTTTATACGATAAACCTATCGTAGGTCTAGATCTCCTTTAGCACTTCTACCTCTGGTTTTAGGTAGTTATCCTTATTCTACCGGCTGTGTGAAGTCTGAGATCCCTGGGGCGCGATTGCGAGGTATAGTACGGTATATAATATTTATATCATATCCTATATACTATATAGGATCCAGGAATAAACTATTGCGACTATTTAATAGCGTCCAGTGTTAATTTTATCAACAATTTAGTGGCTGTTTGGCGTAGGTATTTCACGAGGAATCAATAGTGATTAAGTACTTAACTAAAACTAAATTAAACAATAATATTATACAGTGTGTTGTTTATCGGACCCGACAAACTTTAAGGGTGGATTCTACGAGTAATTTCATCGAGAAAAAGGGGCCCATATGTGGGTTTCTAAGTAACTTAAATTAGATTTTCTTCTTTATAGAAAACGATATCTCGAGATTTAAACGCCTTACGGACATGAAATAAAATGCTTTTATCAGCAAAAACTCATCTCTATCCAATAAAAACATCCACAACTGCTTAAAATTTACATAAAAAAGGTTCAAAACAACTTAAAAATGGCCGCCATTTCTAGAATATTGAGATTTGACCCCACATATGGGGGTATTTTCTCGATGAAATTACTCGTAGAATCCACCCTTAAAGTTTGTCGGGTCAGAAAAACAACACACTGTATTGTGCTAGCACGTTAATAAATTTAATGTGGATGCAGCTTTACAAACAAAGCTACTAATGAAACAAATATAAAGTACTTAGTTACTCTAAGTGTCTGACTTATTCACATACATACGTATGGAATCTTCAACAGATATCCCTATAATCTTCGAAAGTCAAAACTTTCATCTACCTATTGTTAAGTGAAAACGTTACAAATGTGCTATGCAACACATTTAGAAAGACAAGGATCTCTCGGCCAAGCCTTGGGTCAACATCAACAGATATATAAGCAACTAACTGAACTCAGAAATGCAGTTTGCCCTTAAACAACTTTATAGCTTCGTATTTAGTTCATCTTTAATTAGGTAAATACCTAAATTATCTAGATGGCCCGATGGTCGAATTACAGTTTAAACAACAACTTCACATAATAGGTGTGTACGCAGACTATTTTTTAGAAATGGCGAAATCAATTAGTATAAATTAAACTGTTTGTTTTCTCTACCACTGCCGACACCTAAGTACAATGCTACTATAAGTTCACGCATGTATTTGTGTGTCATAATCATAAATAACATGCACCAAACGTCTTCACGTCTGCTTTAGCCTGCGATAAATCGCGGCTTCAGCCCCCGTTTCAGGGCTTGAAAGCACAAACACTGAGACCACATTGCAAGAAATGTGGTTTCGCACAACGATAAATTATATGCAAACGATAAACAAACGCATTGCTCACGTGAGCCGAGTCCTAAATTATTCTCACACAAAAGGCGACAGGAGCTTTTAAGTGAAGATTTAGAATAAACGCACGAGTGAGAAATGTAACGGTGTAACTCACTGCGAAAATGCATCTCATTGAAAGTTACGCTTACTAAAACAATAAATGTTTTCACTCGTGCTTGATATTTGAGCATATTAGGTGTACCTACGTAAGCATAAAAGGAAGCTTCCACTTCGAAAACAAATGCATTAGTGACCCACCCCTTTGCCCATAAGTATTTACCTAAATATTATCACAAGTGTTAAGTTAACCAAACACACGATAAATATAGGGAACAAGAGCAGCGTGTAAAAGAAAAAGATGATCCAAATTAGGTCGTTATTTTTGATTCATAGTCGAGATGGATGGATTTTATAATCGCCTACCGATGCATTTCAACCATCGCTTCCTGCTTGGGCAATTGAATGAAGACTGATTGATACAGATTTGTAGTTAGTTCACGGATGTTGATATTTATAGAGTTATACAGTTCCAAATATGGATTCAGAACGGTCGTTTGAATAACGCGAGTGTTTACTGAAGAGTGCTACTTCTCTAACGAGTAGTTTCAGTGTACCTACATAAATAAAATGGAACAAGCTTTGTTGTTTGTTTGTACCTACTTCTTTCACGCTTGATTGGCTTTACCTATTTTAACTAATTTCAGACCGCGGATAGATCGAACGTTGATGGGTGACGTAGGATGTTCGGATGTTCCCTCATAACCTCAAAACTTCTATGGGATCCTTCGATCCAGGTATGGCTCTTAGATGATTTTTTTCTTTTATTGTTTGTTGTTTTATAATTTAATTGTATAATTTAATAATTATATCACAATAAACATCACGAATTTGTCAAAAGTAACTAGGTACCTACTTATTAAAAAAATCACGGCAACACCTTTTAAGGCGCGCTCGCGGGATCAGCTAGTATCACATAAAGAGCACTTGTCGTGTCCCAACTACTGACCCATATTCCGAGAGCACTCAGCATTTATAAACGAACTAGCGCCAGCTTTAAAATAACACTAATGAACGGAATGTTTAATTAAAACATTCACGGCGTCTGCTTCTTAGTTAAGCATATGTTTATAAATTCTGTTGGGATAAACATACATAGGTAGGTAAGTAGGTAGTGAAATCCTAACTAATATTATAAATGCGAAAGTAACTGTGTCTGTCTGTCTGTCTGTCTGTCTGTCTGTCTGTCTGTCTGTCTGTCTGTCTGTCTGTCTGTTACTCTTTCACGCCAAAACTACTGAACGGATTTGAATGAAATTTGGTATACATATAGTATAGACCCTGGGAAAGAACATAGGCTACTTTTTATCCCGGAATTCCCACGGGAAAACCTTTTAAGGCGAAGCGAAGCTCGCGGGAACAGCTAGTTATTTATAAAGGACTAGCTGTTCCCGCAAGCTTCGCTTCGCCTTAAAAAGTTTCCCGTGGAAATACCGGGATAAAAAGTAGCCTATGTTCTTTCCCAGGGTCGAGACTCGAGACCATATGTATAGGTACCAAATTTCATTCAAATCCTTTCTGTAGTTTAGGCGTGAAAGAGTAACAGACAGATAGACACCGTTACTTTCGCATTTATAATATTAGTTAGGATGGAAAATTGGTAAGTATGTATGTATATTGTTTATAAGCCGAAAGACGGTGAAAATTAAAAAAAGCTTTTTGCGAAAAAAATAATCACGAAATGCCACTGGCGAAAAATTAAATGTAAGAAATTATACCTATGATGGGCATGACTGAAGCCCACAAACATAAATTCCAAAACACCATTCTGCTTTAAATTATACCGAACTAGCTGTTCCCGCGAGCTTCGCTTCGCCTTAAAAAGTTTTCCCGTGGGAATTCCGGGATAAAAAGTAGCCTATGTTCTTTCCGAGGGTCTAGCTAGACTGTATGTATACCAAATTTCATTCAAATCCGTTCAGTAGTCTTGGCGTGAAAGAGTAACAGACAGACAGACATAGTTACTTTCGCATTTATAATATTACTAGCTGTTCCCGCGAGCTTCGCTTCGCCTTAAAAAGTTTTCCCGTGGGAATTCCGGGATAAAAAGTAGCCTATGTTCTTTCTCAGGGTCTAGACCATATGTATACCAAATTTCATTCGAATCCGTTCAGTAGTTTTGGCGTGAAAGAGTAACAGACAGACAGACAGACACAGTTACTTTCGCATTTATAATATTAGTTAGGATTCTTGGACGTAGCGGTATTACAAAAAGGCATCTTTACTGAAATTAGTTTTAATGAAAAAACCGTTAAGTAGGTACTTTGAAAGCATCAAATAAGTTTTTATGACCTTTTGAGTAGCGTAAATAAATACATTTGATTTTAAGTAATTGAGGTTAATATTAAAGAGAAAACCCTTATAAAAATTAGTAATGTACCTACAAAATCTTTAAGTATATTTGAAAAAAAAACTGGGTAAGGACCACACACATTCAAAATGAAAAATACTTCGCATTCAATATGTTTAAACAAATGTGCATCTTACTTTACAGCGGAAATGGCATCTATTTTCATAACTAGGGATATAAAATTTCAAATATTTTATCTTGAGCGTCAATATGGTGTCCAATATGACACGATGCCCGACCTCATTTCGACAGATCAAAGTGTAGGATGTCCCCAATCCCGGGAATTTCCTGTTTCGAACATTCAAAATTTATTCTACAACTATAAATTACCAATTATGATCAACCTTAAAATATACCTACTGAAAACCCCCAAAAATAAAGAATTCGGATGGTTTTGTTCTGTTGTGACTTGGATAAATTACGATGTATAACTAGGTATATAGGTATAAGTGAGTGACCTTAACCACTCATAACCAAAAGTTTCAACATTAGTTACTAACTTACAAAGTGTAGTAAACATACTCGCTTTAATTATTTTTCTATTTATTTATTCACCAGGTGATTTATTTCATCCAGTTTTCGGTCTCTGCTCATTCATGTTCCGGTACCTAACTATTGTTTTTTTTTTTAATTATGCTCAGATTTTCTTTGGAATGTGCAGTTTGTGGTTTGTTTCTTATTCCACACATTTATTTATGACTCACCGAACATTAATTTTGGCAGTCGGCCGTTGAACTGCGGCATTCCTGTTGCATGATGCAATTCATGCACTAAATTTATATACTTTTACTATACTTAAATAAAACGGCTTTTGTTTACCGTTAACAATTTTAATGCAAAGATTTTAAGTTAGCAACAATCTAAGCTCATATTTTGTGTACTCGTAAATCCCAATATTTTACCTTTACATAACAATATAATTGTATCTTGCACTGCAGATAATTTACTCAATTAATCATACCTAATAAGTCGCTTAATCATATCACTTTTCTCGTAACATCATTGAGAAATCACTTTCAACACCATGTATCATTAGGGAAATTGTATAAAAAACGTCGCCAGCTAAATGACCACAGTGTAAAAGTAATAATACCAGTAATTTTAGAGATAACTAGCATAGTATATGTCTTGTAATGACTGTTTGTAGCCAAAATAAAGAAAATATAAATAAATAAATTTATGACTCATTTAATGGCGTTAGGAAAGTAAAGAGAAGACATCGCTTCGTAGCGTAGGTACATTAGTAATTGACAAGCCTTAAGCAGCGCTGCCACCTGACTTGACTTGTATAGATCTGACAGATGCTTGACGGATCAGCAGCTCTGTTTTTGATTTCTAACGTTTTGATGGTAAGTACGTTGACAGCAGCTGCGCAAGAGTAATAGTAATTTCATTATTGCTTTCCAAATTAAGTACATAATTTTAGGCACAGCTTACCTCATGTCTACCTATAAATAATCATACCTAAGAAAAAATATTAAAACGACTGTAGGGATTAAGCGATTTACGATTACCTAAGATACAGTAGACCGTTTCTAATGTATCTCTCAATTGACAAGTTCATCTTGGACCACAGACCCACACACTCAGTTACTCAGTAAACAAGTAAACAGAACTATCTAATCACACCTTCAGGTGACTCGGACCGGTTTCACCGCCTCCCGGGGGAGTTAAACCAGGTTTAACTTAACCAATAGTGGTAACTAAACGCACTTGCTGTAGTAATTATCATTATCGATGTGCCATTCTCCTGCTTTCCATAGAAACGGGGCTGCCGGCAGATCTGGTCATTTTTGGGAAAGTTTTTAAGAGTATAAGAAGATATGAGGAAAATGTTTATAAATACCTCTAAGGGCGAAATAGTGGGATATCTTAGAAGCGTGGAAGATAAAGCTGTTTTAAGGCATATAAGTACCTAACATGTATAACATCGTTACCTATTTGTCCTATAGAACTTTATTAGTTGTTTTTTATAATTACTTAAAAACTTATTCTCATTTTCCCGCTTAGTAATTTTCGTGACTTCACAGTCACAAACATTAAAGACTAAATAGCTAGATGACGGTATAAAATACAAATATTATAATTATACCTATGACGGCCTATGTATAAGACAATTTTATAGTTTTTC
Source organism: Plutella xylostella (assembly GCF_932276165.1). Classification (NCBI taxonomy): domain Eukaryota; kingdom Metazoa; phylum Arthropoda; class Insecta; order Lepidoptera; family Plutellidae; genus Plutella; species Plutella xylostella. The sequence goes on from NC_064002.1 coordinate 9,641,599, forward strand.
ATTTACTTAACACTATCCTTCTAGCTAGAAGGATGTCTCACGGTTAATAGACCGGGTAATTCAATTCACCCACTTGAAAGCTTTATTTAACTCGATTTATTATTGCGAGTAGGTACTAGGCTATTTAATATCTTCCGTACAGGATTCGTAAGATTACTACTGGCGTAAAACATTACTACTTTACGTCTCCACAACCGTATTTGTTTCACTATTAAATTAATGTAGGTATTGACATAACAGTAGGTGGATTATTATAGGTCCGCATATAGTAAATTAGCCCAGGAAATCTAGATCTAGGCTAATACTATTCAGGTTTTGTGTTACAAATTGTGTCAGATACCTAGCTTGCGTGCCTGAACTAAGTTTCCTGAATATGCTGGACGCTACATTACATAAATCTTGTTTATTTATTGTTTGAACACTTATTAATCTTATACAGGCATAACTAAGGTAAGTATAGGTACTAACCTCATGAATTAAATACCTATTTGGTATAAAGTATATGTATAAGTAGTTACGTGCCTAAACTATCATTGTGAATTTTTATTTCCCAACTGAAGCACAAAATAGGTATGCAATGAGACACCGCGTACATAGCCCGTGTAACTGTACCCTAGTATCAAAGTTATGTTAATAATCTTCTAAATCTGACACTAGTCCTGTAAAATGATCGTAAGTAAAATCAAGTCGATATCTATCCATTGACTGTTTCCTGCTGTCACAATACATATCAGCATTAACTCTTATTTACATGCGATTAGGGTTTATTACCCAATGGCACTCCTTGGACGCATTAAGTTGGTCCGTCTACCTGTAAAAGGCTAGGCTTTCCATGAGTCTAGATTCTGGTTCTTATCTCAAACATACGACTGCCTACTAAAGATCCTTATGGTTATATAAAAACGGATGACATTGGAATGCACATGTGACTTGTTTGTTTGTTGATGAATGATCAGAGTGATTGACAAGCGGCCTTCGTAGAATGCTCTACATGTTGGATGCTCTGCGGTGCACCTCGGCCCACTAGGATACTCATCTAGATGCAGGGATGGAGTTGGAATAAAATGTAAAATAGATTTTTCAATCAAATCTATAGCTTATTTTTTAAGCGTTTTAAAATGATGTGCATCAAGATTGATATAAGTATTCGGTTTCCTGAATTGGAAAATGAGAAAAACCACAAAGTTTTAACAATTTTATTTCATAGATTATCCGAGTTGAATAATTGATTTACTAGTTTGATTCTGCTGAATAAAGTCATATTACTGGTAGAAAATTTAAGTCGGTAGGTAATTTAAAGTAATTTTAATACTTAGAGCATTTTGATAATGTGTGTCGTGTGTAGGTAAGGCATACAAACAGTCATGTAGTATAATGCCTTAGGCAATAGGCACCAATACCAGTGTAGAACTAAGTGTGAAACGAGTGCGCCTCTTTATTTTTTTTTTACTTCATTCAGCTAGCGATACCTGGCTCCTATTAAGATTTCTTCATCGGATTTTTCAAGAACTTTGCTGATTGATATATGTAGGTACAAATAGAACGAGAAGCTAATTGCCCGACATTGCTATAAGGGAGGCTGCTACATGCTTTGAATGTCTTTCCTTATTCCTAACTGTGGGAAAGCTTTTGTAGCACTATCCTGTTAAAATTGGTCAGTAACCATCTATATCGGTGATGATGCTGTGATTAATTACCTAGTAAAGTATACGTAGTAAGGTCAGATTAATTAGCAAAGAAACTATGTATACACTTTTGTACCTGGTCAAATCAAGAAGCTGTCTTCATATATTTATCATTTTTAAAATTATGTTTTTAAAAACAAAAGTGCGAAAAGTGGGTGCAGCAATGCACCTCTGCCTACCCCGCAAGGGAGTACATTAGTACAAGGCGTGAGTGCGTGTTTTTTTTTTTTTTGTTTTGTGTTTAAAAACAAGTAACTAGGTATGTAGATAATCATGGAATTGATGCAGAACAGATAATATGAGAAAGCGCTTTCATTGTCTCGCCAAGAGTCGTCAGAGTATCAATAGTTCTGAAACTCCCGCGTTTCCCCACGACCGCCGAATCAGCCCAGCAATCTTCACTTATTCGGAGAAAAATCGAAAGGTTCTCACCGAAACTGCAATCTTTCAATTGTATTCATAATTTTACAATTCGTTTACCGTTAAAATTGTTTTCCCAAAGTATGGAACACCGCCAAAGTCACGATCTACCAGCGCTTTGACCTTTTAGGTCTTACTTTTTCGGATATAGTTCAATGTCTCAGTGACAATGATTCAATCGATCGATACAACAATAATGCATAGAGATAAGCATATCTCCAGAGTAATTTATGTCTGTCAATCAAAGTATCTTTTATTGGTTCTATGTGGTGTTAATGCGGCGGTAATGAAGAAGTATTGTTAATTTATTTTTGGCGTCATAGAGTTCCATTCAAAGTTTGATCACGAATTTATCCGTTTGGGATCAGTTTATTCGTTTGTTCAGCGGAATACCTCAATTATCTTGATCTTAGCATTCCGTCCATATCTGCACATTAGCTTAAGAAGTTTTTGCAGCAATTCAGAAATAGACAGAGCTACATAGGCGGTTATGTAAGTGCAAAAACTCTAATGGGGGACTATCACGCTGCTTATGCAGAACACTGGATTCAGGGCACCGCAGTGGCCCAGTTCTAGCACCTCGTGTTACGTGAAACAGTCAAGGTTTTTAGATTTTTGGTACATTTCGCTGAATTCTAGGAAGAATTTTGTGCCAATGGAGCTCGAACACGAAATACGGGTCAGTATGTGGTGAATGTAAATTCACCTCTTTATTTTGATTGCTGCACATTAGGGTACGTTATTAAGTATGCAAAAAGGTTCTCTTGGTACACTTACGAAGTCAATATAGGCACTTCAAAAATTCCAACTTTTTACTGACCTACCTTATTTATGACTTCATGTACATACATTGCACTGTACACATAAACACACCTCACCTCACCTATAACCGCCTCTAAGCCCACTCACCTCCACAAATGACGTCAGCAAGGTTGGTCTGCACGCACTGGTGCGTCACAGCGCCATCCCTGGTAGTGGTGATCTCTCCGTAGAGCTGATGCAGGGCCTCCTCATCAGACATGAGCATGGTGCGCGGGGAGGGACACTCCTCGTCGAGGCTACTGTGGTGGCGGGAGGACGAGCGTGAGCGGGAGCGACGGCGTCTAGGAGAAAAGAGTTTATGGTTAAACTTAAAAACTTTTTGGTGTGCGGACTGCTTGGAATAATTATGATTGCGTAAAAAGGCTTCATGTTTTTCTTTCTATCCAGCCAGGATAAGTCACTTAGGTGGAATTTCACCATACGCTAAACGTATTTAGCAGCCTGTCAAACGTCTGTCAGTTAGTACAAAATGTATTTAAAATTATACGTTTGGTAAAAGTGACCCTTAGTATTTTTAATTGTTTTTGTTTTTATTTCATGTAGGTATCTTTCTACGTTAGCGCTTTGTAATTGCAGAAAAGAAAACCGAGCTTTCTAAAGCTATAAAAGTCACTTACGCCATTAATCAAAGATGATATAGTATTTATCTCCCTCATCTAAACGTTTTTGCTTAGCTCTCTTAGTTCTTGCAAGCATGCATCTGGAATTTCCGGAGCAAACCTGATCATTAGGTAGGTACTGATAACTCAGCTTTCAATATATTTTTTGCTCAGAGCCTCAGACAGTACCTACCTAACCATTGCATGGACACAGAACTTCTCTCATTTTACCAACCATTTTTTGTGGAATTTTTAGTGTAGTCCTTTTTTGCCACACCCAAACTCCGACGAAATGAAATATCATCTTTCCAGCTCAATCGGCCACAGCTAATTTCGTAACTTCATTAAACCAACATTACAAACTTAACGAGCAAGTTTATTCATCCTTGGTTTTATATTTACCTCTTAGCGAACAAACAAAAAATGTATAAAGTAATCGTACTTATTTGGGCAATTATTAATTGATTCGGCCTTAAAAATGTGAGCACTCCCACAGCATCGGCTGAATCGAGGGAATGTATGAAAAGTGAACGCGCAAATCGTGGAAAGAGTTGCATGAACTTTATTGTACTGTCAGACATTGAAAATGTAGATGGATATCTCTCACCCACGACCAAACATCTGCTATTCGAGCAACAATCTAAAACAATGCTAATAAACCTCGCATATTCGCCGTAGATAACGACCAAAAAGCATTGCATAAAGACATAAATTCATCGAAATCGGATTGACTATTAGTCGATTCCACGCCTACTTTTGATTTATGGCATGCGCTGAATGCAGAATAGGCGCCAAACGTGGCGTGTGTTATTTATTATTCCGTGGAGTTACTCATCACCTCCATATCTGCTCGAGATGCAGCGCGTGCGCAGCGTAGTGATGACGCAAGTGTCCACTGCACCGCCCTAGAGCTCCCCAAAAGGCCCGCTGATTCACCATCAGCCGGCAGATTTAATAGCTACGTGTGAACCGGCCACTTCTTCAAGGTCCGCCTTTTATTTTACAGTGCGAGGGTTGTGTAATGTTCCCAAGCACGTGGGACGCTTGTATTGCTTCTGCACTGTCTCGTTTTAAAGTAACAGATGAATTTAGGATTTTATTGCAGCTTTTTTACCCTTGTTACACCTACCGAGTACAGTTGGCGAGACAGTATCCTCCAAGCACTCGGTCAACTGCTAGCCGTTCATTGGTCGGGGATCGACATAGGATCAGGGTAATTGAGTGGATACTTACTCCGGTGTGACGATAAAGAATCCCCTGGAGGTCTGGTAGATCTTCCTCTCTTGCATGAGCTGCGCCAGCGTGTCGTACACCATCTCCTGGGACGGAGTCTGCATCGAAGGGAACTTGGACGACAGGGAGGTCCTGATGCTCTCCAGCGTCGCAGACTGCCCCTGTGAGGAACGCAAATTTATGATAATCGACGCGAAAAATGCAGCCTTCAATACGTAACCATGATATTGACATTGAATATTTATGACCACTGATTTTTAAGATAAGCATCCTGTTTTGCATACAAACAGCTCGCGATAAAAGTTGTGCTTATTGCGTCGCAATTTGTCAGTTGTTCGTGGGTACCGTACGCATTCTAAAGAGACTGTTACTAAACCGACCTTCAGGACAAAGAATTATTAGTGGGCATTAGATATTAATGCTCCAATATTGAGTAATGTTTATAAGCTTTATGCAGATCGGCGCATTGTAAAATCAGTTATCTTAGGAGAGCTGTCTAAACAAGATATCAAGACAAGCACCTGTATTGTGGCCCGTAGGCCATTGACAGAACAGGTTGTGATTTACTCCACCTCGTTGCCCTGGTTGCATTGCAAGCATTACTTGTTACGAGACACTAAATTCAGTTTAAAATTCTTGCAGCCCACATTCCCCGGTGCTTAATGTTTGACACTCGTGAACGACATTCTATGACAATCGATTGCGAGTGTTGCGACGCAGGACGGCGGTGGTGCAATGATACTGCTGGATCTAGATTGAATTAAAGATATCAGGTTGGTCGCATGGTGTGACCTCTCGCATTAGTGATGGCGGATCTGCAAAAAGGCCGTTCGATCGGTATGTACTAACGAGCGTCTGACCGCGAGACAACCGAAACAGGTTTTTGCAGCTGAGCCGCGGTTTTTGTGGATTCATGGCCAAGAATCATCAAAACGACATTAGTCCGCCTTGTCAAAGTATACGGAAAACAGGCGGTGACGCTTGATCATGCAAATCGTATGTTCTTGATAAAGTAATGACTGCGTGGTTAGTCGCGCTTTGCCCTGAACGTGTTTTACAATTAATGGGTGTTAAATAAGACATTAATGCTAATAGATTACACGGTTACTTGCTGAGTTTTATTGAAATAATTATGATTGGTTTTTATTACGCTAACGATCTTTATGATTACTAAACGCGCGAGGGAAAAATAAATGTTGCAGAGTTCCCATGCTATGATAGCTTGTGTCGAAAATTTCAAGTCAACATAAATATCAGTATTTTCCGCAAACACCAAACGAGTACAGTCGTGATGAATCGGTTATTGGGTTATTGAACTAATGCTAAGAACTCACTTATATTTATTACAATTGCATTGTTTCTAATAAAACAGGCACGACTCTTCACCGAATTGCCAAAGTCATGCTTACAAATACCTATTTGTGTCGAGCTGCTTCGATGTATTGAAAATTACGTACAGTATAGCCATTTGTTTTTCTAGGTGATGGTACTTTTCTTTTCATATTTACCGACAGTTAGTTGAAAACAATTTTGTTCGGGGAAAGTAGATCGACAATCCGTTAACGATTTGAAGTTGGTACTTTACTTACCCATAGGTAAGTACCTGGTACCTGCCTACTTATCTATTATTTTTTATCAATTTCATATTTTATTTTTTTATTTTGATGTATGTTTTGGAACTATTCATGTAGTAATGATCCAAATTGGTGTATACTGAAACTTATCCGTCACACAGAGGAGCTATAATAATGCATTGATATAGTTAATTTTCATTAAGTGCATAAGATCGCTTTGAACATAAAATAAGCAAACATTTCATCATAATTCAATTCCTACTCTATTATACCATTTATACTGAGGTAGTTTTTTTATGTTGAAAAATTCCTGAACGCTACCGCCCTCAGCTCTCCCGAACCATAAAAAATTGCGTTTACTCTTCACTGCCCGAACGGAGTAAAGACACGCCCTATACAGGGTGCGACTAATCCTTCGACTGACCTGTGAAGTGAGGTCCATGATGCAGTCACACAGAGCCTCCGGGAGCGGCGTGAACTGGCCCTGGTACGCCGGCGTCACTATGCAGTCCTCGATGTCACCTGAAACAATGAACACCCTGTTAGTTTATTAGATTTTTTTTCTAAATAAGGTAGTAACTAAATAGGTATGGTCCGATAACATCTGCAGGGTTGCGGACTTGAGGGGAAGCAGTGGACCAAAGCGGCACACGACCGGAATATATTACTTACAAAAAAGAAAGCATATAGGTACCCAACAGTGGGCTGTTGTTGTTGTTATAGGAAGATGATGATGATGAAGTAAGTATTCTGCAGAGTCTACATAGGATTAGAGCCGTGGACCCAAGTGAAGCGTCATAGGAAACCGTGGGGAAGAATATCTGACCTTTCCCGCAAGGGAATAAGTATATATTTAATATCAAAGTGTCATAAAACTCATAATAATGATGTGCCATATATGGTATAGTGATATTTAGATTACTTTCCATAGTAAGAGGTTTTATGTGCTAAGGTGAAGTGCGGTAATTGCAACTAAAAATATTGAAGTCGTAACTTCATCATCTGATAATTCTTTATATATAAGGAAATAGTATTACTGTAAAATCATGCCAAAGTCAAAATTTCATGTAGATTTTATTCTACTATCATGACAAAGAAAAACTCTGAAGAATAAAGAGCTATTGCCAAAAGTTCCGGCAAAGGCAGAAATAGTTGCAATTACCCCTCCTGGCGGGTAATTGCAACTAATCGTTTTATCTCCATATTTTTCTATGTGTGGTGTATATTGTGTATTTGAAACACAAAGACTAAGATAATATTCATAGGATTGTGACACTTATCTCCTTGTAACTACGACCAATTTCGCATGAAACTACTGTTTAGCCGTGGGTCTGGTAATTGCAACTAATTTCTCAAAAATAGTGATGGGAACTTTATCGTAATTTTATCGACAGTCATGTAGTGTCTGCCATCGACAAGCCAAGAAGACCATGGTAGCAGAATAAAACTCGGGGATAAAAATTAATAGCTATATTTTTATTAATAAACATTAAATATTTTACTTAAGGTGAAGTGCGGTAATTGCAACTATCCGGTAATTGCAACTAACTTCAATAACTCCCTCTAGAGTTACTTCATTGTAAAACGACAGACTAAAATCAATTTTAGATCATAAAAGTTCTACCCAAAAATGTGGATGGCGCTGATAGCTCAAGAATTGTGGGAGTTATAAAGCTTTTTGTCATCGGCCATTTTGAGTCTGCTGGAGTCGGATGGACATGGTGTGCATTTTTATTTTATAAAATAGTTTTTAGTGGTTCCTCGCAAGGTTTTTCCAAAAAAAAAGTAAAAACTAATAACGGTAAGTCATTTTGTATGTATTTGTTTTATTCTAACACGATTGTTTTCCGAGTTTTCTGTGTTTACCAGACAAAAAATGCAAAGTCTGGTAAATGCAACTATTTTGCAGTTTTTAGGGTGGTTACAATTAGCTGCCAATTTTTGTATGAAATTGGAAAAAGCCAGTGATGGGGCAGTGAACATGAATATATCGATACAATCACTAATAATATAACACACAAATAAGAATAAAAGGCTGAATACCAAATTTTAAACATATCTGTTAAGCATAAATTTTTTTAGAAAACCTGCAAAATTCCACCCGGCATCCTGCCTGCGGTAAATTCCGAAAACTTTCCAAAAAATTGTAAAAAGGCTGTTTGATTAAACATTAGTAAAATCCTCGAGTACAATCTAAAAATGGCAGTTAAGAATCGAGACGAAGAGGTCATTGCACTTTCTAGGGAAATGTTAAGAAGGCAAAACGGGGCGGAATAAATCATAAAATATAATTTTGGTTAAGAGTGCAAAATATAGGTCAAATTGGGAAAATAATTTATATAACTAACCTATTGATTATTATATCATAACTAACAATTAAAATAAGTTATCTTTAAGAACAGAGTCACACACTAACATCAGGCAAAACATGACCTATAACGACTGAGGGGCCGAGCCATTGCCAGGTGTCTATTAAGTTCTCCGAAGACAGCTGGCATTGGCCCTGTCCTTGTTAAGTTTGTTGCCATTACTAATGTAAGTGTGACTCTGAAAACCATTAATTAAAAAAAAAGGAAAAAAAAAAAAAAAAAAAATTCTTGTATAATGAGATACACGGCTGGGGGTTTTTAGTCGGTTAACGCCCGACACTACCTGGGTCCTCTTCCCAGGTGTCCATGTGGATTTTCCCCCAGCAGTGGAAAAAAAAAGGGAAAAAAGAAAAAGAAAAAAAAAAAAGAACAATATATATATAAAAGATAGAATATATATACCTATATATAAATGAAACTTCCTTACCGAGTAGAAAGTAGATAAAAGAATTAAAAACTATCTCATAAAAATTACCACTCTTCAAAAGGCACGGACATAAAGTCTGTGGAGTGATAACAATTTCTTAAAAAAAAAAAAAAAAAAAAAAAAAAACATTAGTAAAAAGATTAATAAAAATATAGCTATTAATTTTTATCCCCGAGTTTTATTCTGCTACCATGGTCTTCTTGGCTTGTCGATGACAGACACTACATGACTGTCGATAAAATTACGATAAAGTTCCCATCACTATTTTTGAGAAATTAGTTGCAATTACCAGACCCACGGCTAAACAGTAGTTTCATGCGAAATTGGTCGTAGTTACAAGGAGATAAGTGTCACAATCCTATGAATATTCTCTTAGTCTTTGTGTTTCAAATACACAATATACACCACACATAGAAAAATATGGATTTAAAACGATTAGTTGCAATTACCCGCCAGGAGGGGTAATTGCAACTATTTCTGCCTTTGCCGGAAGTTTTGGCAATAGCTCTTTATTCTTCAGAGTTTTTCTTTGTCATGATAGTGGAATAAAATCTACATAAAATTTTGACTTTGGCATGATTTTACAGTAATACTATTTCCTTATATATAAAGAATTATCAGATGATGAAGTTACGACTTCAATATTTTTAGTTGCAATTACCGCACTTCACCTTATGTTTAATCAAACAGCCTTTTTACAATTTTTTTGGTAAGTTTTCGGAATTTACCGCAGGCAGGATGCCGGGTGGAATTTTGCAGGTTTTCTAAAAAAATGTATGCTTAACAGATATGTTTAAAATTTGGTATTCAGCCTTTTATTCTTATTTGTGTTTTATATTATTAGTGATTGTATCGATATATTCATGTTCACTGAATATCCCCCATCACTGGCTTTTTCCAATTTCATACAAAAATTGGCAGCTAATTGTAACCACCCTAAAAACTGCAAAATAGTTGCATTTACCAGACTTTGCATTTTTTGTCTGGTAAATGTAACTACACAGAAAACTCGGAAAACAATCGTGTTAGAATAAAACAAATACATGCAAAATGACTTACCGTTAATAGTTTTTCCTTTTTTTTTGAAAAACCTTGCGAGGAACCACAAAAAACTATTTTATAAAATAAAAATTCACGCCATGTCCATCCGACTCCAGCAGACTCAAAATGGCCGATGACAAAAAGCTTTATAACTCCCACAATTCTTGAGCTATCAGCGCCATCCACATTTTTGGGTAGAACTTTTATGATGTAAAATTGATTTTAGGCTGTCGTTTTACAATGAAGTAACTCTAGAGGGAGTTATTGAAGTTAGTTGCAATTACCGGATAGTTGCAATTACCGCACTTCACCTTATTTATATCGGTATCACGACTCTGACAGACATTAAACTAAACGTTTATTTTAAAAAGATTAACGTAACTCCCCAAACGCATACCAGGATTACATAAACGCATCACAAGCTTATAAAAACGCTCAAAATAATCTCTTCAATCCCCGGAACTCCAGAGCATTCCTGAAAACGCATAAGTTACCTTTCAAAGTCCCCTAATACCGTGATCGTATACAAAGTAAGTTTGACACTGCAGATATTTTCATTTGGTCGTGCCCGCAGTGATCGCCTGTATTTTGGACGCCTGCCAAAAGTTGCGGGCTGCCACGTAGCTATGCGCTTAGCGGATCGTAACGATACAAATATAAAAAAGTATTTAATTTTATGGCACAAAATATAACTTACAACAAAGGCATACAATAATGAAATAGTACCTACTTAGCTGTCTACAAATATCCATATTATTACTATGAGTCAAAAATCGCTCACCGCTAGAACTAGACCTCTTTCGAGGAGCAATCATCCAATCACTCCTGACTACCTGTCTCTTCGTCAACTAGAGTGCGTTTAACCTGATCGTCAACCTACCTAATCAATTTATAAAATGAATCATCTAGTTCGTATCAAACAAAATATCGTTGGCCTACCCCCAACGGATACCGATAATGTGATAGCTTTATTATAAGCTACATGCGCTCTGAATGGGAGGCCGTTAAGTTTTAGCACTCGTTGGGAGGTACTCACTCATTATGAGCAGTAATCACATGCACTTGGGCGGATTTTAAGTATGAACATTGAACATGCTGGCGCCTCAATGAATACCTGCAAGGCTATCTAGGTTTATCGTAAAGGGACAACTTATGTAATGAATCGATGCTAGCAAATCTCTGGTAAGTATTGCTTAAAAAGTAGAATGAGTAGCTGTAAAAAAATACATTAGAACCATCTAAATAAAAGGATTTCTGATTCATAATAACTAATTTTAACAAAGCAAGAAAGGAACGTTTGGTAACAGAAGATATAGATTTTCGTGAAACACAGAAACAGCCTAATCATTCATTTGCACATTGTTTGTTAAGTAGGTTTGACGAGGCACAAAAGTGTGTAGCTACCTATAAAGCTTACCGTACTTTCAGGATGCTTCAGCATTTCTAAACATTCTCTACAATCCTATGTCCATGGCACTATCAGTCCCTGCGGACCGTGGCTGCCTGGTTGCATTGTGCTGATCTAATTTATTGCATCCCACCTCCACTGGACGATACTCGTACATCTATCTATGCCAATTTTGCCTATATTTCCTTTCATGTTACGATTCGCTTAAACCCTTCAATGGTGTTTCATTGGAACGGTGGGGTCAAAGAGACGCATAACTTTTGAACGGCATTTTGATAAAATATTGCTAAGAACAACCTATAAATCTATGACCCAAAGTAAACAAAAATCGGCTCAACTGTTTGAGAGATACATAGAAAAATAGACGCATAGACACACAGACAGGTTATCCTCATAACACCGCTTTTTTGTCTGTGGTTAAAAATGACAATAAGTAGGGAGATACTTGAGTGGTTTTATTTGGTTTGGAAGTGGTCTAGGTACCTACATATGTAGTTATAGCGTCCTACATTAATCAACTTCCATATTACAGCTTGCTGTAATATATCTTGCGGAATATAGCGGCAGAGACTTTATACTCCAATGGTAGCTACTTAAGTACAGTCTAAGTAACTACTGAGATCTTAAGGAAGGGGAGGTCACACAGGCATTTAACTTTCTTTCCAGATGGCTCTTTGATTTACTATTACAGGTCTAATGTCTTATGTAAATGTTCCTTTAATTGTAGGTGCTTTCCTATGTTTGATGATACCGCGGAAGGCCTGGGCACATAGCAAATGTACATGACAGGAAGTACATAGCTATAATTATGTAACAGTAAAGAAGCCCTGTAATAACTTGATAGGAAGAAGTAAAAGGCAGGTAAACATTACATTATAATCTATGCGTAACATATTGCAGATACTTGTTGAGTAAGAAAACAATGTTTTATATGAGGTAGGTTTTAGAATTTAACTTTAAGTATATTGAATTCGTCTTTATTAATTAATTTCTTTAACAAACAATTAAACATTTAAACGTAACGGTTGGATAATAATTGTGCGGCTTTCTATTACAAATTATTATACCTATTATGTCCATTCATAGTACAATAACTTAATATATCGATTCCTTTGATCAGAATACAAACTCATTAAACTAAATCTAGACCCTATCTTAAGGAACTGGTCATAAAGTATTGCACCTTACCGTTTATTTCATCCTGAGCAGGCAAACGAAACTGAATACCCAGCTATTACCTATGCCCGGGGTCACTCTATCTTAAGAAAAACTAAGATTCAGCGCTGTTGCATAAACGTACGTTCAAAGATCTTCAAACTTCTGAAGTTAGCAGTGACAGTGAATGTTATACTTACAAATTTGTACCGTGTCGAACTAACAAACCGCCTATTCATTCTTTCAAAGAATGACACTTAGGGCTGATTTTTCCATGGTCAGATAAAAGTTATCTGGGGATTAATTCCGATGTTGTCGCGTCAGAATGTTTGTATGAGACAGAGACACCAACAATTTTACTTTCCTGACTATTGAAAAATCAACACACACACACACACACAAACACACACACACACACACACACACAAACATTTATAATATATTGATAAGATTAAAATATAAATTTTATTTGTCACTAAATTTTTACTTTTATTATTTACAATAACTGTAAATATAAATAAATAAATAATAAAAAATCGTTTATTTGAAAACCAACAAAGACACATACATATTGTTGAAACCTTGGTCCTCAAACTAGGATTCCCTGTGCTATGAGGACCAGGACCCGTCGTCGATTATTTATCTAATTTAAAAGTACCTATTAGAAGCATATATAAATTACAAAAGTTAAATGCTTACTTGCTAATTAGGGATATACTGTACTAGTAAATAATCAATTTTTTTTTCAACACTGTACCAAAACTATTTATGTCAGGGGCCTGCTTCTCATTAATACACTCTATTCTATAGCCTAGCTATGAGAGCAGACGCTACGGCAACAGTCTACCAATTATGTATTTTCATCCAAATCCTAGCCATAAGAACTTTACTGTAATCACCTTAATTACTTCGAATAAATAAATTTATTATTATTATTACAAAAGTTTAATCGCAGCCAACTTCAGACATATCAAGTTGAATGCATGAAAGCTCTCGTTCGTTCGGTTTTTGTAAAGTCAGTTAGAGTAACCCAACTCAGCAAACCCGTTCGATTGGCCATTAATGTAGTTTCACTGTTTGTGGACAAAATGAATAAACATAGAATACGCACGATTGCGCAGCATAGTTAGTGTGTTTTATATGAACATACGATGCATGGTCATTGGTCAAAGCCGCGTCTGGGTTTTTGGGCATGAATTATATCAGTGAGTCGGCGTGCGCTTATATTGCCACCTCTGCTGCCATCTGACAAGGTGTACGTGAAAAGTAACCGCTATCAAATTGAAATAACGATAAATCAATGTGATAAGTGTTGTCTGGTCTTGAGTTTGCCAGTAAAGTGGCAATAGGCCCGTCAGTATTCAAGCAGTATAGCATTTCATTGGTGATAACTTCATGCAGCTATCCTACACCCCGTTAATTTTTACCTAGTAATTATGTACTACTAGCTGTTCCCGCGCGCTTCGCTTCGCCTTAAAAAAATTTCTCGTGGGAATTCCGAGATAAAAAGTAGCCTATGTTCTTTCCCAGGGTCTAGACCGTATGTATACCAAATTTCATTCAAATCCGTTCAGTAGTTTTGGCGTGAAAGAGTAACAGACAAACAGACAGACAGACAGACAGACAGACACAGTTACTTTCGCATTTATAATATTATATAGTAAGGATAAGGATACATCTGTTTCGTGTTTTTGGAACTATACATATAGGTATCGTATAGTCTAGTACGGGATTTGTTATTTTTGAAAACTATTAAAATTTTCATGATAGTTTCCGCAAGAAGCGCCACTTAGTATGCGAGAAAACGTAAACTTTTATAGTTTTCGCCAAACTGTCAAACCTGTACTAGACCCCCAGTGCCAAGAGCCAAGAGCGGTGGTAGCTCAGTCGGGTAAGAGCCCGCTTCTCACGCCAGAGATGCGGGTTCGAATCCCGGCGCTGACATGTACCAATGAGTTCTTTTCTGAATTTAAGTACAATGTATACCATCGCTCTTACGGTGAAGGAAAACATCGTGAGGAAACCTGCATATCTAGATTTAGCACATCTAGATATGTGAACCCACCAACCCGCAGTGGACCAGCGTGGTGGGAAATGGTCCAAGCTTAGGAAGGCAGTTTAGACCTTGGGGATATGCACAAAGGTTCCACTCGAGAGAGCCAGGTGCAGGTACTGTTACCCCCACAGAGAATAGAATAGAATAGAATAGAGAGACCCCCAGTGCTCTTAAACCGCTAGTTAGCAAAAAGTTCCCGCTTAGCCAGCGGACTGCACACAGAATAGTAAGTTCCAGTCGAGTGCCCGAACATGCTCTGTGGCTCTCCGGATCTTTTGTCTGCTGTGCTCCAAGAGCACCTACCTATATAGAGTGAGCTTTTGTCAGTGATCACGGCAGGTCAATCTCATATTAGCCACCCCTTTCGTCTATACCTATACCATTTTTGCCACACCCAGTATACGTATTGCCTCAGTAAAGATACTAGTCATGTTCGTAGAGGTAAAATTTTCAGTACAATGTTCAGGATAGATTGAACTAACTTGATTGTTCTAACTGGGTTACTTTTCCAGGTGGTTCACTGTTAAATAATCACCCTACCACTACTAGCCGTGCTGAGCCGACTGCACCATGTCGATAAGCTAATTTAGGTTAACGAATAATGCGGCTTTGTTCAGTCAGTGTTGCCAGTTGAAATAGCTCACGTCTGTTTTTTTATATTATCTTTGACTCGCTTAGTTATTGAGCTTACGGTGGTGATTTTTTTCTAATTCAGGCTTCTTATAACTTATCAATAATATGTTTACTCCAGCTTACACGCAGAGTCATCATAAATTGCTAAGGCTCCTAAACCAATTATACATAACAAGTACCTACCTATAAGTGCTACCTAAGTATTTGTAAAGCATTTCGATAAAATAATTATTTAGTATGTACTCACATTCTTAACTTCAACGGATACTGTTACGGATAAAGACTTGTAAACTCAATATTATGATATTTAATCTCGATATTATAATCTCAATAATATTTTATTTATTACATTCAGTATTTCAAAGTAATATTATAATAATTATGAATATTTAGTTAGTAATTTCAGTTTTATCGGCACTAAACATAGAATTGCATTTCAGTACATCACGACTGCAGCAGTAAAATGGAGGGTTTAATCGACTAAAACTTATTTACGTATTCTTCATGATACTAATACAGGGTGATGCAAAAAAATATTTTCCATAGAAACTTTGTTGGTCACGTTGGATAAAGTATGGAGAATATTTTTTTTTCCCGAATTTTAACATTCTGATTTTAATATTATTTCCGGGCTTAGATATAACACGCGTAGGTTTCGGCTTAGTATCTAGTTATACCCTTTTTTCAACACAACCGGTATAACGATATATGGTGTATCAAATTAATTAAATATTTTTCAATCGAAAAGAAGGCTAACACACATTTTAGTAATTAAAGAGGTAGCATAGCATCTGATCATGACCCTTTTAGGTCTTTTTATTTCGGGACGGAACGTGCAGGGTATTTTTATAGTTAGGTCAATCCAAAGGTTAAGTAACGACTGTGTCAAGGTAAGAAATTAACTGAATTTTGTGTGGGTTTGAGTAAATTAACTTAGGCGTTTGGTAGAATAAGACATGTGTGTACCTATTTAACTTACACTTGACTGCAGTATTTAACCATTATTTGACTTGATCTTGACCGTATTGCGACATCATTGACATAATTTATGACTATTGCATAGAGCTACCTCGGCATTACAAAAATCACTTACCGACTATTTGTTAAGTTTCATCGCCTGTGAACACAAACACTTCATCATCTATTTAATGTGTTTATGATCATTATTTATTATTTAATTAAGTGAGTTCTATACCATTATAAAGTTGTTTTAAAATAAACTCAATGCGGCGGCATATTTAAGTGTCACACGATTTTCATATTTCATATCACCTATTTCCTTGTTATGTTGACATTACCTACCTACTATTATATTTGCTTTGGCTTCAAAGGTATACGCGGTATACATGGTGTTGCAAAAAGGGTGTACTAAAAATTCTTGAAATTCTGATTTCAGATTCGGGCTTAGATATAACATGCTGCACATACTGGATTCGGCTTAGTATACCCTGTATATGAATTTCTTCTATTTATATTTTATATTCCATTTTCAGTAAACCATAGAAGAATCGATCATATGCTCATCGAATTCATCAAGCCCAATGCCAAGTTACCAGCCTGTGCCCTGTGCCGGCGCCGCATCACAAACGGTTTAGCATTTGCATTAACATGTAATTGCACTGGTAGGTGTAGACCAATGATTCAGGATGTCAGATATTTATGTGAGAATCTGTTGCATCGCCAATTAACACAGGATACTAAAAGCTATTCCACTAAATTTTAATAGTTTTCTAGCGTTTGCTTTCATAATTTTCATAATTGAAGATCTTTCGTTTCTACAAAAGATCTTTCTTTGATTTCTATCAGTACTATTTTATTTTTTATGTTAAGGTACCTACTTATGTAGAGGTAACACCTGTGCATATCTGAGTATCCGAAAGAGAAGGATAGATTTCATATTTTTTTAAATATATACTAAAACATATATTACAAACAGTATTTTTATGTACTTAACGCTGATTGATAGAGTAGGTACATAATTGCAATCAACCAAGGTTTAGGTAAGAAAGTTTTAAGGGTAGATTTAAAGAAGGAAAGGTACTTAATACATTTATAATTATTTTAATATTATTTATAAAAGTGTTATACCGACTTGCACTATGCAATTTCTGGTACTAACAAGTTTGAGATAATCTATAATAACCGCAACAGGAAATGGATGTCAAAAGTGAAAAGCTATTCTATCATGACATTCACGTTAAGTAATTATTTTAGTAGAATGGCCCCACGGATGTTTGTACGCCTAAACAGACGATAGACACCTCCCATACGATGCGATATGATCTAATGATTTGTTAAGTAATTGAGTCGTTCATATAACTCAATCGTTCAGTACTTATACATGTTAGAATTCACAGCGATTGTAAATTAAAAAGGAGAATTTGAAATATTCATAATTGTTTTTACGATTCTTTGATATTTGACAATATTACTAACATCAGGTTATTTTACTATGGATCGGAAGTCTGAAACAATTGAATAAAATATCATACCTGTACAGAATTTTGAAGAATTACATGGAATTCATACGTTTAAATTAAATAAAAGCTTTACAGACGAACCTCACGGTTAGAATACCGCTACTACTAGGTAGGTACTTACTATTAATTCACAGAGGTATCAAAACAAAACAAAGTAAGCCCTCCTCAGACGCTTCGATCGCATAACCCGATAAGTCTAGAATTCCACCACCTCATTAAACTAAACTTTAACCACTCAAGTATCAAGATATGTCAAGTTGATTCCGTTGAGGTGTACAGCACTGGTACCGCGACGCTCACGCGATTTGCGAAACTTCGCAACGAATAATCGTTCAAGTCTGGAACTATTAGCATAATATAAAGACTTCGTCTAACCAAGCCGTTAATGGAACTTATAAATTTACATGCGCGATACGCACGCGAATTCCTAACTTATCATTTTCTTATTACTTTAGACTTGTAGCAGACTGCAATGCAAAAGTTGGGGTGTCACTTGTCAGCATGTACCAAAGCACTTAAAGGCTCTATTTTGTATGCAAAAATATTTATTTTAGTGTAAAATTATTTTCTTTTCAAATGCAGAGTTGCAGAGCCGCTTCGCATGTTACTTTTATTTGAAAAAGAAATTAAAATTACTAACAATTTTGGAAATTACAGGTATACAAATATCATGTATATCATAATATCATCATAAGTCAATGTATTTTTTATATACAACGTTGTCTCTCCATCAATAAGGGTGCGTTTTAGGTACCACCATAACGTACGAACTGACAAAGTAAAGACTGAAGTAAATATTGCACGACGAGAACGAATTTGTGTTTGAGTTTTATATTTAGTGGTCAAGATTTGAGGAAAAATAACCGGACTTTTCGCAGCATGACCCTTATTCTAAAAGAAAAAGTTGAACGTGATCGACGGGGGTATGAACCAAAGATTCATGGATTACGGACGAATCAACTTTCAATCATCTTTCAATCAATTTTTTTTTATTATTTATTTTCGCACTGTATAACTGCGACACTGACACAGATTTATAAGTAGATGAGTTTGGTTTTTATTAAAATTCAAATCAGAAATGTAAAATTATTTAATTTTTTATTGTTGATTCAAGAAGAAATCAAGATTGAGTACTTTGTTGGTATCGGAAATAAAGAATTATGAATGATACGAATGATAAAGGTTTATAGCTACAAAATACACTTGCTATGCCAGTAGCATATTTCAAATAATTTTGTAGAGTTTAATGTGAAGAAGCCAACATCAAGAAAAGTCTTAGATTCACTTGCGTGAAGGAAACCCGACACTTCCATAAAGGTGCTAAACTGAAACGGAGTCGTTTCTCAACACATCCTTTCTTGAGAGAATAGTTTTTTGCAGCTCGCTAGTTAAGCTCTGCTTCTTACTATCTTGTCCGTTAGCTGTGGAGTTACTGGGAATTATTAGCATACGGATATCTCGTTTTTGTCTTTCGAATACTTTCTTCTAAAGGTCGATTTCAAACGAACATAGTAGAGCTAGAACGAGAGCATTCTTTCAACGATAAATGCATGTACTTTGACAACTATATTAAAAGATCATAGCTAAATAATTTCAAAAAGTATGCAACAAATCTAAAACACAGTTACTATCTCTACTCGCATAATAGTAGGTACCTGTTTACAAACTTAAATGATCGTTTTTCCAATCTGATGGGCTTGATTAGAATAATGGGATATGTGTTGATTACGATACATCAAGATTACATCTCAACATTGTATACCTTCGTAACAAGTTATGACTCAAGTGAACCGTACACTTGTGATAATTAACTCATTGTACTAAAGCATATGTTACACTGGCTGATTCGATTACAAACAAAGACAGCGCGAAAATAAATGAAATGTCAATTAAGACTGCCAACAATAAAATGGGCATATAAGATGGCACAAAAAGATATACAAACTTATAAGCAAACTGGGTAGGTATTGCACACTGGATAGAGAGATACGAAGAGCAGATTGCAGCAATTATGCCTGCATGTGAACCTCACTGCATTGTTCACGTGTATTACATTAGACCACGGCCCATGTGGCGCTTCCCTGTGTAAATGTGTAAATTTTAAATCAAGAACGATAAGAGACATGGCCGCCAGCTGATGGCGCTAAACGTAAATATGATGACAGAAATGCAAAACAAAAACAAGTGTAATCTTACCATGATCTACCATTTGATAGTAATATAATACGCATAGAGAAGGAAGAGATTAAAGCTGAAAGAAGCAGCGGTTTATGCAAGAGACACGATGTTTTAATAAACGGTGAAGTTTCCACGAGTTAAATGGAGGTATAAGGAAGAAGAGGACTCTAATTCCACATAATTTCCTAGTGTTGCGGTTAAAACTGTTTGCTTGTATGCAGAAAAACTGGTCCACGACAAATTGCGGCAAATTACTGGGAGGTGAGGTTTACCGCAGAGAACAAACGCGGCCGGCCAATCAGCACACGCCGCGCGCGCCTACTTTATTAGCAGATAAGATTGACCCTTTATCATATATACTTAATTAAGGAATGAAAAACAGCTTTATTTATTTTATTTTAAATGGAAAACTTACAGCTATTTTGACAAAAACACTAATAAGTTATAGGCAACAGAGAGCTAATTACAAGTTTTCACTAGTAGACATGCAATAAAATACAATACAAACATATCTTCTTGGAGTTACATAAACACAAAGAAGCAGCATTAAGTTATTAAAAATTATTGATTAAAAATACAGAATGTTTCAAATACCAATGATATTAGTATCGAACGCGGAATACAGCGATCAATGGAGCACGTACAACCATTTATGGATATCATATCATGATTTATGATGTGAAGTCTCATAAGACCAATGCGATGTGTGACCGAATGCGGATACCGAATAAATGATCCTCTTCCTGCAATCAAGGCGGTTTTGTTAGATCTGATAAATGTCCCTGAGTAACTTAAACATAATCACCCGCTATTAATTCGCCACTAGCATAATTGTTTAGCTAGGCCATTGTGTTTACAAATATTAAAAGCTAGCTAGATTTGTAGTTCCCTGTTAAGGACCCATAAATATTTGCTAACAAGCGTGAAGCATGCAAAGTCAAACTCGTGACAAATACTTCCACTCCGATGGGTACTTGGCACACCTTAAATTTACCAACACATCTATCGCTTGAGGTGTAGAAAACTGATGTCATAGACAACAGAATAAGCAAAGGTCATCGCAGTTCAGCGGAAGAATCTGAGCGTGGGGCCATCAATATCCGTAGCCGCGGGAAGAGAAATTGGTTCTGATTTGTCTCGTTAATAAGGGAGCTCATTAGAGCGAGGGTCAGCCGCCGCCTGCGGACCTCCGAGATCTTTATTGTATGACACCGCACGATATTCTCCGTACTAAATAGATTATATTGTTTACTAGGAAAGTGAAATTGATCGTGATGCGTAGGCTGCCTTTGTAAACATTGCGCAAGCTCAGGAAGCTTCCGAGAAACAATGGCGCGTTATTAATGGTGATCGGAGATCGCACATGCACTGCGGCGCCACCGACACTTTTGCAACTCGAGCGCTTTCAATGGGGTCCCGCGAGCGCCGCGTCGCGATAACCTTTCGTGGCTTTGTTCCGCTCAAGGATAGTGCACAATTTCGTCCATAAAGCTCGCAGAGTTGAATTTATAATTCACGGCAATTTGAATGCGATTCGTCCGCGACAGTATCTTTAGTGGTGATCTCGCGAGGCGTGACGCCGCGCCGCGTCGTGAAATGATATCGTGCCTCCGCGTCGTGACGTTCCATGTCGGGAACGAGTGCCTTATTAAAATACACACAGATGGCGGACGGTCTAGGACAGATCTTTGACCTGAGGCTGCGGAAGAGACCGAGGTCGAAGCACTTCCGAGGAATCGCTAGACAATACTGTTGGTAACGTTACTTTCGACGAGAACCTAGCGGTTTGTCAACAAAGAAGTGACCGCGGTCAATACTCCACTGATAAAACTGAACCGCTGCAACGGGTCAGTGAGTTTACGTTCGTGAAATAGGCGATGTCGTGCCTATCGCGATGCGTCTGCTATAAATCAGGGACTCGAAGATGACCGCGGAACAAAGAGCACCAATAACACGCCACTTATGGGAGTCAACAGACTATGAAATTAGGAGGTCGTGTGGATGGAGATGATAAAATGGAGCGTAGAGAATAGATGAAAGTTGCGAATCGATGGCGAGGCGCCGCGATAAGGCAAGGCTGAAACACAATCGAAAGAGGATTTACGTTGTCACGGGACAAATGAATGCGAAGCTGCGGTGTGTGAATATGGCGATCTCATTATAGTTTAGGATTAGAAACTATCGCAACCGCCGTATCTGAGAACTGGAGCAGATGGTCGACTATTGTTGCAAGCGAGAGGTTTCGCGCGTTATCATTTCTCTGCTAATAGAAACTTCCTCTTTTTTATCCTCGTCTAACGTCTATACAACTATTAGTTGCTACTGCTACTCTTACTTTTTAGAAAAGAGTAATATTATAGGTTCGATGAGAAAATTGAGAGTTTCATCTCCGGTGTGTAATCAAATGATTCGTTAATATGTTGTAAAATATGCATTAGCTAAATGTAATTGGACAGCTCCGTCAAGCGTCGTCAATATAGGAAATGCATTAACACTTAGAAACGAGCGTCATCCTGAAGAATGATGATTAAACGATTTGCACAAAGCAGGAGCTACGAAGACTCGTTGATTAGCTCGTAATTGACACCCACTGACACACATCGGAGAGGAAGCCACGCGGGGCCGGATATCAACACCAAATTAACTGAGAACTGGGTCCGCGGCAGACGTTCAATGCCAAGGTTCCTCCTCTCCAAATATGTAGTTTATGATAGGACCTATTGTTGTTGTGTACAGTATGCAAGCTACGGTAGCTGATTTCTTACTGTTCAGCTAGAACAGTGAAACGGTCTAAAAACCTAAATAAGCGCTATTGTAAGTAGTAACAAAGGAATGACAGGTTGTGGTCCGATGAATAGAGCAGTACGTTTGTTTCAGATGTTCCCAAGACGTAGAACACGTAATGTGGAAATTGAGGCGATTACAAACAATCTAGACGCTCTAATAACTGTAATCTTGCAAACTGTCTAGCGTTTGCACCAAACGGGTAGCACGCCTTAACTGATTAGTGCGTTTTAACTGCAGAGACGATCTTTGCAGAAGCTGACGCCCTGGCATTCGGAGGCGCGTGCCTCCAAGGTATTTACAGAGCAGGAAGATATTGTAAACAGTTTTAATTGCCAAGTACCGTGACGAGATGCAAGCGTGTGACAAAGAAAGGCACGGGTCAACGATTCAGCTAACGGTCCACGCGGACGTCAGGCGCAGGCAAACCCGTCCGGCCGAGCCCCGGACATAAACAACGCCCGGTGACAACTACATAATACAATATACAGTTTATGATCCTGGGGACAGCGTTTGCAACACTGACGTCGCCACCCTGACACATAAACTTACGCCACACAAACAAATCAAGAAGATAATAGCAAAGCTACTGCAACAAATCTCGTCGTTATCACCTCTAGACGCTGTAAGTCACTCTTGCTTTCTTATGCCACATTCACGTTCACTTTCGTCAAATTCGATCGCCGGCTGTCGTCGTTCAGATAACCATCTGTGGACACACGCGACGGCCATGACGCGGCATCGCATTGGGTGGAAGCTGTCGTGACAATCGTCGGTGAAAATGTACCAGAGTGACCACTCTATGTGTCGAAAAACTAAAGTTTGGAGCGCTGCTGAGTGCCACGACTCTATTTCGTTGTGTTAACGTGCCGATTGCACGACACCTCTCGTTCGTTCGTTTTTCGTCAGTATAGAGTAACCCGAATCGGATCGATTTAAATTACATCGCGCATTTACATAAACGCTCAGATAGTACGAGTCGTGAGACAAGAAAACTCAATAAAGATGGACCGGTCAAGGAAATTGTATTGAGGGAAAGCCGATTATATTATTTATTTAGGAAAATCAACAGTTATAGATGATATACCTACCTGCCATTATTAATAGTGCCCGCGTATCAAATTACCCGTAATGTTTATTTTATACCAAATGTACATAATTATGTAAATAAATACTTTATATCTAGGTACTTTGTTATTATGTACTGAAAGTAGACTGAAAGGTTAATTACAGCTGTTTTTGTGAAGTATTAGTAATAATATGTCCGGGTAATTCTACTCAATATCGTGTTATAGTGTAGTTGTTTAAGACGAAACAGACGCATTGACTGTTAATCATTTTAATTTACTTAATACAAGTGTCTGCAGCTGATGAACTTTCTTCGTTACATTTATAAATGAGGCATTAATTAAAATTCCGGACTTTTCGTCTCCGTCGCGTCTCGGCTGACATTTCTCACCATTATCAGATGCCGCGAATCTTAATACAGAATTGTGTACAATTACGGAGACTTTCTCACATGTATGGAGATCGCTTTCGATAGCAGGCGCGGGTCAGGGGGGTCACTCTATACTGGCGAAAAGCGAACGAACGAGAGCTGTCGGGCCATCGGCACGTTTATCACAAAGAGATAAAGTCGTGACTCATGCAGCAGCTCTCCGAGACTTCGTTTTTCGTCACATAGAGTGACCCCCCAGGCTCAAGCCGGCGATTACCGCCACCGAACTGCCGGTTATTGTTTACGGTAACAACACGACTACAAGCTAATAACATTTAACGAGCATATCTTACTTCTCAATGAGGTCCTTGTGAAATCGACCTCGGAAAATGTGGGTTTATACGCACTTTGCATGACATTTCATTAGGCTCTTATGATGTTTGTTTCTTTCGAGCGTTATTTGTAATGTGAAAGTTTGGCTGCTAACACTGCATCTTTTATTACAAACTCAGACACAATAATGGTTGATCGAAGAAAGTTTCTCTAGTTAACTCACATTGAGTAACAACTCGGTCATATCAACTACTAGTGTAATGTTATACAGCGTCTATAGAGCTGCTTAATTGAACAACGTCGAGTAGCCTTATCAGAGCTCTTTCAATCACCGATCGCAGAGTTAATACGCCGAAACTAGACAAAAGTATCAGCTAATTTGCTTGTCAGTACAAAATAATCGACAATGATCTCGCAGTTTGTTGCCGAGACCGCGCGTCGGCGCTCGAAACTAAACCGTTTGCTAATAGTGAGAAAGCTCAAATTAAATAAGGCGAGTGAATAGTACTTCGTTAGCAGTAAAAAAAATTGTTCCCAGACTGCCAAAAAACAAAAATGACCTCCCGCAACACATTCATAAGACCTTTTTTTCTAGTCTCTTCCCTACTTCCTTCCTCTCATCGGAAGAATCAAATGCGAGTCAATTTGAGCGTGTTATGTGGCTCATCGCCGGAGGTGCAACTCATTAAGGCAACAAAACACTTTCGCCATCGTTGACGTGCCATACTCGTTTCTTTATCATCAGCCGCATCTAATCGACACATCGTCTACCGCTGATTGGGAACCGGGTTCACACGATACCTTGTCACCGGCGGTTTCCTGTTGGAAACGGATGGAAACCTGATAGCAAAATGAAAACAAAACTTCTCCGTCACACCAATTACGACCATAAATCCTGCGCGGCAATTAGAGTCAACTTTTGAGACTATTTCCTTTTTTGTCTGCCGTGTGGTGCATAAATTAGAATGATGGTCTAAACGGAGATCAAAGGCGGTTGGATGAAGTCACGACAAGATGGTATCTCGGCATCTTCATAACACGAGTCTTGACGCGATCATCTACCGTATAGCTATCCGCAGCTGCATCACAGTCGGCTGATGGATTATTCCGCGGTGCAAGTGGCAGGTGATCCACGCAGACGCTAAATCTTCATTCCAATGCGAGCCTGATGGATTATCATCAGTTCCTCCTTTCGCAACATATTCGGAAATGTAACTTGACGTATATATCTGCGAGTGTTGGCCTCACGAAGCACGATTGGCGATAAATCCAGTCGTGAGATGCTCACGGCTCACGCAAATTGCTAAGCAAATATTTATTTGATACTATTTTATTCACATTTGACATGTTCCTGGTGCCGTGATCCTCTAGACTTCTAGAGAGTCTAGAGCGTCTTGCTGTGAGTTACACGGGTGAGGTGGTATGTCGTGGGAATCAAGCCTGATTGTGAGCCATGTTCGTCGTCCCCTTGATTTGTTACTGTTGTGTCCATTATTATGGCAGTTCAATAAAGCATGACCTTAACCGTGAATACTGAGAACAGTCCATGATCGATGCACGACGCCTGGGTTTACCACTTTCACTTGCCAGCACTGTGACAGTTCTCTTGTTCCAATTTTCCATATTGGACTACAACGAAAAAATAATATTTACGTTCCCTTATGTGGCCAGTGAAAGGCTCTCTTTGTTTGGGTTTTCTTTTGCTTTGTGCTTAAGAAAAAACCGTTCTAGATTCAAATCAGATGGTCATACTTGTACGCGTCGTTCATTCGTGATCTTTTTGGGTGGTACTCAGACAATAGGTGCTCATTGGTGGTATTCAAATTTGAATGTGTTTGCATTTTCCTTCTAACTGCAAAACAACATATGTACATGTAAGGTACTAGTATAAGCTAGGGCAATCCGCATAACATTACATAATCCACGTAATGCTGGTAATGTCTTGCATGTCTACCCATCGCGATATTCTCGACTACTTGTTAACGTTTTTTCGGCGCAAGAGCAGCACGTCATGCGAATGTATACAGTTGGAGAAAATTACAGCAATGTCAGTTTTAACTTTTGACAAACAACGGCCATGTTTGACGGGAGCGGGAAAAGTGAGTGACAGTTTGGCGTTAGATTTGTCAGCTTGTGGATGTAATCATAGCTGTGTAAGAAGTATTAAATAATAAAAAAAAATCTATAGTGTTTGTTAAAAATATGATGAAGCTCTTCTTATTCATCCTTTGTCAAACTACTGCTGGAATTGCAGGATACAGGTCTCCTCAATGTTTCACCTCTTAGAATGAAAATAAGAATTAATTTGGAATAACATAATTTTACTTTACACATTTGGGTGAGCATATATTGAATGATATTACAGAAAAAAACAAAAGCTTTTAAAACATTTCATCAGTTGGACTCCGATATATCCTTCTTAATTACTGACAGTCGGTAATTAACCTGCCATTTCTGCCACTTTCAGGACATTGATGGATTTTACCACTCATTGAAGTTCAAGATATGCAAGCAAGTGAAGTAAGAGGTAAGCAGTTAAATAAATATTTACAAAAATATTTAAATTTGAAAGAAAGAAAGAAAGAAAGAAAGATAAAACTTTATTTGACAATGACAGCAATCATACTTAATTATACACCATAATATATAAACTCACGTATAAATTTGCTGTCCGCCAAAAAGGCGTCCACTCAGCTATTGCAGCGCCCTTGGCCACAGCCAAGGACACCGCGCTGGTGTTTCAGTGGAGGCCTCTTTAGTAGTGACGCACTATTAAATAAACAAAAAAAATATAAAATAAATATAAATAATTTACCTAATGTTTAAGTCTTCGTACTCAAATTCAAACAGATAACACTTTTTTTTTGTCTCTGCAATAACGGATTGTATCATCATTCACGATAACAAACTCACTAGGACCACAGAATTCGACGCAAGCTTTTAATTAATAGCACGCGCTACTCAGCATGCTGTCTCGCTCTATCGGCGCAACAGGAACAATGTCCACTACAAATCACATCACTTTCTTCGCGATTTGCATGCCACAGCGGCGGCGATTTCAATAAGTACACAGGTACCAATTACACGTTATATTTCACGGTGATTTAAACCCTGTTCGGGAGGTTTAGTTCCGCGGGAACTTTTAGTTTGACCCGCGCCGTGGCGATTTGAAAATATCTCTTATCGCCTTCATGCAATGTGAAAGAGTGTGAGAGGTTCATGTTTGTGGCATGTATGGGGCAATACTGGAGATATACCTAAGTACTAAACTTACATTAATTGTACACACAGCACACACACACACACATTGCAAGTAAAGCTAGTGTACATAAGTATCTATCTAATTATTAAATTTTACGTCAATTAAACCATTTGAATTTGAAATTTGAGATAAACTAATAAACCAATCGAAGCGCAAAACCACCGCAAATAACCTATTTATACCTAATAAAATATAACAACCTTGTGGTGTAAAACTTGAAGTCCAATCGGGACCACACCAGAAGAGCCGTCGTCCTCGGGAACGAGTTGTGTGGCCACACACAGTAAGTGCTGAAAGGGAACGCCGAACGCCAGTTACGCCAGTTACGCTTCTGGTTTCATCATACTAGATATAAATATTCGCGTTAGGGTCCATTAATGGTGGACGATCGCGTTTAGAACCATGACTGAATAAATAATCTGATGTTAATTGAAATTTGCAAAGCGTAGGCCTGCGGCGTTTTTAAGCGAAACTTGAATGTAAAGTAGAGTAAATATGGTAAAAGTTCTCAGCAGAAAATGGACTCCTGCGATTATATATATGCTATAGGCCAGACGTGTAGGCAAGTACAGCATATGACGAAAACCCAAACCAAAATCTATGTGAAAAGCTTACTTAAGCTCTAATGGCCGCAATCCCATGTTATTGTGGTGTAAAGAATGAACATGAATCAGTAATTTTTCAGACTACTCGAGTGACGTATCTACTGTGTCCCCTTTATACATACGATGCACCCTGGGCATAGACTAATACAACCTGGGTAATCAACGACTGAGAACAGATCTGACTGGCCAACCTCGCACTATGCCACGACGACAAATTCTAGCCTTGCTGTGGTGTTTGTCGACACGGTAAGAAGAAAAGATTTTTCATCAACCAATAATTTGTCATTTACTGTGTCCAGACCTTTTCCAATAAAGAAAAGTAATATTTAGTTCGAAATTCAATATAACTTTACAACTTCTATAACACTTTCTAAGCTTACCTACTCTTAATGTTGGTGTAAAGTTATTCACTTAAATTCTGTAATAAAGCACTCAAAACGCGTGGGCTTTAAATACAGCCCTATAATATTCACGTCCAAATAAGGTTAAGCCCAGCTTTAGCACTGTACCTCCTAGGTAGCCTAGGTTTTACGATAAATATGAAAATCGACTTATAATGTTAGCGACGGTAGATTGATCGGTCCTATAATAATATGGTAAACCTGAAAAATTATCATAAAAATAAGTACCTAGGCTCTTAACAAAGGCTTATTATGTCTAGGATTCTGAAGTTATAATAATACAACATTTTGAAAAATACAATATCTTGAGGTCTTTGCTCACAAAATATTTTGTTTCATAGCTTATATTCGGAACACTTAAATCCAAAAAATACAAAAATAATATATTTTTAGTTCTTATTCCCATAATTCATTCAGTTAACTTAGTATGCATTTAATAAATTAACTTAACGTATTAAAGTAATAATTAACACAGAAGTAGAGACACGCCCGATAAGTTACAAATGGACTTATCTGTAGTAATTTAGCTAAAGTAAACACCATGTAATTAATAATTATAAATTGATACTTAATCGAAATCAAGTAGCGTGGGTGTGAAATTCGTGCTTGGAACATGCTATCCGAGCTAGATCTAGACCCAGAACCAGGCATTAAGCTAATGGGCTACTGTTGAAATTATTTTCTACGCTGTTCAAGATTGTACTTATGTACTTATCACACCTATTTAATCATTTATTCACCTATACGTTAATTTTGGAAGAAAGATTCTTATAAGAAAGCCATAAATGATAAAATGGACAAGTACTTATGTGTTGTTGAGTTGGACCTCCCATTCTGACTGTGTACAGTATTCAATTTATTGTATTGGTTTCAAAGGTAGGCTTGCGGACGTAATACAGGATTGGTCGGATTGGTCAGCTGTTGCCATTGACACATGAAAGCTGATAGATGAATGAAACTTTTTTTTCGTTTGTGGAGAAAAGCTAAGTTGTTGTTTTAGTACTTAGAAGTTTCTAAGTGATAGTTGTGGAGGAAATCCAAAGCTTTTTGTTGTTAACATGATTTACGTTTTTTTAATGCTCACTACATAAACATTTTAATTTCACTCTCACTTAAGTTCCCAAAAAAACTTCTTAACAATTATTAAGTACAATAATCTACTCAAGGCCCTTTGTCCCTGCTGAGGGACGTCAGGATGGATGTATGTAGGTATGTATGTATGTATGTAAGTACAAAAAGGTAACTCATATTCACTCTAATTATGAGCTTTATAGCAATGTCCAAAACCCTTCATTTTCTTTCGATCGAAAGTAAAAGTGAATTCACGTGCAACCCGTTCCGGTAGCCGGATGCGAGCCGAATACAGAACTCAATACTTGCTTTTAAAAGTAAATAGTTTGGAGGAAATAATAAGTTTTACTGTATCCTTTAATAATGTGGTGTTTGCGTAATACCCACCTGGGATTCCTGGGAACTTGACTTACGTCATTGAAGTGGACCTAAGAAACGTAGAGCTTTTTTACCGACTCAAAAAAGCTACTTTATTTACTGTATTGCTTATGTATTTTTACATTTGAACTTACGAATGTTATTGAATCATAGATAGATATAGTACATACTCTAAAAATGAGATAAAAAACAATTAAAATACTTGGCAAACACAAAAAATATTATTTTGATTGCCCATCTGTGACTATTTATTACTCTATCCTTAATCTTAATCTAAAGTCTCATCTGTCAACCAGTTGAGATGTCAAGTTCAAGAACCAAGTCCAAAACAAGTATTTGGGAGCTTATTGGAGAGTCTAATTTATAGATGTAACTATTTACAAGTCCAATATTTAAATCATGATTTGAAAGCTACTAATAGTTTCCGATCACACTTTGTTACAAATTAACAAAATAAATTATATGTAGGTAGGTATATTATAATTATGTCTACGTTTTGGCGCCATTAAACCTGTTTTTGAGTCGGTAATTTTCAGCAATTTGTTTATTATTGCAGATATTATAGGAAATGCTGTTTATTAATTGCATCACAATTGAATATCATTGTGACAGCAACAATATGTTTTTTTATGACGAAGCGAAGCTCGCGGGCAACAGCTAGTAGGTAGGTAGTTTGTAAGTTACAACGAAAGTCCTTGCAAGGTCAACTGCTATGAACAATTGCTCATTCACAAGTATTATGCTACAGTCCATCCATTCATGTTCAATTTTGTGACCTAGGTAAACATGAGTGTTAAACTGTTATTCTAAATAAATAAAAAACGACGTTACCTACCGAAAAAAACAGTTCATAGTTTTGTCAACTTTGGGTTTGTCAGAAATCGCAAAAGAATCATAATTTTAATAATCCTAATCATACTTAAAACTATTCCATAACTTTTCATCACGTTTAAGGGATCTGATGAAACATGACACACTGTGGCGTTACTTACTTATTATTAGGTAAAGCCTGATAGATATTAGATATAGAATTCCATTGAGGATTTAAAATAAAAATAAGCGGCCAGTTTCGCACAATTCCAAATCTGAACGGACGGCTGTTTCCTCAGAACAAGCACGCAGGTTGTTATACAACGCATACTGCATGCAGGTTGCATTGTGCTCCTACGCGGCTGTACACACCCACACACAGACCTTGCAAGGACGATGTAACTGATCTTGAGCCGTGGGCTGAAAATAGCTTTATTGTGCTAATTACCCATATTGTTTCACGGTTTTGTGTAGTTATGAATGGGTTTGTATGTTGTGTTACGTAAAATACTTAGTAAAGTATATTCATTGTGAATGAGAACACATAGATATGCGGGCGACTTCGACTGTAGTTTGCATGAAACTGCACTTACCTACAATCTTGCTTCGCTTCGCCCTAAAAGGTTTTCTCGTGGGAATTCCGGGATAAAAAGTAGTCTAGGTCCTTCTTCTGGTTTGTTAGCTACCTCCCTACCAATTTTCAGCACAGTCGGTTCATTAAATTTTTTGAATAATAAAAATTGAATTCATTGAATTTTTACACAAATCCGTTCAGCCGTTCTTGAGTTATACACAAAGGCACTTACCCAGCCCGCAGATGAGATAAGTAGGCGGCGGCTTGAGCACGGAGCGCGCGTAGGCGCCGCGCACGGTCTCGAGCGCGCGCGCCGGCCCGGCCAGCAGCAGCACCCCCGGCGCCACGTAGCCGCAGTACCGGAGCGAGGATGTGGCCGCCGTCAGGGATTCAGCACTACTCGAGGAGCCTTATAGCGACGCTTATGTGACTCTAAGGCTGCTTAAATCCCGGTGTATTATACACTTACCTACAATCTTGCTTCGCTTCGCCATAAAAGCTTTACCCGTGGGTATTTTGGGATAAAAAGTATGCAATATTATTCTCTAGATTCTTAGCTACTTACCTATCAAATTTCAGCAAAATCCGTTCATCCAATCCGGAGTTATAAACAAAGGCACTCACCCAGCCCGCAGATGACATAAGTAGGCGGCGGCTTGAGAACGGAGCGCGCGTAGGCGCCGCGCACGGTCTCGAGCGCGCGCGCCGGCCCGGCCAGCAGCAACACCCCCGGCGCCACGTAGCCGCAGTACCGCAGCGAGGATGTCACCGCCGCCACAGAGCCAGCACTACTCGGGGACGCTTAAAGCGACGCTTATGTGACTCTAAGGCTGCTTATATCCCGGTTAAAACACTTAAACTACAATCTTAGTTTTGCTTCGCTATAAAAACTTATCCCGTGGGAATTCCGGGATAAAAAGTATCCTAGCTCATTTTCCTAGTTTTTAGCTACCTACCTACCAATTTTCATCAAAATCCGTAAGCCAATCCGGAGTTATAAACAGTTTTACATACCCAGTCCGCAGATGAGATAAGTAGGCGGCGGCTTGAGCACGGAGCGCGCGTAGGCGCCGCGCACGGTCTCGAGCGCGCGCGCCGGCCCGGCCAGCAGCAACACGCCCGGCGCCACGTAGCCGCAGTACCGCAGCGAGGATGTGGCCGCCGCCAGGGATTCGGACCACCAGCATTTGGCGTTGGCTGCCAGGAAACTCTGTGGAGAGGTGGAGGTGGTTAGTTGGGGAACGCGTGTAGAGGAAGTCGGAAGTCGGAAGGCGGTGAGCCATGTGGGAAGGGAGACGCATAGGAGGGTTACTCTATACTGACGGAAAACGAACGAACGAGAGCTGTCGTGCAATCGGCACGTAAATACAACCGACCGACCGACCGCTCCGATACTTCTTTTTTCGGAGGGTACACCCGAGTTCGCGTTGTTCTATGGTTTTTCGTCATATAGAGTGCCCCCAAGTCTGTATATATGTGATCCAAATACAAAATGTCACCTAATTTATTTCTTGGGTGTCTAAAAGTCGTACAAATATTGTCCTGAATGGCCCACTGAGGTGACTCGGAGACCTTGCAGCTCACGATACGATTTTTGCAACATAAAGTCCGAAGCTCTGAATATACGGATTTTAGATACAGGATCTAAAAACCGTATATTCAGAGTTTCGGACAATTGGCGACTTCCTTAGAAAGAGTCCAGTGGAACCTCAAATGCACTGGTTTGTTAACATCTCATGTTTTTGCCACCATAAAATTACAAGCAATTACATTTTAGATTTGCATAAGATCTATCATTATGTATTTTGTTCCCATTAGTTTACAGTTAATGTTCATTTGAGTTTTATCTATCATTGTATCTATGACTAGTTAACAATTATTATCTAATGTGTGCGGGTTTTTTGCTACTGTAGGGTGAACGACCTGTAGCATTAGTAATTATCCGCGTCTATTGTTTATTTTTGAACATTTACTGTGAGTATGAGTAGACCGGTCCCGGTGTTTGGTTTTTAAGTTGAATTTTTACACCATGTTCAACTGCTTATTTTGCAGTAAGTATGTCGTTTCACGGTATTTATTATTCAATACATAAATTTACTTAATAAGCACCAAAAGGTCTAATTGGTAGCAATAACAACTCGAGCAGGGTTAATTCCGTTTCGTAACTGAATTTGGGTACTTCATCACCAGCGGCGAGCGCGGGTCAGGTTCGACCTAAAGTGCATCGATGACGCAACATGCAGTAGTTTGCGCTGCGAAATGTCAGACGAAAGCTTAATCACCGGGTCAAGGACCTCGGATATCAGCGAACGGGACAGAGCGGAAAGGCCGAATTGGAAATAAGCCTCAATATGTGATTTAATTAACGCTCGTACGAAACGATAAATTTAAAACGATGTTTACCTACGCTTACTTTGCATATTAATGCAAGCAACTTTGAAAGGAAACGCGCCGACAACTCT
This sequence comes from Plutella xylostella, assembly GCF_932276165.1. Lineage (NCBI taxonomy): Eukaryota > Metazoa > Arthropoda > Insecta > Lepidoptera > Plutellidae > Plutella > Plutella xylostella. The sequence continues at coordinate 9,675,797 of NC_064002.1, forward strand.
GAACGCACCTAGTTTAAAATATTCAACAAAACTAAACTTTAATAACTTTCATCCCGTGACTTTGATAAGAGCCTGGACGGGCTCTACGTGCGTTTAGAAACCTTGTTTTATAAGACTAAAGGCGTAAATTACTGGCCGACGATATCGACGAACATTATGCAGATGGTCTGTTTTCTTGGGCGTGATTTTAATATCTCGGGGCGTCACGGTGAGAAAGTGGATGAAAAGCGACTACGCTGACAACGCGGAGTTATGTTGACCACTCCACTACGTCGTTTATGTACCATGTACATGCCATAATATTTATACTAAGTCGAAGGCCTATGCAGTAAGCTCATGCAGACTTAAGATGGGATTTTCAAATCAACATGTTAACAGCACAGCAAGCTTGCTTGTTAACATGAACTTTATAGGAAATCAGAATAAAGCAACTAAAAATGTTTGCTGAAATCATTCGTGATTTCAGCAAACATTTTTAGTTGCTTTATTCTGATTTCCTTTAATTCACTCGTGGGCAATAATTTATTAAGTCCGTATAAAGGTCTTCGCACATTATAACAACTCCACGCCAACGCGGCAGCAACTCTACTCACACTCTCGATGAGTAGTCAACTAGATGATCCACCCAATGGTCACTAGTGGACAACGCGGTGTCAACGAGTGGACAACGCGGTGTCAACGAATGGACAACGCGGTGTCAACGAGTGTCACTAACTATCTACCTTTCTACTACTTACCTGCTGTTGGGAAACTGAAAGATTATTTGAGTCGCAAACGCATAATCGTTACGTGGACAACGTGTGGTCGTTGCGTGGACGACGTGTGGTCATTGCGTGACAAACGTGTCGGGGTTGACCTTTAGTGTATGATGCGTAGGCCACTCGTTGTACACCACTTTATAATCATTTTTTTAAAATTAAACCTTGAACATATGACACAGGGCTTAAATATCAATGTCTAGCATAGAGTCGAGTCGCTGGTGAGTTGTTATAATGTGCGAAGACCTTAAATAGGTTTGAGTATGTATATTTGACAAATATACCTGTAACCTTTAAGCTTAAAAATAAGGTCAAGACCACAGCTAATATAATATCCGCAATGCAGTCATAGCTAAGACCAATCAGGGTCAGACCAAGACCAAGTAGACCAGAATAACTTACACATCGCTTTTTTAGATATTTATATGAACTTTAAACTTAAGTTTAAACAGTTTACCTAAATAGGTACACACTCAATTGCAAAAATTATGCTGTTTAAAGCATATAAGCCGGCCCTCGTCATATTGTCTTTAGTAAATTCGGTGATGAATGTGATGATGAAACTAAAAATTATGACGTTTTGGCTTTGAACCAAGCAATTAAAACGAGGGTGGCTTCATGGCTTGCACCATACGGTATTATGGAAATTTAAGTTTTCTCTGCCATGCTTTGTCATGATTCGACAAACAGCAAGAATTGAATTTAATCTCACCTAGAGGGGTGGTGCAAATCATCCTTAGTTTTTTGCACACCGCAATTTCAGGAGTTTGGTATTCATGCAGAAGTTTGCTTCTGCATAGTCTTGGTCCTATGGTCAGTAGTCAGAACACAATTTTTTATAAAATCTTTAACATAATTTATCTGACAGCTTAGCTAGGTATTGAAGTATTTGACCTTTCATGGCACCAATTTCAATGCTATTTTAGATAAACAATTTTTTATCACTCTGGTATATCCTGTTCATTTATTAGCAAAAAATATTCAAGATATAAACTGGAAATAGCTACACATGTCACTTGAAGTCACATCCATAAAAAGACTATCCTTATATTTTTGAAGTTGTAGAAACAAAACAGCATTCATGAAAGTAATAAAATAAAATTCGTAAAATCAAAATAAAATTGTAACTTTTCAAAATGTAACTTAAAACTTCGCTAAAAAATTACTAAAATCTATAATCATCTCGACCACAGTACTTTGATATGCTTTAACTTTAATACGAGCATAGCAGTTCAACCGGTCGCAAAGAAAACGGAAATTAAAACTTTAAAGATCAATAAGTGTACAAACTAATAATAATAGGGCTACATTCGGACTTTCACTAGGACAATTTCACTTAGCACTCCTTATTAAGTAACTTGATATAACCATATTAACGGGCGGTAAGTCATTGGAGTCATGTGGGTGAGATTCCTAAAGTTCATTCATACATTGAGCTGTCTTGAGAGATATGATTTCACCACTATGTATGGCTCATACGGTCACATAGGGCAATGAACGGGAAAAAATATGGTGCCTATAGAGTAAATGTAAAAAAAAACAATGCAAAGAAAATATGCTACCTATTACATGTATTAACGGAGAAATGGTGTGTACGAGAGTGACGCATATATACGGGCCCTATCGTAAAGTCAAAACGAAGTAAAATTAACGACGTATACTGTTTGGTGCCGAAAATCGTTGTCAAAACAAGTTCACGATAGCCTGCTCTATGTGTTTGACATAGCAGCTGCAAACTTGAGTATCCTTTTTACCTGAGATTTTAAGGTCCTACAAATTAAATCCTATAAATTCCGACATATTCTACAAATCTATGAAATTTTGCATTTCCTTGGTCCATTGCACTGTGTAGTGTGTTATTTAATGAAGAAAAAAAAACGCATGCGTCGTTCCTTTTGTCACGGTCTGGCGCTATCTTCCCGTGAGAGCGCAGGCGCAGGTTCAAATCCCGGCAATTATTTTTCTTGCACTCCGTAATTTTCATAAAAGGAAACAAGCGAATAATACAGCTGTTGTAACATCGATAGATATGAAAAATTATGCTATATTACTTGCATAAGTAAAAGACGTAAGTGTTCAACTGGACTGTCAGATGTTTTCAAGCTGCCCGAAGGCCTCTGACTAGGCTAAGCGACTGCTGCTGAAACAGCATCCAGACCCAAAGGCCATCCAATGGGAGAACGTACCATATGTTGCTTAACTTCTATGGTCAGTGGTGATAACTGAAGCTATAACGACTACGGACGCTTTAAAATTTTGAATACAAGTAAAAGTATGCCACCGATTACTTGTGGTTTCATTAAATATCTAATTGTCTGCCCCCAAAATAAGAACCTCCATCTTACACAGTTAATTCTACCTAATGGCGCAACTTGATACTTATTCCATTGCGATCCTAATTATCTGATTATCGTGACCTTTACCTCAAATTATTTAAAATTAAATAAATAAGTAAAACATAATTACTTGCACAAAGTAAACACAGTAGTGGAAATAATAACACGTCATTATGTTTCACAAACACGCTCATTTAAAATGATCAAGCTTCATAATGTTATGAAAAGATAATTAGTATTATCATTTTTATTTAATTGAATAAATACGTTGTAACTATATAAGTAATTTGTGTTAGCGTCAGTGTGTTTAAAATACACTCATGGCAATGAAAAAGTTCCACTCGCAAAATGCCGACAAGAAACGACCCCACTTTTTTCAAGCATTTAATTTAAAATTTGAACAATTATGTTACTGTTTTTAGTTGCTAATATCCTGACGCTCTGTTAAATGTAAGTACTTACTTCAATGTTGAGCCAGGCGTCATTAAGCTAGCATTTTCAGTTTAAGACTAATTGGTGCTTTTCTTAGTGGAACCTTTTTATTGCCCGTGAGTGTATTACATACTCATGTATTTACGGTGGTTAATGTGATTTTAACTCAATAACCTTCAGTTTATATAAAACATCAACTTTTAATTTTAATAAATGAGTCGAATACTAATTTCCTCGCGACGGAAATACCCAGAGAATATATTTCGAAACACTCGGGAAGCACATTGGAATCGGAACAATATTATTATTATGATACGGGATTGCGGGTACAAGACTGCTGGACAAAGGAGAATGGCCATTTCTCTATGGCGCCATGACCCGCCAGATCAGCCATTGATGAAACATATACCTACTGATGTGTAGCCCATGACTAAAGTATAACCTGGTGTAAATTTTATTATTATGAGGCATGGGAGAACGAAGATATCGGTGCTGAAAGATCAAGTATTTGTACTGAATAGATGTTTCCCTCATATTAAGATTTTTTTTACACGTGGTATAGATTTTTTAAATATTTTTCCCTCATTTAAAACACCGTTACTAACAAAAATAGGTTTGGTTAGTGGCTGCAAAGCGGGTCAGATTTGGCCATTCTCATTTAATGCATCTCTAAACGGTCTGTCCCAGGTAGGCCTAGCGTTTTAGAACCATTGTACGTTAAAATCATAACTATAAATTAAACAGTTAATTATACGACTGAAGATAAATAAAGATAATACCCCCAGCATTCCCTGAGCTTTAACAGTAAACGGATAACATAACATAACCTACAATTAATGACTGAGCCACCGACACAAGACGGTAAGTAGGGAAATTAAACGTTTACTCACCATTTAAAATACCACTGCATATAATTGCTTAGTTCAATATGTACTGTTATTTGCTATACTTATCGATTGACATACTAGGAACCGCGGGCGTACCAGTGGTATAGCAACTTAGATTAAGAATATACGAAAACGATGGTGTATTAATATTTCGGTTAAGTACTTACTAAATATAGACCATCTTCTATCGTCTAAGTCTTAAGCACTACCAATCACTTTTTCAACATCACCAAAGGTTATAACTGGTAGAAAATGCTGCTAGCATTAAATTCGCCTTCGTTCCAATTTACTTTAAGCAATAAAGAATTTAATAATAATAATACTTAGTGTGTACAAAAACAAAGCCAAAGTGTCCGCATTTTGTTAACTGTCAATCCGTTTTAAGCCTAATGACAACCATTGTAAGAATGAATAAAAATCTTGTATGCATTATTGTATATATAATTGGTATTCGTATATATATATTTATAGAATTTATAGTATATTATGTATATTTTATGTATATCTATTAAGTTAATTATCAAGTGACTTTATTTTGTTTTTTGCTTTTTCAATTTAGTAACTACTTTTTTTTTTGTTGCACCTTTCTACTAGTTTTTCTGTACCTCCTGTAGGTTGGCTGGTAGAAAATGCTCTTAGCATTAAGTCCACCTTTTGTACACTTATATTTCATATTTGTGCAATAAAGTATCAAATAAATAATACTAGGAAAATAATACTAGGTCTTAAATCAAATGCACAGGGTATAGATAAAATCAACTTAAACATGATTCTCATGACTCTCCCGTTTACCCTTACCATAATAACATTAATAATAAATAAGTCGATAGAGCTATCAGTTTACCCTACAGACTGGAAAATTGCTCTAGTGAGACCAATCCCTAAAATAAACAACCCTCATACTCCTAAAGACCTAAGACCTATTTCTATTCTCCCATACTTATCAAAAATTTTAGAAAAAGTGGTACTCGACCAGGTAAAAGAATACGTGGAAATAAATCAGATCTTGCCTAGTCTCCAGTCTGGATTCAGAAAGGGTCACAGTACAACGACAGCGTTAGCAGATGTGACCGATAATATCCTAACGTCTCGTGATGCTAACAAAGGTACCATTCTCACTCTTCTTGATTACTCAAGAGCGTTTGACTCGATAAATATGGAACTTTTAATTTCAAAGCTATCATATTACGGTTTTCAGCCACAAACTCTGACCTGGTTCCGCAGCTACCTAAACAATCGCTCTCAGAAAGTAGCGATAAGTAAGTCGGACGGATCGCTCCTTATCTCCACCACAAAACCTTTACAGAGAGGAGTGCCTCAGGGCGCTATTCTGGTACCTCTATTGTACTCACTGTATACAGCTGACCTACCGGGCTGTATTCAGAACTGTAGATATCATCTATACGCAGATGATTTGCAGCTGTACATCTCGGCCGAAATTAATGGCATCCCACAGGCTCTGTCAGACCTTAATGCCGATCTACAGCGAGTGTCTGAATGGTCTTATAGAAATTGTCTTACTCTCAATCCTAACAAGTCCAAGTTTATGCTTTTAGGAACATCAAAACAAGTTCAGAGTATGGTCAGACTGGACCCAATGATAATGGTGTCAGGCACTCCTATCGAATGTGTCAAAGAGGCTCGTAATCTTGGTCTAACTATGGACAGTGAGCTACGTTTTGAGAAGCATGTACTGGAACTTGTTAGAAATTGTTTCTACAGACTAAGAGTACTATATAATATCCGCAAATACTTAAGCGAGGAACTAAGAATTAGCCTCTGTGAGTCCTTAGTGCTGTCTAAACTCAATCACTGCATTTCGGTGTATGGGCCCTGCCTTCTAGAGAGGTCGCAACGACTCATCCAGCGAGTACAGAACGCATGTGCCCGGTTCTGCTTTAGCATTCCACCACGGACACATGTCTCTCCGTATCTCAAAAAAGCCGGAATCTTAAACATGAAGCAGAGACAAAAGCTTCACCTTGCAACATTGCTATTCGAAGTGGTACACAAAAAAACTCCTATCTATTTGTACGAAAAGCTCGACTGGCGATGTAGCCGAAATGCAGCAAGGTACCACACGCCACCTCTTGTATTGCCACAGAGTAAAACTGCAGCCTTCCGAGGCAGCTTTAAGTACCAGGCGACAAAGTGCTGGAACAATATTCCCCCTCCACTGCGCAAACTTAAGTCCAAGCACCTCTTTAAGATTAAACTCCGCCAGTACCTAACATGTATTTAAGCTTCCAGCACTTATCGCCTTATCCTGTATTTTATTTTAATATTATACTATTTTTTATTGATTAAGCATCAACCTTTTATGTATATTTATACAAACCACACTTTAACACATTACCCTATTATATTATGATATGTATATATATTGTTTTAAACTATTAACACAAAGATTCTAATTTAAACATAAATCTTTCGGAGCAAACACAGCACGTTTATATCATATTATATTTTAGCCGCGTACCACCTCAACTCGCTGGTTCTGGCAGAATTACCAGCGCTGTATACTTTTTTGTACAGCACATGCTGAGTCAGAGCCATTTTACTGACATAATACACACCACAATTATTGTTATTCTTTATGCCACTGTACCTACATTGTTGTTTTGTATTTGTGATGTGTATTTTGTGAGTGAATAAACGATGTGTCTATGTCTATGTCTATGTCTATGTCTAAATAAATAAATAAATAAATAAAGTCACAAATCTTCTAACCGAACTGATTCAAAATTAAAGCTCAGTGGTAGAAGTGGGGTGTTATTTGTCGTGACGTTTCTTTTGCAGAGACACGCCATCTTTCATGCATTGTTCATCTAAGTATAGCAAAGTGTGTCGATGATCCTAGTATCATATGACGGAAAATCAGAACGGATCAGTTTCCGTTCTACATCACTTGACCGGCAGTGAAATGTATCACCTAGGTCTCTCTTTAAGTAGTCTAGGAATACCTCTTCTGCCGATAATTTCAGCTACCAATGTAAAAAGCTAATCAAGTTTTCTAATTATTTATTTTAAATAACTGTTTCGTTATCACACTAGATTGATACATAATATTGCATATTCATAAAATACTCTTAGATATTCATGATATGATAGCGTTCTGTGAGGTCCAAGTGATTGTAGACATCATGTCGGCAATAAAAAAAATTGATTAATAATATTTTAAATTAATAGTTTATCCAAAATTTTATAGTGATATGTGGGTAGGTGGCTAGGTAAGGTACTTTCATTCAAGTTTTTTAAATGAAAAAACACATTATAAACCTATGAGAAAACTAAATTATTACGATAATAAATAATTGATAACTTTATAGCCTATATTGTCAACATTACGTAGTAATAGACTATACACCGAATGAACAAAAATCTATAAAGATGCGATTTTTCTCATGACTTTCCAATTTTAAGGAGAAGTCGACGCGTAAAATATAAGTTTTATGTTTTAATAGATAATTGTTAATTATAATTTTTATCCAATATCTTATTTTATATCTTGTTACAAACCTTTAGTAAAACTAAAGCTTTAAAGTATTAAGTTTTAAAAGTTTTACTTATGTGCGCAAACCCAATGTTAAAACATACCACTCCAAAAATTGGGTCGGTACCATAAGAATTTGATACTGCTGCCTCCTTGCTACGATACCTACTAATCTAGGATCTGACACATCACATCACTACCGATTCAACATTTTAACAAAGCAATTAACTCAGTAAAATAAACCTCTCACCGAACAACATACGGTTAATTTTTAGCTGACCGCTCGCTAAAAGCCAGTATTCTATCTGAAATTGAATTTTGAGCGGTTCAAAGGTGAGCGTTATGCAACAGTGTATCATGAAACGAGATGTCGATTCCGACTCGATTACTCGAGTTATGTATTCGATTTTTCATAGACAGTTAGACAGATTGGAATCAGCTATTCTAATCGGGTAACGATCTATTATGGCTATCATCGGCAATATTTATCGCTGTGTTGATGTGTTGATTTAACTGTTTTAGATAGAAATAGATTGGAGAAAGTACTCGTGAGGTTTAGTGTTTAATATTTTGAATAGACCTGATTATGCTATTTAATTGGAATATGTACCTAACATACCTACTTGTTTCAATCAATACAGACTTGTTCCCGTACCTATCGTATTAATAATATTATCTTATCTTATTATCTTATAGATCCGGATCTTTTTTATCATAGTTTAGAGTGAAACTACGTCGTCATCTAACCATAAGGTACAATTTACGGGTTTCACCAACAACATTGGTCTATAAGTACCAGTATAGTATAGTCGGTATATACGGTCCGTGCTCACTACCTCAGCAATTTAGAACAGATTAATTAGGCAGTCTTTTCTTGTACCCCATGTTATTATATATATATATAATATATTTGTATATATTTATGATTTATATGTATTGTATAGTATTTTGGTATTAGTAGGTTTAGGGTCATATATATTATATATTTATTTACTTAGTTTTAGGGTTTAGGTATTATTTTATTTTAGGAACTCCACAATCATAATTATGTTTTGATCTTTTTTTTTCTCTTTTTTGCACACCCGTACTTTTTGATCCTCGTACCTCCTGCAGGTTGACTGGCAGAAAATGCTTTTAGCATTAAGTCCACCTAGTTGTACATTATTACGATTGTAAATTGTGCAATAAAGTATAAATATATACGAAATAGTTTCTCTGGCAATAAAATACTCAATCAAACCTTCGCTAATGAATAGGTGCAAGAAAATGCGAAACAACATTAATCATTGATTGACAGTTGCAATCGCACATTTGTATGATCAAAATGTATTTATTTCTGTAAGGGCTTGAGGAAGGCGGTACATCATTAGTCATTTTCATGAATGCAGCTCATTGAGGAAATCATTTCCATTCTATCTTGAATAAAAGTTTTTATAGTTTACCAAAAGCTATGTTCTTAGATACTTACTCTGTTTTCTTCCATTAAAATAAATAAATATAAAAGAAATATCCAGAGCTGTCGTGCGATTGGTAGGTTTAATACAACTAGCTAGAGCTGTGATTAGCGCCTACATTATGTGGTAAGCGATAGTAACCCCCAAGTGCCTCTAGTTGAAACTGCCATAAAACAGATTCTAAGTATTCCAGTAGAAGATAAACTTTTTATCGTTTTTGTAAAGTCTCTATCAAATTACATGCTGTTTTCGTTAAAAACATAAAACCATCGACAAAACCATAAAACTTTTTTTATTTTATAAAATCGATATTACTCCTAAATGTGCAAGTGGTACTTCTAGATTCAATTAGTGTGGCTACTGAGGTCTCCATCATAAATCAGGCTTCGGGGGTAATAAAGGAGTCTGCGCGATTGTGTCCCGCAGGCAATAACATTGATTGTGGCACTATCCCGCCATTGCCGCTTCTATCGAATGGCCGCTTCCAACGATGCATAGCTTTGTAACTATTTGAGAGACAGGGTTGTAAGTGGATGAGTATTCCTTGAAAGTGTGGGTATTTCAGACTTTACAGTAAAAAAAATAGTTTTTTTTATTACGTAGGTACATAATAATCCAATAACAAAACTTAAAATACTATGCGGTTCTTGATATCAGTGCAAAAATATTCTTCGTTTCTTTTTTACTTTCAGCTGAAACTTAAGTAAGTACCTATTTACCTATTTGGATGCAATGCACTTCCACAAAGCTCCAACGTTCGTTGACATGCAAACTTTAAAATTGAACATGAAATTCAGCAATGATTTCAGACTTCCAGACTAGCAGTTTTCCACCCAAACATCGTAAAAAAGTTTAGCACCGCTGTTCCGGGAGGGTTACTTTAGCTTTGCAAAAAACGAACGAACGAGAGCTGTCACGCTATCGGTACGTTTAAAGGAACCAGATAAGGTCGTGGTTAGCGCAGAAAAGAAGCAAAACATCGTAATTTGTAAGGTAGAGTGAACCTCCGGTTATGGCTAGGCACTACGCCGCCGTCTTGCACTAAATCAGACATTTGTTTGTTCAAACGCTAGCTACTGATGCATATTTAAGTGCGGAACTCTTAAGTGAACTTCGTAATTCGTTATGGTCTGTGGTCTGAACTTAATGTTTGCATATAAAAAAAAACAAGTGGCGATACGATAAGAAAGTCCGCCTGAACCCTGAATCTTGATCTTCATTGATAGTCACTACCCCGTATCCACTACTAAGAGCCTGGGGGGTTACTTTCTAAATCAACGAACGAACAATCGGCACGTTTAATACATAATCATCATCATCATGATCAATGAGAAAGAGTTGTGGTTAACGTAGCGTTCCGAAGCTTCAAAAAATCAAAACTGGAGCGATAATTGGACATCAGAAGGGCTAGTACGGCGCGCATTTAAGACGTGACAAGAGTTTTGCATCGCGCTCACTCACATCGCGCAGCCTCAAGAGCGAGTGCGACGGACAACTTTTGTCACGTCTTAAGAGCGCCCTGTGCTACATGGCCAGAACGATTCTCATTCGTATGATCGTCGATTGAGAGAGTGACCCCCTGAGCAGACGAGAGTAGGTAGACTATAACGACATTACCTCGGATAATCCATGCAAAGAGCAGCTTGACTGCAACCTGCATGCACTAGGAGTCTAGGACATTATGTCTGGCTGGGGCTCTGTGACTACGTCTAGCTAGTTTTAAACTGTGAGTTGAACTCTAAGGCCGTTTCAGTGAAAAGTATCTTTGCCCCATATTATACAGGATGTTGCAAAAAGGGTATACTAAGCCGAAAGAGGGTGACTCAAGGGGTCATTCTGAACAACTTTTGTTCTACGAGTTTTGAAAATTCACGAAAAAAAAAACCTTTTCCGTAGAAACTTTATTTGTCACGTGACTTTTTTACTATGGAGAATGTTTTTTTTTCGCCTTTATAAGCATGATGGGATTTTATCACTGAACTTCCTAAGGTAATTTACTACCCGGAATACTGAACAATTTGACACATCGCGAGTCTTCGAGAGCGAGTGCGGCGGGAAACTTTTGTCACGTCTTGTCGTGCGCGTCTTGCGCCCCGTGCTAGGCTAGCAGGTTTGGTATTAGGTATTCTACTTACATTTTCCGTCCTCCCGGTAACCCTTCACGATCCACTGGCAACATTGTAAGCACCCTCACTGTCAGTTACACTAGTGTGCGATTGATTACACACCCCGGAAAATATCCACTTTCGGACCCTACAGACTACGGGGGGGTCACACTATATGACCAAAAACGATCCAATACTAAAAACAAACACTCACACCTTGTACTAATATACTCCCTTGCGGAGTAAGCAGAGGTGCATTGCTGCACCCACTTTTCGCCAGTGTTATGTTAATCCCAATGTAATAGAGGGCGGGCCTATTGCCATTTTACGGGCATATCCAAGACCCGAGAACAAATATCTGTGTTTAAATAAATATCTGCCCCAGCCGGGAATCGAACCCGGCACCTTCGGCTCAGTAGTCAGGGTCACTAACCACTACGCCATCCGGTCGTCAATCGTCGAGCCATTACTGTTTTTTGTAAAGGTACCGATTGCACGACAGCTCTCGTTTATTAGTTTTTCGTCAGTATAGAGTAACCCTTCGGGCCTCTTTAAGAGTCTCCGAAGTGAAGTTACTTGTTATGATAACTGTATCGGGCGCACTGACAAAAAAAGTCTAAGAGTAAGGGTTTTTTATTATGTACTAGCTGTTCCCGCGCGCTTCGCTTCGCCTTAAAAAGTTTTCCCGTGGGAATTCCGGGATAAAAAGTAGCCTATGTTTTTTTCCAGGGTCTAGACCGTATGTGTACCAAATTTCATTCAAATCCGTTCAGTAGTTTTGGCGTGAAAGAGTAACAGACAGACAGACAGACAGACACAGTTACTTTCGCATTTATAATATTAGTTAGGATTAGTTAGGATAGGTATGTAATAAATTGAGGTTTTGTAGGTTGTATTTGTACAGTGCCAATAGTGTTTCTGTATAATTTTTTTTATATCGAACCGACAGATCATATTTTGTATCTATAACAAAAGGATATACCCCAGGCGCGGATCCAGACCTCAAAATAGGTGATGGGCAAGTCAAAAAGGTGGTTTTGCCTCGCCTTGAGGTTACTGAGAGGTAGCAGATTTTTTTGTATGTTGGTTGTTAGGGAATGCAATCTCGGACCGAGATTAACCATTCCAGCTGTCGAGTCTTTTTTCTGAATTGAGATTTCGTCGAGATCTCGATCTCGAAATCGCGATTATTCAAGATTGAACAGATACAAAAGTTCTCACCTAATTTCTGTAAATTTTAATAAACAACCATTAGGTATTTAATTTCGGCAAAAACGTTGTGATTCCGTGAATTATTAAAAACTAGGTTTGCTCGCAATTAAATAATATTTTATTTTTTTTAGCTTTGCTCGCAATTAAATTCGGGGTAAATTTGAAGTCTCTCTAGGTACTACTAAGGTTCACCCAGTCAATTTTTTGTTTCCACAACTTCATCTCCATTTTCACCCTTCATCATCACGACCCATTACGTCCCCACTGCTGGGGCACGGGTCTCCTTCCAATGAAGGAAGGGTTTAGGCCTAGTCCACCACGCTGGCCAAGTGCGGGTTGGTGGACACCATTTTCACCCTTATGGGGGTAGAATCATCAGAATCACCGAGACACGTGTACATTATTTTAATCTCTAGCCTAAATTCAAAATTTGAAGATCCTTACTTTAAAACTGAAGGTCTTTCATGCAAACTTTCATTCCATATTTAACCCCTTTAGAGGAGGTGGAGTGTCTGAAAATCCATTTTTAGTGCTCAGGTGCTCACCTACACTATCTAAAAAACCTACGTGCCAAGTTTCATGATTGTAACTTGAGCCGTATAGGCTGTGCGTTAATGCCCAATCAGTCACTTTCTTTTGTATTACATATAAAAAAATGATTTTTATTAATCAACACCTCAATATTTTGGGAAAACAGGCAAAAATTGAGTAATTCAGACTTTGGTGGCACACAACATGTATGCACTTCACGTGCACCCAGTCTGAAAATCTCGAGATCTCGAAATTTATTTATTTAATTCTTAATTGCACAAATATAAAAAATACATGTAGAAAAGGTGGGCTTAATGCTAAGAGCATTTTCTACCAGCCAACCTACAAAGTACGACTTAAAAATATACTAGTACGATTTAAGATTAATGGTCTTAAATCGCACTTTTTCTAAGTTTTTGAAAATTGATTATTTCTCAGAAGTTAATAAGATTTATGTTATTTTGTTATTAAATACTAATAGAACATTAGTGACATTATAATAACATAATATAAATAACTGTGTATCATTGTTAGTTTCCAATAAAAAAGAGGTTCTCCTTAAGTGGTACGAATTACGCAAGTTTACCCTAGTAGTAGGTAAGTATACTTAATTCAAATTTTGCCTCCACCATATCATAACTCAACGCGCAGTCGTTTAAAATTGCGGCAAAATTGGAAATCTAATAACTATGTGAAGGATCCTATACTTACCTAATTTATAAATAGTAATATGCCCCTACAACTTTAAAAAGCTGAATCCAAAGAACACAATCAACATTATTATTAATACTTACACATAACTCGTATAGTTTCATTTGATATTCACACTCACGAGCAATGAAAAAATTACACTTACAAAACGTCGACACTGAAACTCAGACTCTTGGCATGACCGAAAATTTTAACAACATCCGGAGGGCTTTCGAGGTGGAAAAAAGTATTTATCATAACCCGAAATCATCACCACCAACATAATTATAAAAATAGCCTTACGGAAGTAATAAAATAACGAAATCATTGTATCGAAATCCCGTGGTGTGATATGGCAAGTTCTTTTAGGTGATGGGCATGCCCATCTTGCCCATATGGGTGGATCCGCGCCTGAATATACCCTTATATTCCTATGGGTCAACCTCTTGCTTTATATGTCGTAAGTTAAATTCCCACTCTCAATATAAAACTAAGAATGCCGTAAACGTATTTTCAATGACCGTAAAATGTTTAGTGTAATGTATAACAAATCAATTATTTTGTGAGGCAACACATCAAGCATGAAATATTAGTAGGTGGTTCAATAATTACTCAAAAATACTTTGCATAACAAAACAAAGCCATATCTAACAATAACATAACATAGTTACGATAGTGAGTATTTCTGTTGTAATGCACATATACATATTATAATAAATAAATACAATTTTAATGAAAGTTAAAATCTTTAATTTTTTTAAATACCTTAAATATATTTTGAAATTCATAGTATTCAGGCGTTTTAGTTTCAGGGAGAGTTTTTATATAAGGGATCGGTAGAGGCGGTGTTGAGATAATTGTAAGGGCGTCTTGCAAAACAAAGTTAAATAAAATTAAATCTATAACCTCTTGCTCTGACATTATACTGTCAGAGCAAGAGACAAACTATTTAATTTTATTTAACTTTGTTGTGCAAGACGCCCTAAGTACCTATCTTTGTAATGATCATAAATGCATTGCATTAAATTAGTAAACATAATATTTAGGAATCATACTTGGAAACGCGTGTCAACTTTTGTGTTTGTCACCGACACCGACCACGACACCACGAATATAATAACATAGTGTAGTTATCCGTACCTTGGATAAAAACAAAACGAAAATCGGTTTAGCAGTTTGGGAGCTAAGCTACCACAGACAGATACACAAACACGTTAAACTGTTAACACCCTTCTTTTTCCATCGGGGGTGAAAAATGCAACGTCTTAGCGTAAACAATAAATTTCGGTTTGCTTGTACTTGGCAGCCTGACAAGTCTCAAGTCTTACAATGAGAACAGGCGGGATGTGGAAAGAATGCGTAATCGTATTTTTACGACGAAAAATATCTGCTAAAGTTGACTTCTGATGTCATAACATGAAAGAAACATGTTGTTCTCGGAAAAGTAAGTGAACAAATTGTGACAAGTTGAAATTGTTAATTTAAAACCACTATTGTTATTAAATAAATTGTAATGCAGATAGTATATATAAGACGTGTGCATTAACAAGTAAGTATACACTTTTGTACCTTATCGAAATACAATTTCATATTTACAGCCTATTAAGTAACTGAGCGATGCTGAATTTATACTTTGACCAGGTTACAATACAATATTAGAGTTAAGCACCATGTTTATAGCTAAGGCTATTACAGTGTCTATAATATGACACAATACATACAACTCTACACCTATGTAACTTCGGCACAGATAAGATCACGCTATAGCGCGAACTGTCACGTTACATGACACAAGTGACATTGACGTGTGAGACAAGTTCTAATTAGAGGATACAATGCACACCCCTAGCGCTAGGGGTGCCACTCCACTCTGATTTGTAGGGGTGAGGGATAGTGTGTGTATAATTGATTCGACGACCGAATAGTGCAGTGGTTAGTGATCCTGATGGCTATGCCGAAAGTCCCAGGTTCCCGGCCGGGGCAGATATTTGTTTAAAGGCTGATATTTACATTAAAACAAAGACAAAATTTCTACTTTCTCACGTGAAAGCTTTAAAGTGAAAAACATGCTATAATAAAATAGACGTAACTGCGTATAATCCGGCGTATAACTGTGCAGTAAGTGAAAATTATTGAAGTAGCATAAATAATTGCTATTTATTGATAAATTGTCAACGCTTTTCTGTTTATTTGCACATTCTCTGTCCGTGCGCATGCGCTAGCGATATT
Organism: Plutella xylostella; assembly: GCF_932276165.1. Lineage (NCBI taxonomy): Eukaryota > Metazoa > Arthropoda > Insecta > Lepidoptera > Plutellidae > Plutella > Plutella xylostella. Next base: position 9,691,924 of record NC_064002.1, read on the forward strand.
ATAGTTCGGTATATACCCGTGTAGAGTAGAGTCCGTCAATGCTAACTTAGAACTGGGAAATGATAGGAGATTCTTGAACTGGCTGGACGCCCTCAACGAATGAAAAGGAATAAGAAGTAAGTACCATATCTGTGACAGAAATTACAAATAACATTAAATAGTAAAATTTTAGATCAACTTTACTAAAGCTTACATATTTATATATATATTTTTTCTGAAATACATTAAGTTCTGCTCTTTTTCAAATAAATTATTATTAAGCACTTGTGCATATAATGTAATACAGACTGGATTTTAAACAGAAAGAGCGAAAATCTATTCACTCTCATAAGAAATGGTTACAGTTGCCAACCTTTTAACTGAGATGTTACTGATAGACGAGTTAACAAGATAATTATCTTTAATTGAGACATAAAACAATTTAATGCTTGTAATAACGCTAATTTACAATATTTATTTTAGAACAACATCCGCAAATTAGTACTATTAATGCCACCAATTACGATAGGAAGATAGTAATATAAAATTAAATAATAATTATAACTCCTGAATAAAAAAACATTTTACTTCACCGGTCATTTATGCAATCAAATGGTTAATGGTTATAATTATAAAAAAATATGATGTTATTGGTCTAGGATCATATTTTGTAAGGAAGGATTTTGTGAAAAACAGGAAATTTTCTTCATAATTCTTCAATAATTCATAATACTATGAAAATACTATTCGCAGATTTTGTAAAGCATGAAGGCAATGCAAATGTTATAGAACAAATTATAGTTGAACGAATTTATTAATTGGTCTCGCATTATCCTTATCTGCAAGTTAATTAAAATATCGACCATTTTACGTACACACTTATGTTGTTTGCTCTTGCTGTTTAAGTTGGTACATGTTATATTTAAAAGTAGATATAGTAAGTATACCCTATGAACATTATAATAATTTTCAGGTCTTCACTTAGCGTAGTAGCTACCAGACGGCTGAACCGATTTTGGGATGTTCGAATGTCGGGGGTTATTAGAGCATTTTCACATAGTTAAAATTCATTATTGAATATTAGTATTTAGTGCAACACAGTGTGTCTAGCTGCCACCGCCGCCATAGCACCTATTTAGGGTTCGCGTTGCGTGTGAGCTAAGCGTAACTCTGGGCTGCGGGGTTCCGTAACTTATTGTCCGGGGAAACTTTAAAAGACTAATCGTTTCCGCGCGCTAAACGGGTGCATAAGTTTATGTTCGGCATAAATAAATCCATGCATTTTGTTCTTCAGGTAAGTACCTACTTAAAATGGTTAATTTAAAAGTACATTCATATCTATCCGCTTCCTAAAACACTCATTTCTGCAAATAAAACATATTGCTTTTCCCCCCTTGACTTTTGATGACGAGTTCTCTGTTTCTACTTTTCGTGGCTCATTGTAGTATTCATTTTTAACCAACCAGTCTTTATACAATATATTTTTAACGTAAGTACACAGTTACATGAACATATAAGTTTCATTAGGTATAGGTACGTGTTAAATATTTTCCTAAAGAAACCCTCTAGCGATGATAGCATCATACATTAGGTGCTGTCTACACAGTTTAATTTCCAACGTACGTAGCTCCAGACGGGCAATGTACGTTTAATTAACTGGTCAACACTTCATTAACAACGAACAAAAAACCTTAATCTTATGTGCATCTTGTCTTTAGTGTTGCCAACGGTAGGTAGTGGACGTGTAGTTTATTATGAGTCTCGTTGAGAATTATATAATTTTACAACAAAGAACAAGCATATTCATTTTGTTTCCACAATGCGCCATTCATATTTTTGGAAATACTATTCTCGTTTTCTCATGTCTGACCATGAAATTTTAATAAAAACATCATAAGCACTTCCAGGGTTTCAGCTTACTATACTTACGTACCTAAGTCAGGAAAAAAAATATGGTTATACCATTTTCCCGTTAAATAATAACAAACATCTTCCATCTATCGACCAAAACATTCTTCAGTGGGCAACACCCAGCATAAAAGCCAAGTCTAGCCGCCTAGCGCTTTAGGGCGGGCCTGGGCGGGCGGGACAATATATTGCCTTAATACAAGCGCTTATTACAACATTACTTCTAAGTTATTATTATTGGTCTCAGTGGTATTTAATTTAGCAAACGACTTATAAAACTAACTATTTTCATTTCAGTTGGTCACGTTTAGATACAGACTGATGATGTTCAAATGTTTAGAATTATCGGAATATTTTTTATAAAAGCTCTTATAGTTTTTTAAAGTTGATGTAGAGCTTTAGAATATTCATTTTGTTTTATGACTGTGGTAGTAAATACCGCTTGCGTCTGAAAAGGCGCACTGAAGTTAACAAATCAATCTCAATTACAAAGTTATTATCGATAACGCTCTCATATAAAACTACAGGCACTCATCCAGATCGGGAAATGTTTTTATGACCTAAAATTTACTGACGCGTGAAGCGATATGGCATACAATGGCAAATTACTATATCACCGATAGGAACGTATAACTATGGGAAAACTGATAGGTTCACCAGGAATTTTCGCTTCTTTAACCGAAAAGGCAATGCAAGAAAAATAGCTTAGTAATATTTATTGTGTTGAAGATTACCTTTATAAAGAAATGTTACACAAATGTTATATATACCATGTGTACCACCTTTGATTGCTGTCACCACTTTATTACATACCTGTAACAACAACAAAAAACACATTAGATAACATAATAAAGACAGGTGGGTAAATACTTATTTTATCAAATGTTTTGCTATGAAATCTCTTGTGACTCCCTGAATAGATTTTGCGGTCCTTGGCACAGGCCTATGTCCAGCAGTGGACGATAAAGGACTGATGGTGGAACAAATTAAATTCTTACGTCAACGTTGATATTTCAATTAGCCGCCGTGGTTTCTTATCAGCCAGACCATTATAATGATATTATGAATATTAATAGCCATCAAATTAGAGCTAGCCTCTGGGCAAAACCAAACACAAATCTACTATTAGACCAAAGTAGGACACAAACAAGTGACTACCACCATACCCATCCACTTGTTACACACATCACAACCATTTGCACTAAAGTAAACGGTTCAACAGTACTTCCGTCATAACATAACATGACCCATCAGTTATCTAATAGCCATCTTCACGGAGATAGATGGTTTGCGTGTAAAATAGTGTTACGCTGATGCCCGGAGGCTGATGAAGTTAAAGGTTACCGTTGAAAGTGCACTATGAGCTTCGCAGGGAGAGGTCCGGCAGACATGAAGAAACAGTTGTACCTAACTGATTGACAGAAAGAACTGCTGATAGACAAGTTAAACTTATAACACCCCAACCCCAAGTAAAACTTCAAGATAGGTAGATCATGAAATTGAGACTTTTGAAGAATTAACCCATTTATTAGCAACTTTGACGCGAATAAGTACGTTCCGTATCTACCTTACCGCTGGCATTGTATAGTTTGATACTGTGCTACTCATACATTTGCATACAAAACGAATACAATGCAGATACACACCAATTTATAGTTAAAGCAGCCTGTATATACCGGCTATAACGAATCTAAAGTTAAGTAAAACTGTTGATTACAACCTTTTTTCAATTGAATACATTTAAAACGATAGATAGACCTTTTAGTTGTTAGGTATGGTGATTAAAATAAATGCTTTTTGCTTTTTCCCGCGTGTTAATTTTATCATGACGACCGAATGGCGTAGTGGTTAGTGACCGATGGTACTGAGCCGATGGTCCCGGGTTTGATTCCCGGTCGGGGCAGATATTTGTTTAAACACAGATATTTGTTCTCGGGTCTTGGATGTGCCCGTAAAATGGCAATAGGCCCGCCCCCTATTACATTGGGACTAACATAACACTCTGGCGAAAAGTGGGTGCAGCAATGCACCTCTGCCTACCCCGCAAGGGAGTACATTCGTACAAGGCGTGAGTGCGTGTTTTTTTTTTTTTTTTAATTTTATCAGCTTATGAGGTGCTAACACACACAGCTGTCTGCGCATCGTTGATATAATGGGCAACATCAAAAACTTCAAAACGTTTTTCGCCACACTACCTGCTAATATGGACATTGCTCCGAAACCATAACAAAGTACCTACCATCGTTAGGTTTTTTAGTAACAAAATTTTAATGAACCTTATAAAGAATGACTCTTGTTATAAATTACGTTCTTCATAGGACATTACGTTACTGAATTTAAAACGGCGATTAGCATTTCAAAACGGTTGATAACCGCGACCACAGAGTATATAAACTCATTTTAAACATCGCGTGTTGATATTGAATCATTACTTTATACAAAAGTACCAAGTACGAACAGGTAGCAGTTATGTAGGTGCTAGATATAGAGGATTGGATGGCAAGGGAGGCTTATTGTATTGCGATTAAACCAAGTTGATGTGAGGTTAGCAGAGCAGTGCGATTATAATTATAATAATATATTATAATCCTTATAAACCAGTAGGTATGTAAAATATATAGTTTTATTATTTACTTTTTTATATGTACTTAGCTATATTTTGCTTATCGACTGTTTGAGATTCCCATCCACGACAGTCAAAATTGCCAAACTGTAAAACGCTTGAATCATAACATGTAAAAAATAAAATGTTTGACCGAGTAGGAATACTTACAAGTAGGTATATTTGCAAAAAGATAAAAGAACTTCAGTTTCTGACTCAGATCGCGTGCACAAAATCGCGAATAATATGAATTCGCTGATTGAGTGTTTTTTTTAGTATAAAACCGTCTGGTTTGGTAACTTTTGGATACATATTTTATTTATTTACAGAGGTTAGTCTAAGGTGATTTATGGGCAAAAAACTGGTTTAAATAAAAACATTAGGTTTACTACCTGAACGAGACCGCGTCAATATACTGGCTATTTTATTAACTCTATCTAAAGTAGATAAGTGTATGTATAAAACATATCAAACGTTAACAATAAATAAAATACTACGACACTACATAAAGAACAGAAACAGAACAAAAAAATATACATTCTGACAATTCCCCGTACTGGATTTCACTTACCACCCACTCGGCGATAAAATAAAACTCAACCAAATCGACTTCTCATCTCAAAATAAAGAAAGAAGCACATTACGAGAATCCCAGGCTCGAATTAAAGAAAGCTCCGGTTGTTAACCCCACAAATTGCACAAAACATCAGATACTTAGGCAATAATGTCACAGTTCAGTCTGATAATTCTAGACAATTACCGTGCATGATCTCCTAGGTCACTATTCACTTTACAGGCCCCCAGTGCTACTGGAAGCTAGGCCAATATAACCTTTATTAAAACTATTATAAGGGTAACTAAGTGTGTGATACCGGGGACACGGATACAGTGAACAGGCAGTGCCTACAACAGCCGTATGCCACATCGTGACTGGAACTTAGCTTTCTAAGGCGAGAGTAAGGTTTTACATACAAAGGAAAATAGCGTTTCCTCCTTCCAGTTTTACACGTAACTTGTAGACATATGTTTAAACTTAGATTTAATAAAATACTGTCTTATTGGTAACATTTATTTCGCCTATAAGAGCAGGAAGATACCAAAATACTGATTTGAGCAAAGATAATTTGAATAACTTTGAAATGTATTTTTTTAAGTTACTTTAACTTTAACGATGCTTTAAGCAACAATTCTAGAGAAACATTACAAAAGCTAAAAAAACACTTAATGTCCGTTTGCAAAACTACGTAGTAAGTCTAATCGCAAACATCTTCATACTACCAACAGTTAGCCGCCAGGATTCCTAAGAACCGCTTCTGTATTGTCTCCAAAACGGCTGTTTTTCTCACAAAAACCAGAAAATAGGTAGTTTTATTAAGTAGATATTCTCAAGCGGCTATTACGGAATGTACCGCAACAGTTCTTGAGATTAAGATCTGCTGAATCTGTTCAGAAGTGACGGCGAAACGGGTGTCCTTGACGGGCAGGGCTGCCACAAGCAAAATATTTTATAAAAACATTCTTAACCATCATCCGTTTATGAATTGATAAATACCTTCTAATGAAAGCCAACACACTCTGCCCTCTGGATGTGTTTCAGGGTGCAGTGGCGTAAAGGAAACAACTGATTATCAAAAATAACAACAACCTGAATTCTGGACATTTACCTATCCATATTTGTAATTTAATGAAGTCAAAAACATTTTAACTCAGTACTGGCGTTTTGTTGCTCAGACGGCTAGAAAAAGCAGCAGAATTAGTTTTAATACCTGCATGCTAGACGTAGGGCTCTCCCAAAGCATGCCAATGACATGCGATGCGATCTATAGCTTTCCGTATTCCATATACCTACCTATATGCCGAAATCGGCAACCCTAAACTTGTATGGAGCGTGCGAAATAAGCCCACGCGTGGAACATGTACAGTCGCCGACACGGTCAGTGACCGCTCACAGAGTAGCACTCTTCATCTGAATCTGTGGCCGTTGTGCATGAAGGTATGTAAACAAGGAATATATTCAAAATTTATATTTATAATATTTGGCTAAATTAGTGGTGTATTTTGAACAACACGCTAAACGAAAGAGTTTATAAATTAGGTTTCGTAATTTCTTGTTTTGCTCATAATTATAGGTAATACAAGATCTTATGGCGATTGCATTAATAAGAACAAATAGAAAAAAAATATACCCAGCTACTTAGGTAAATATTAAAAATCATCTTCTCATAAAAATATAAACGAAATCAATTAATAATATTATAATCATTAGAAAGAGCGGAAAACACCAATTCACCGTATGTCTTAATAACATAAGTAACTTCCTCTAGAAATTGTGGTCAGCGAACGAAAATTTCGAAACACATGAAATGTACGATACCTCCATTGAATATGTACAGAACCTACTGTATACCCACCGTGACAAATCTTGGTTAAATAGCTTCCTCTCAGTTATATATTACAAAAACACATCGAAAAACAATTAATATTTCACTTTGAGATAGCCGATTTGAGCTGACTTAACTTGTATTATTAAGAAACACTTAAATATAGTAATTAATTATTAACATTATACTTATTTTTAATTGATTGCAGGCCTTATAATAATATTACGAGGCTTTAACCCACTTTCTCCTACTGTGTCTTAAACGACACACCAACAAAATAAAAAAATAAAAAATTGCGGGTAGTTTTATTTATTTTTGCTCCGACTGAAGTTGGCGCTTGATAAACAGTTTATTAAATGGGCGTTAGTGATTTTGAGCTAGACTTATTAATTATTGTGGAAAATAACTTGTGAATATTCAGGATATTTCAATGGCTACTTCAAGGTAAGTGTATATATATTTTTATGAAGCATAAAATAAATATATTTATTCATAATTAATATTTGATCCCATACACATTGTAAAACAATTGAAATAATTTTAGGTTATTTTATATGTATTTTTTTCAAATCATTTTCATGTTCCGTAAAAGATACAGTAGGAAAATGAACTGCTATTATTGATGTCAATTGTTTTCATTACAGGAAGTTTGGAAAGAAACTTTCTCTAAATGAGATTATTGAGGAATTGGCGCAAAATGACGATGATGATATCCCAGATTCTATAACAATAATGCCACCGGAAAATTGTAATGCTGAGGTAACCGATGAAGATTCTGGAGATGAAGACTTGGTGTTACTCCAAAACTTGCCCGGATCTCAACTAAGGGCAGCTGCTCAGGTTCAGTATGATAACAGCTGTGATGGTTGGGAGAGTGAAGATGATCTATCCTTAGCCGAAGTAAACAAAAGGCGGCGTCTAAATTTTGAAAATGAATGTGCTTCTACTTCACAAGCCTCGCTTCAAGGACAAATAGATGACCCAGTTTCAACTGCTGAACCTAGTACTTCAGCAAATGCTCCAACTGCGATCAACTTCAAAAATACTAAATATACTTGGAGTTCACGAGATATTCAGCCTACGCACAGTGATTGGCATAACCCACAGCATCCTGACCAGTGTGGTGATAAACATCCTATTGATTACTTTGATTGCATGTTTGATGAAGAAGTTTTGAATATTCGTGTGGAATTTACTAACTTATATGCTACAAAAAAGAATAATGAAGGTAACGTGACAGCCAGGGAGATGAAATGTTTTTTGGGAATACTGTTGTATAGTGGATACGTGGTTGTTCCACGGTAGAAGAGGAGTATGGGATCATCTCAAGTTTCGCAGAAACATTGCTGTAAGTCTCATTGAAAACAATAAGAAGACTGATGGTCACAAAGGCGGACGGCCATCACAATCTTTATCTGGGGTATTGCAGTACAACCACCAAGGTCATTTAGTAAGATATAGAGAAGACCGTTTGAGATGCGTCTTATGTCACAAAAGTGCAAACTTTTATTGTGTAAAATGCAATGCTACACTACACCCGAAATCATGCTTTGAAGCTTATCATACACCCTAGTTTTTTTTTAATTATAGTTGTTTTGATATTTCTTTACTTAACTGTTTTATAAATATACCAACTGTAAAGTTATTCTAAATAAATCAGTGATATATATAATTATTTGTTATAATTTTTTGTCTTGTCAAAATAAAACTCATTTCTAGTAATGTTAGGTAGTAGATTCTCCTACTGTGTCTTTTACGACACACCATTTTCCGGCTTTCCCGGGATGGCAAGATTTTTTTTATTATTTTTTTGTGATTACTTATAGCCTTATTACAAAGCCTGTAAAATTTTATTTCAATGCTATGAAAAAAGTTTTCTCAGGAGTAAGTGGGTTAAATACATCCTGGGCTGTAGTTCGCTGTAATCTCAGAGTATTCGTGTATATTATTACGTCGACCGAAATCAAACTCTGTATCAAAATCATATACTTAGGTGAAAACTTTTTAAACATAATTTAGTTAACATAAGTTGTAGTTTACAGATGTCACATAGTAAGTTCATATTTTCGTGAAAAATAAAATAATACATAAATCAGTCATCCACTAGTGGCTACCACCTGCTTATCACAAACCCGAACCAATATTTCAACTTGACAGATCTATATTGCCTCAAAATACACAATTAATTCCAACTGTTCTGGTAATAGCAAAAACCTATTGACAATGCCTTGTTACTTGATTTATAACATTACTTTCATACAGACTGTTGTTGACGATTTGGACCAGTGTACGTAGCTCCCTACGCAACAGGGTTCCTGTGAAAATAACAGTAGGGTTCCATCCGGGCCAGGGGTCTTCAGTGTCTGGTAAATGCACTTGCCAATATTAATATAGACGGATAAGGAAACCTCGTTACAGCCATGATGAATGGCACCAAGTGGGTGAAAATTGTATTAATAAACTTTATGACAAAATTAATTGGCAATCTCATATTGGATGAAATGGGTAGGTGTAAAACCAGTAATAGTCGGGCAGGAGTTTTCCTTGATTTAGTGCTTGTCTGAGGTAAATGAAGATGAAATGATTTAGAGATCATCATAATGGGTTGTGCAGCAAAAACTCTGAAGTGGTTTAATTAAGGTTATGAAACTATGAAACCAGAAGATGGATGCAGTGAAGTAAGAACCGAAGTAGCAATACTACACTGTAACTTAATCATGTCATGATTTATCATCATCACTTTACTCTGTAATACCAATAAATTATTAACAACCGTCAACTATAACATAAATTGTTTATTTACCATCATAATATGACTTAACTACGATATTGCTTTATATGTACATAGTAGTTAGGTACTTTCTATAACAAACTTTTCATATAACACCTGTAAAAAAATAGCACAGTGAAAAGCTCAAGCTTACTCTAACAAAATCTCAAACTGTTTACAAAGATTAGTAAGTAACCGTAGCAGTACAGTATCGAAGGTATTTCAAATTCTGGGATATACAGTATAGTGGGATGTACATATAACAACCTTAAACATCAAAACTATGATACAGTTTGCAACCAGTTACAGTTAGAACCATAATTGAAATAGCGTAATATCACTTACTTAATATTTGACGAGCTCTACTCCCAGTTTTAGATGACCAGCTCATCAATCAAAGATACCTTTCTGAATTCGCGTGTTGCAAACGCTACAAATTGCCATGGCGACCCAAAAAGGCCGGTTTCTTATGGTCATACAGTGGAGGTATTAGGCCTTTTTTATTTTTCTGTACATACGGAAGTGGCATAATGGTTAGACGTGACTTACTGTCCTGAGTTCGCCTTTTATTTCATTTGTACTGTGGTTTAGTTGAATGTTGTAAATTGTGGTTTTTATTCAATTTGTGCCAAGTGCCAAGAGATGAAATATTAACATCCTAATCCTAATCTTATCAGATATTTGTTCTCAGGTCTTGGATGTGCCCGTAAAATGGCAATAGGCCCGCCCCCTATTACATTGGGACTAACATACACTCTGGCGAAAAGTGGGTGCAGCAATGCACCTCTGCCTACCCCGCAAGGGAGTACATTAGTACAAGGCGTGAGTGCGTGTTTTTTCTTTTGTTTTTCCTAATCTTATAAATAAACTACTAATATTATAAATGCGAAAGTAACTGTGTCTGTCTGTCTGTCTGTTACTCTTTCACGCCAAAACTACTGAACGGATTTGAATAAAATTTGGTATACATACGGTCTAGACCCTGGGAAAGAACATAGGGTACTTTTTATCCCGGGATTCCCACGGGAAAACTTTTTAAGGCGAAGCGAAGCGAACGGGAACAGCTAGTAGTTCATAAATAAATTCATGCAAAAAAGTATAGTTTAAAATACGTTTACTAATTACTAATTAAGCCTTAAGTATATAATGTACCTACGTATATACTTAAGGCGACTAAAAGTGGCTAATTATTACGAAATCTGAAAGGATAGAGTTTATTAGGTATTATATTTTAATTCCTATCAATCGCATGACATAAAGAAACACGTTTCTCTCACGGCTACAAAAAAACCGTCATAGGTACTAATTATAATGATTCCTTCATTGACCTTTAGCAAGTGACCCGTCTGCCGTAATAACATCATTGTTCTTTGCAATTCGCGAGCAAAGATTAAATAATTAGCTGCATGGGCAGATGGGAAAGTGCTATGAACAATGAAGATGGTTTCTAAGAAAATTCTGTCTGGTTAATTATAAGTTAGTTAGTAGTTGGTTCGACTCATAAATTACTAGGTGAGGATTCAATAGAACCTAAAATATATTCAATATAGGTAGGTACTTACTAACTATAAGCTGTGGCAAATTTTAATGTTTTTATGTAACTTTCATTTGGCAAGACAGGCTGCAGGTATGTGGCTAAGATATTTAAATAAAATTTTGTAACTTCAAAATTTGCATTTTTAATTGTTGGCTCGCCCGTGTTAATATCGTACCCACTAACATACTTGCATATCGTACTTTTAATGTGTTTTTAAATGTAAGAAAATACCTACAATCTTAATTCTTGTTATATCCTGTTTGGTTTTTTTGCGATTACTTTAACAGTGTCAGTAACCATTATTTTATCAATGGGGTTATGAAACGTTTATTATGTTCATCTGTAACCACTACCTACAATCTTCATTTGTCGGTAATGTCAAACTTATAGGAACACATTCTCTATCAGAGTAACTATTCTTATTCTATAACATTTGGGTTTAACATATATTATGGCCTGAGGTTATTGTAAAAGGAGACCAGAGCAAAATTTTATGACCATTCGTAAATTCTCACTTCACACAAATGGCAAATCTACTTTACAATCAATAAAACTTTATTCAACAACTTGAACTACATAACTAGGATACATGCTGACTGCCCTAGTTTTAAGTTTAATTGCAGCTTATAGAGAAAAATTTGCAGGTAGGTATAATGTTTAAGTTTTTAAACTTTGATAATGATATCATTGGATACTCTGATTTTATAAACACAGACAATATACACTCACGGGCAATGAAAAAGTTCCATTCAGAAACTCAACAAATTACTTCTTAACTGAAAACTAATTTAATTACGCTTTTTGCAATATTTAACTACATTTAACGACGCATCAGAATATTAGCAACTAAAAATAAAAATATTTTGTTCAAAATTCCTATTAAATGTTTTAAAATATTGGGGCCATTTGGTGTCTGCGTTTTGTAAGTGGAACTGTTCCTTTGCCCGTGAGTGTACTTATATTATAACTTCAAATGTGAGTAATTAAATTTCAATGAATAAATCCAATGGCTATTTTTTCTCGGCGGCGCCAACTGATGGCTCGTGTCAGCAGTTCTGATTTAAATCAACCTCTACACGACAAGTTTTCAGTTGAGTGAGCACCTTTGGTGTCTCTTGTCTATTGCCACGGCTCTTGAATTACACGTTTCTTTTTCTACATAACATAATACCCTGTCTACTGTTACTTTGTGCCTACATTTCATTGATTATTTTAATATGAAGATTATGAAGGCCTATGCGGAAATATTAATTTAATTTTAATATGGTTATTTTTCTTTGTGCAATTATCATTCAGGGTCTTTAAATTAGTGTTTTATCGGTTTACACCTTTTTCGGTGATGCTAAAAATCAATGGCTAATTCACGTAGCAATCTCGTATAGCAAAATTGATAAAAAATGGTACTGTCGTTTTGCCGTGTAAGAGTAAGCAATTGTCCATCCATATAAAATGTATAAAATTACACTCACGCTCACGGGCAATGAAAAACTTCCACCTGCCATTTCATTCGTTCCATGGAGCTTTTGTAGTAGGAACTATCTTCGCTCAGATAGCCAATCATAAGCTCCTCGATGGTGCCTCCACTAGATTGCAAGTGGACAAGTTTGCAACTGCGACGCCATCTTGGTTCACGAACTTAGACTTTCAGACTATTGGAAAATCCCAAAGCTTCGAAAATCTTTTATAACAAGTTTTAACAGTTTAGGACGTTCCAATAGCCCTGCTAGATAGTATGAACCTTTGCTAAAATACACTTCCAATATAAACTTTTCAGTCTATTTTTACAACACTACTTCTGCTTATATGTTTTTATAGTCTTAGGCAAGAAACTCATCAAGAAGCTAGTCTTTTACATTTAGGAGTATAATAAGATGCTATTGTCAGTATTGTCACTGGAGCTTTTTCATTGATCGTCAATGTATTTATATAACAGCCGAATATATTCACATTCCATATCTAATTTCGCACTAGAAAGTCGTTGACAAGCAATCGATTAGAGTTCCTGTGACCCGCGATAAACAAAGCTAAACTTTCAACTACCCGCCGCGGGCGTCGGTGTCGAAGCCTCCCAGATATTGTCGTGTGCCGGACCACACTCTCTAACACGATTTTTACATTATCCTACCTATCTACTCGGTGCTAATGTAATGGCATCAATTTATAGTCAATTTTAATACAATCTAATACACCTTTCCACACCGCCGTGGGGTATAGATCTTATGAACTTAGGTACATATGTTTCAACATCTACTGAAATCGTAATTCAATATTTCACCAATAGCACACTGCAACTTAATTCATCTGAAAATTGTATTGCAGCAATAACGGAAAACAACAACAAAATGAATGATTAATTAAGATTAATCGCAGGTAGTTCAAATAGTTCATAGATCCACCTGCCCGACAAAAACAAAAGGACACCATTCCAATTACAAACCAGCAATCTCAAATCTAACCTATGACCACGTTTACTTTGTAATTGAAAAGAAAATAATTACGACGATACACATAACCAATAGTAATGATTGCGTAACACCTTTCTCTGAACAAGTGGGTAAAAGTGTTTGTTCTCTGTTGGCCGTTTGTAGCTGACCGGAACAGCCCAAGTATTGAACAGGCCCAGTCAAAATATTAATAGAATGTGCGACATTTGATCAATTTTAATGTAAGTGTTATTAGTTATTAATTTGACTAAAACGTACAAAAAATATTTACATAAATAATATTTAATAAACTGCCCACACGATAACTCAATATATATTTTCATATAATGTACCTTCTATGGGATCAAATGTGCTAATATGAACACAGTAATTCGCATCCGATAGCCTAGCAAGAGGCTTATTGATTGATTGATTAGAAATTGTAGACTTTCTTACGCACTACGTAAGTATAACATACATTTTCTCTCCGACAATATTCTAATTAGGTACACTTACAGTGAAATTATTATAATAACATTTACTAACAAAATCCCATAAAGCAGCTTTCCTTCATCAATAAATTCATGATCGACTAAACTACACTGAATATATTTGTAACATTGTGTTCAAATAACGAAGATACAAATGCTTCAATACAAATACGATAAAGTATATTTGTAGCTGTCATTATTTGATTCTAATGACGTTAGTCATAGAGTTCAATATGATAAGTTGTTTTAACAGTCCCTAATGATTTGTTATCATTTGGCACACGCATCATTAGCTGCATGACGCTGCATGTATTTCATTCTGAGTGTATTAATTACGATGAAAGTAGTTTATTTAACAAATGCGGCTAATAGGAAGCAAACTTTGGGAGAGCTTTAGCGCTAAACAATGGATATACGCTATACATACTGCAAGTGAAAGCTTTTACTTTGATAAATAAATTCGATTCAGTATAATATAATTAAGTATGTCTTGTTTTGTTCAAAGTTTCTTATATTTAAGAAGCGTGTTGGGAACCCTCTCACAGGGACCAGGCTTAGAAGGTCTCTTCTACATATAGTTTTAGTTATGTACATAGGTTTAGTTTGTATAATATATAGGTAGTTTAGTTTGTAACATTCATTATTATTAGGCTTAAGTCACTATCTCTTAATAATATATTGTAATATTTAGTCAAAGTTAAAAAAAAAAAAAATATTTAAGAGATAATTACATCCCTACATAAATAATTACAGTTACTTACGATAAATCGTGAAAAGGGTTGTTATTAAAAAAAATGTTTATCGCCAGTTATTTCAGATATGTTATTTCTTATCTACGTATAAGATGGTATACTGTAACTATAACATAATTGACAAGTAATTTAAGGTAGGTATTATTTCCGCATTTACCTCAGTGCTACTAATAAATTCATATTATTATATCTAACACATATTTTTATTACCAGAAACATCATCAAAATTAATATACTTGGGTGGCAAACATATGTTTTATTACATTTAACATGGATGCAATAATTTTAACACTTGAAATCTTACATCACTAAATTATTTATAGTCTGTCGAAATGACCTGCTATGATAATAACGATTCATAAATTATCATTTACTAACTGTATTATAATAATACTCAGACAAATGTAAGTATTTACATGAAAAGAACGGATAAGAAGCTCTAATTCTTTTAAATATGATATGTTGAAGTCTAACACTTCTACCAATTACACGGCAAGTTCCATATCCTTAGTTGCATTTTTAGGTGATTGGCAAAACATAAACTATCCTATTATGTTTCAAACAAATTCATACACACAGGTATTCAAGTAGCAGCAATATTATAAAACCGGCTCATAACCAATGTCCTGTAAAACAGGAATTCTAACAAACATCAGAAGCACTTTCCATAAAATTTACATGAAAATTCTAGCAACATCTATTTGGGCCTGTATCTGCCAGCTACAGTAATGGACTATGTTTATCTCGCCGAGTTATGTTATATGCAGTAGAGGACACATTCAATGTCACGCTTGCACTTGGATTTTAGCTCTTCAGACACTCGTTTTACGGAATATAATCCGAAGTGTTGTTTTGGACATGTCCGCTACAATACTGCAGTTGGTGTAACTCAGTAACAAACGCAGAGGGGTGCCCATTAGACAGACAAACAAACAGACATACGAATAGTTTCATGTACACATTGCACTTGTCTTTGTAATGGCTAATGAAGGGAAAGGATTGAATATATTTTTAGAAACATTTGTTGTTCCTTTTATAAATTTAAACAAGTCAGCTAAAGATTTTGGTTTAAAATAATTATGAAAAAATATATTTAGGTATACTTTTTTATTTTATCTAGCGGTGGCCATTTCTTGGTTAATTATTATCACACATGTATAAGTTTAATTACCTACCTATTTATGTAGTAACAATTACCTACATAATACCAATATCATCTTCTTTCGGTGTCTTCAAACGAGAAACCATCACATAAATTAACCAATGACTAGTGTAAATTGCAACTCTATGATATCACCCGTAAATTTATAAATAACGAACACTGCTTTGTAACTGGTAGCACATTACATTTATAAACGCCTTTACGGCTTTTATATTAGCGGACAAACTCGTGTAAATATGGTTCAACTATGCAATTGCATGAACAGCGTAATTTAATGATATAGAGGGCGTTCAGATCTATCGACTTAATTGAAGGCAATCGGCCGAGTTCGAAATTTACTGATTTATACAATGTTACTGCAACATAATATTAAGCTAACTGCACATTGATTAATATAAATAACCTCATTTTAAGTAAGGTAGGCTGAATAATTTTACCGAACAAAAAAAGTATTAGTATCACATATGTTTTTATAAATACATATATGTTTTAGTGATAAACGTTTAAGGTAGTAAGCTTATGTATTTTGTGTTTGTAATTTATGTTTTGCTAAGTTCTGTTTATTACTGTTGTTTGTCCAAATAAAGTAAATAAATATAAGCATACGAGCACTAATAAATAACATTTTGAGTTCTAAATAAAAGCTAAAATACACATAACTACATATAATATCGTTTTTATTACTCGACACAGAATGGCGATGCAAAAAGGAGGATTTTGATTAAGACAGCAGTATTTACTGTTTAGGGTGGTGGTAGTGTTATAAGTTTGACATAAATATATTCGGATACCTTCACCGGTCATCATATAAGATTGTTGCACTTCAATCTAAATAGAAACAGACGTATTCCCATTGAGAAATAGTTGAAGACATACGAGTATTATTTCATCTCATTGTTGGTTTTTCCTTGTCGTTTCCGCGAGGTTCTTGCTTTATCTCTCACGTGTGTGCTGTCGCGACCATCTTCATAATGGTAGGAATGTTTCATTCATAATTTGATTTCTTAATTAGAATTAGGTTCACGCGCTTTCATTTGTAGGCTTACGAAGGGTAGGATGACACTAGTATTATGCCAACGGGTACAATATATACGTAACATACATAATATTATTATTTTTCATTTTATTTATAAGTATGCTTACGTTCTCCTCCAACATGTCAAGTCATCGTTTGGTAAACTGTGATTAGTGCCGAAAAATTTAAATATAATATCTTTATAATTAATATATAATTTAAATATAAATATAATATCTTTATCTTTATTATATCTTTAAAATAATTTACATTAATCATTTCAATCTTACCACGTTGCAGACGGTAAGTAAGAAGGTTTACATTTTTCATTTAATACAGATTGTTGGTATCGATTTCCTGCGAGTTGAGACCGTTGGACAAAAAAAATATCATGCTCGGTAGCCATCGATTTTATTTGCACAACTTAAGATTGAAGCACAATATAAAATATTGGGTGGCGTCTTTAAATTCTATTAATTATGGCGCTAAAATATTGCACGCACATATCTGTAAATGGTTTACCTTCATTTCGTTACATTGGTAAATATCAAAGAAGATTGGTTATTTAATAAATAATACCGAATAACATTATGCTACCTCATTTTGCACAGGTTTTAGACAGTACCTCGGAACCCCTGCCCCTGACTGAGAAGGAAGGGTGTTATAAGTTGGCTGTGTTTAACACTGTGTCTGTTTGTATGTCCGAGACTAATCGACCGTTCGGAAGCGGACATGCATTATTTATTGCAATAGTAATACATAAGATTTTCAAATTCAAATATATTTATTTCTTCTCGTTACTTGTGTTTCATCTAAAATCTTAGTCCACCTCTTCCTATCTCTCAAGACCTGTGTGTACTGACTTTCAGCAAAACCTAAATCTAAGATGAAATTAACTACGTTTGTGTGGGTGTGCTACTTTTCGTAGAGCTACATAATTTGTAGAAGAGTCGAAGTCGATATTTCGTTTCAAAATGATGTATGTTCCTACACTACAACACATTCATTCAGTCCATCATTACCCCAGATTTGGTGTTTTATGTCGATTCCTTTGTGATGCGACAGACTCGGACGTGCGTAATGTCAATGTCATGTACGAACATTAGATAATGGGCATGCGCATAACATACGGTTACCTTTATGTCGGTACACAGCGTGACAAATTGTTCACTTATCTTCACACAAACGAAGCTATGAAGTGAAGATAGGTTCAAAAATTGTTCACAAATCACCGTTACTTACATTCCTAGAGAAAGAGAAAAACATATTTTTTTCAAATCTATTTTCAGTTACTGATCAGAAATGATGATAAACCATCCGTTTTCTAAACTTAAATGAGATCAAATAACAATTCGCTGCAAATTTCCGAACGAGCTATTGGCGCGCTTTTACATGTCATTCTCTATCCAGCCAGTGATTGTGGACCTCCTTCCTGCTCCTCCGGCCGATGGTATCGGCAGAATGGAGCGTTCCGTCGCCACCGTGGGACATCGTGCCTCAGAATAATAACTGCCTTGCGCTGTTCCTTGTGCGCTTACATTGTTGCTAAGTATGGCAGTTTCTTGCCAGCCTGTATTATCCCGAAGATATGGCCACCGATAAATAAATACTACGGAGTTTGTGGTGCAAGTAGGTACTTGAGCGCAACCTGTTTGAGGTAAGATCTCCTTTTGAAAAGTGAATCTTTTAAGTTTGTTTTTTCATATAATTATTTTAATTGCCTAGTTCTTTACCTCACTGCTGTTATTTCCACTGTGTGTCCACAAAAAAAACTACTAAGTAAATTTTATGAAGGCCCGGAGAGTTCGTAAAATCTATAAATAGGTAGTTAGATAAACGTTTAATAGTGATAATGATAACACGTATCCAGAGAAGATATATTCACCACAACTATTTAATTATTGAGCAATTTGTGGCAGAGCTTTCAAGTTTCACGTCTCTCCTAATAAAATAGTAGTTAGAGATCTTTCTAAGAAAGTTCCAACTTATAATGATTGACCGAATAAAGTGCTTGTTTAACGAATATCAAGGTCTCGAATATGATTTCAAAGCAAATCAATCAATTCGCAATTATTAATTACATAATAAAATATTCGGCGCGCTTTCTGCTAACAAGGACAAGGTGGTTTTCAACAGATGATTAGATATGTTTTATTGGAATCAGTGTTTGATAATTGTACGTGATCGGGAAATGGTGTTAATCAATTACTTGTAAGTAATTAAAAAATACCTTATGAAATTTCACACTTTTAGCTTGCTAGTTTCTGTCAATACTTAATTAGTGTTTATTTTTTTCTTAGTCGGAAGCAAAATGATCTGTAAAACTACTAACTTAGTATAATATTAAACAATATCAATTCACTTGAGAATACCTACAGACCTACGGCCATATAGCCTGCGGAAGAGAAACCAAACAACAACTCTACACTAGCCCCATATCCATTTGCGTATAAAACCACAAAATCCATAAAACATTGAAACGCCATTGTTGCACTCGAGATTAATTTGTCACACTTTCAAGTAAGTAAGTAATCCGATTTAATGATGTATTGTAAGGTCCCACCTCGCCTTTGTCGCCTTATCTCCAATCTGAGAGATAACCTGCGGCTTTCCTCCTAGCTCGAGAGATTTTCGTGAGAACCGCGAATTGTTACTGGCCGGCTGGAGCCGATGCCTAATAATGCGAGGCGGTTTAAACTATGACAATTAAGAAAAAAAAACTCACTTACGTAATGCGCGGGAGATGATATCAAAAGAGTTTTTCTTAAGTGGATTATGCGGCAGCCCACAGCCATTTTAGATTGAGATTTAAAAAGGCCCTTTGACTGGCGCAATAAAGTTATGCTCCTACTTTCATACATAATATGTTACAGATTAAAGGCACCGCCTACAGCTTGTTTGGAAAACAATGTTTTGATAGATTTATCAGCGAAACATGTGTTTCACTAATCGAATGTTACCTTTAAAGTTTTATGACTTTTATGAGACAGGCCCTTTCTAAACCACTATTAGAAATTGAAATATAATTAAACAATAACATGTTTTTTATAATCCCATCTAAAACGTTAGAATGATAAGATTTTCTATTTTATTATATTTTGAAGTAATCTCTCATTAATTAATTAATTAAGTATAATTAGTTAATTAGCTTTACCAAAAAACTTACCGAAAAATACACCGTGTTCGTAGATAGAGTCCGACAATGCTAACTGAACAACGGAGTGAAATGCCAATACCTCAAAAAGTGTATGTCTTCTTCTTCATAGTTAATTTAGGAAATCTCTACCATAATTTACCCGTTACAAAGATACTCGTAGCATCGCCTTATAATTGGCGACTCATACAGCATAAAGCGCTTACCTGGAACAGCAGATAGCCGCTGTCATACATCCAGAAGTCGTCGGGCGCATTGCCAGGCTTGGCGAGCTGGATAGCGAGGCAGCGCTGTAGGATGAGGTGGCAGCGCTGCCCGCCCGGTGGCCGCCCGCTCATCGCCGCTAGCGCCAGGCGGGTGGTGGCATGATCTGGGAAAAAGAAACATTTGAATTTAGAACCATTTTAGAACTATAGCTTTGGGTCTGTAAAATATTTGAATTTAGAAATGTGCTTTTTTCTTTAGAATGGGATTCATGTTATGTTCTTAGAATAAGGAGTTTGAGTTTGATTTCATTGAAACGTGGTTCTTTCAGCCTATTAACTATACGGGTGTGTGCTGTAAATTTCACGGGTGGGAAAGATAAGAAATCCCTAAATAGGTATGCCTATGGAACTCAGGTTTATAAGGTTTTCTTTTAAATTGCATACAAATTATTAGAAATTCAATAACAATACAAGCAACACGCCATTGTTACAAATTTATATAACCCTAATCTACATGTACCAGAATTTCATAAATCCCGTCGTCGGCTTAAATCGAAATACAATTATTATTTTCTCTATTATGATATCACAATAGTCGTCACGGGTTAGGATATTACACGAAACAGTTGAAGCTAATTATGCCGTGGCGTAGCTCTTAGCTGTTTAGTTATAGGGTGTAATTTCGCTTGTTTAATGGTGGTTTTTCGGCCTTGCGCGTACGCCGGTTTCGGCCATTCGTGTGGATCTTGCGAAAACAAAGCGGGCTGTGACAGACTAGCGGTTATTATAACATCATGAAATTATTACCGAAAACCAAGGTCGTTTTGCTTTACTCTTTTTTGTATTCCATGGATTGAGACGTTGTCGATTGATTCCAAGAAGTTGTATCGATGTCAAGATGGCATAAAATCGGTTTTTAGTTTAAATTGTAAACGATTTGAAATCTAAAGGTCAGCAGCAAAATCGTCCGGGACTTCCATTTAATAAAGTTTAATATATGCCGAATCAAAGCCGTACTAGTAACCTAGTACTAGTAGCCGTAGTAGCATGTACCAATGTAGTGTGCAAACTTAATTTTGACCCCATGATGAAACAAATGAAAAAACAAACCTTTGCGTTTGCGTAAATTAACAAAATCTTAGACGTTCCTAACACGATTGAATGTATTGTCGATAGTGAATAGATAAAATAAGTTTAAACAATAAACGGAGAAAAAAAAAGTTTAAATGATGTTCCTTTTGTTTTGCGTAGGCCTGTAATTATCCGTATGTTAATAACTGTTGCCAAAATAGAAAGACATAAAAACACGTTTTTGGGAATAAAATTTCGCAGATGTTGATGGATTCGATAGCCTACTGTTATTATGTCTGCAATTATAGAAAGCCATTACCGATTTCACCATATCGGAGATTTGCAAAAAACTACAAAAGTATCCGGCATTTTAATGCCACCATACCACGATACCACCCAAAGTGTTGATTATTACCATATATGTATTTAGGTATGTTATGTTGGTCTTTTTTTCGCATTGTAAAATTTCAGAACTGAGCGCATCTATGTAATAATACTTATTAAAATTACCTAAGTGTAACTATAGTGTTTTTAGTGAAGAGGCTATTAAAGAAGAAGGATAAGTACCTACTTATTTCTATATTTACTTAAAACCTCATTTGTGACAATCAGCACACAAAAGACAAAAAGCCATCAACAAAGTAAAACAATTGACACAAGACGATTCTTTAAACCCTTGACACGATGTCAATTTCCATAGGTAGCTAAAGCTTTATTTTAGCCCAAGGTCTTATTATTGTCTTCGCGGTCCATAACGATGCCGCATCCAATTCTTATTGGAGACTACTCGACCACTCCATGGCTACGGGGACCGACCATGGCTACCCAAAAATGTCATGAACACTTTATTTATTGGTTTTATTATCCAATCAAAACACTCAATTAACAAATCACCCCGTTTTACTACATAATTTCTAAGAAGAGGTCGTATGAGGTATGTAAAATTGGTATTTATACAATACTGGTAGTATAGTGAAAAAATACATTATACACCATAATATTAAGTAGGTACCTCAAGTATTCGTAAAGCGAACTTTTTTTAATTTATCGCTAGACGATTTGATCATATTAAATCAGCTTGCCGTCTTTAAGTCGGTGACAAAAACTAGTCAATTAGGACTAGGTTTTAGGTTTAAAATAGTAACCAGCCATGTTTGGCGCAAGTTGCTGACTGCCCATTTGACACGACACTCAGGGAGGATCTTAATTCAGGAATACAATAACTTATCCACATGAAAACAGTAAGTAATAAAGACCCTATGTTATGCAAATCCATTCAATCTTGCTGACAACTCGATAAAGGAAATCACATCGTCCATTATACTCACTTACTAACATTACATAATGCACTAAATCGCGATTTAGCAGGTGCTTCAAGAATGGTCACGAATGATTACCAAATAATATATCGATCGTTCAGAGAAATTATCGTAACTGTTCTAGCTTATCTCTCGAATGATTTAGGAGGAAACGATTGTCCATAACAACGCCGAAATATTTCAAAACTGATACTCCTAAGTGCCAATAAATTATGCGGAATCCGCATTATAAATTTATATAAATTTAGATAGACCAATTAAGTATGCGACTGAAGTACGATTACTATTCTAATGATGCCATAAAATCTTTCAGGAAGAGTCCAAACGAAACTGCCTCTACTAGAATTTATCTAACATGGAACCGAGTGAAAATTACACCATCTCTTGTAAACCACGTCATAAACAAGAATTATCCAACATTAGCAAGT
Source organism: Plutella xylostella (assembly GCF_932276165.1). Taxonomy (NCBI): domain Eukaryota; kingdom Metazoa; phylum Arthropoda; class Insecta; order Lepidoptera; family Plutellidae; genus Plutella; species Plutella xylostella. Next base: position 9,715,122 of record NC_064002.1, read on the forward strand.
TTACTTATTCAGTGCGTAAATAAATAATAAGTGCGACAACATGACGTATTTGTGCATTGCAACTATATTTCTGAATTATCTGAGCGTAAACCTAGCTTTTAGTTAATCCATAACCATATTTGTACTTGAATTTCAACCCGTATCTGGCTTTTACTCGTGCAATTTTGTAGTTGCATGCAGTCTCATCCCAAGTTCTTTGAGATTAAGAGTTAAATTCGTTTGTTTTGCTACGTCTTTGAGTTTGTTATTTGGTAGGGCTAGAATGTTTCCACGTTATTCAGTTGATAGTATAAATTGACCAGACGTGCACAATATTGCATTACATCATGTTATGTAAGTTTTTGTTGGTTTTCCATTGTAGGGCCGTCTACTTCATCATTGTACCTATTACCTATACGGGCAAAACCTTTGTTCAGGTTTAAGTTAATTTGGACGTAAATAACTTAATTATATTTAATCTTAACTTCTAGTGCATGTAAGAGCTTACTTTTATTTTTTAATATATAGGAAATAATATTTGTGCATTAACTTTAGTGCATTGTACTCAATCACGTGAGTACAAATGTACAGAGAAAAGCGGGTGACTCGCTTGCGAGACACCTCTGACTTCCCCTTCGGGGATTACAGTCGTGAGCATATATTATGGATGTATTTGTTTGTGTATGTAATATTTGTAAATGCTTTATATATACTATATAAATGCTTATTTTTTATATTTTACGGGAGCACTGTGGGATCGTATTTAACAAATTCTTTCATTATACTGAATTCTACAATATTTACAAATAAAACAAGTCTGTTTGAGTCTATTCAATTAATTATTTGTGGCACAAATTCAATTTTAAGAATTAGGGTCACAGTCAGAGAATATTGACCATTATAAGTGCATCAGTGGCTTTGTTGTGTAACGAGGCGAGCGGTGTACTGCACTGCAAATAACTGCCAGATTTAAAAAATATATGATGTAAAGTGTTACTTGTTATTACATTTCTGTTTTGTGAATTGGCAAGTCATTTTCTTTTATTCTTAGAGGTCAAGACTGGTTTTAACCTCTGACTGTTGAAGAGGGATGTAATTAGCTTCTTAAGTGGGTATTTGGAATAGAATTTCGGGTTTAGATTATTTCTATCTAAAAGTGTTTATTTAGAAGGTAAAACTAAAACGGATGGAGTCATGGCTGAGGTAATTTTATTAAACATATCTAATTACGTAAATTCATAGTAACTTGAAAGTAATCAATGGGAAGATTGCATCCTCAGATAATCTTTTGAAGTTAAAAACTTAAGTTGCTAAGTAAATAAGACATTTATAGCGTGTCTTAACAAACAAATTTTATGTTCATTGCTTACTCTGTGGGAACAGTAGTTTAAAATAACGAATTTCGTCAAATTTACTGTTTTTGCAATTCTAATAGGCTTTCCCACGGCCACGGTCGCAGGCTCTATTTGAATATCAACTACACAAAGGTGTAAAGTTACAGATACGAGACCTACTTTTGTTTACCACTCCTTATCCTTAATACCTTATTTTATTGGCTTAGCTACCTTCTAGGTATTTTTTTTTTTTACATTTTTACTAAGTACCTTCTTTTGTTTCTTTTGCTACGATCATGATATACATTTCTTTTGAAGAGCGGTTTTGTTCAAACAAACTAACACCTATTCAATAACAAAAAGACATCTCATCTTATATCTAGAAAGAACATCAAACTTCATATAGGTACTTATATTGATTCCGGTATCTATAGCCCATGCCTGGGCGCAAGATCGTGGTACATGGCCGTTAGAATTTGATATGAAACCGGAGCAAATTGCTTTGGGCCATACGCCAACCTTTGTGAGGATAGGTCGTGGGCGAAGTATCACTCGCATTAAGAACATGCGAAATGTTGATGCTCTCATTTATTTAAGTTGTTAGATCCGTTGTTTCTGATTGTTGTACGGTAAGGTAAATTCAAATTGACCTACATAGTATATTAAGTACCTATATAATGTATTGTGTTCTAGTTTACATTCGGCAGCCAACTTACATTACAGGGTGTTGCAAAAAGGGTATACTAAGCCGAAACCTACATGTGCAGCATGGTAGATCTAAGCCCGAAACTGAAATCAGAATTTCAAAATTCGCGAAAAAAAAAGTCACTCTCCATAGTAAAATGTCACGTGACCAACAAAGTTTCTATGGAAAATGAATTATTTGGGTTCATGGGTTGGTTGGTTGGTTGGTTGGTTGGTTTCATGGGTTCGTTTGGTGTCGGCATTTTGTGAGTGGAACTTTTTCATTGCCCGTGAGTGTAAAGTAGGTGACAAAATTTCGACTCAGCTAATTGACCGTATGTCAATCCGAATTGTCACCACGCCACGGTGACAAACCCTAGTCTAGCTCTTGTTTGTCATCGGCACGATATGAAGAAGAATTACTTTTTAAAAAAATTCACCCATACCAGACTAAGGTGTGAATTAATGTGTTTTTTTATTCTCTGAGAACTGGTAGGAGACGGTTTATATTGTAACAATCAACAAATTTGTGTCGATATACCGTTCGTTCACAACCAAGAACGCTAATTTGTCTTTTCATTTTGACAGGGTAACCTTTTTTCTTGCGAACTCCATGTGTTTTGGGTTAACAGTTCTGTTTTTTTTGGCTTTTGATTAGATTCAATCTTGTGCTGACTTTTTGTGAAGTCCGGTACTCATTTGTGGTGTTTTTTTCTTTTATTAAGTACCTACGTATAGTATATGGAGTAGTATACTACATATTGTACATATACCATTATAGATGTACCTATACCTATTAGCTAGATTGCATTTTTGGAACTAAGAGTAGGCGACCGTGAATTTGGTCCAATAGCAATCACTAACCTTTTTTATTTTAATGCAAAATTTTAAGTAAGTGGTTTTAAATATTTAAAGTATAAAGCGTCAATTCTATCCATCATCGGAGCAGAATTTCCTCACAATATTTTCCTTTTAATCCACCACGTAAATATGATAGAAACTGCTAACTAGAAACAGAAACACGCACTCACGCCTTGTACTAATGTACTCCCTTGCGGGGTAGGCAGAGGTGCATTGCTGCACCCACTTTTCGCCAGAGTGTTATGTTAGTCCCAATGTAATAGGGGGCGGGCCTATTGCCATTTTACGGGCACATCCAAGACCCGAGAACAAATATCTGTGTTTAAACAAATATCTGCCCCAGCCGGGAATCGAACCCGGGACCATCGGCTCAGTAGTCAGGTCACTAACCACTACGCCATTCGGTCGTCTAAACTGCTAACTAACTCGTAATAATCGATAATATTCGACAATCAATATCACCGGACGCTAATGTTCTTGTGTAAGATTATCGGCATCGTGAATGGGTTTAGAGCTAATTGTTGCCAATCAAGAGTTAAAAAGAAAATAGACTTGGCGAAATTAAAGTTCGCTTTGCAAATTAAAAAAACACGCACTCACGCCTTGTACAAATGTACTCCCTTACGGGGTGCAAATTAGTTGTAACTTATTCTTATTATTGGTTAAAGCTAGTTTCCACGGAATTAATTTAAAAATATAAGTAATGTTTTAACGATGAGTTACCGAATATAGTTTTTCTTTTTGTCTTTTTATCATTATCAGTTATTTACTTACATTTACATACATTAAAAAAATAAAATATCACGCTTTTCAACGCATTTGTCCTTAAATCAATATAACAGTTCAATTAAATACGGTCTTTGACACTTGGTTAGAATCCACTTCCGTTTTCAGGATTTTATACTTACACTGTACATACAAAATACATTCATTTAGAACACACTGAAAAAATAAGTGCCAATTTCTCCATTCTCGGTTAGAGCATAACCAGGGAGTAGTGGTTAACTTTTGACACACCGTCATGAATTTTATATGGAGATGACGTTTAATTTATAAATCAATCCCTGTCGGCTAGATAACCGACAATGGAGAAATTGGCACTAAACATACCACAGACAGTTCACGATAAAAAGTTGTAGCCAGAAAAGGAAGACGAGCTTATTCTAATTTTACCACTTCTAATAAGTTACAACTCTACACTCAAAAGTTATAGAACACTTTCAATCCGCACACAATGAACGTAACAATTACAGCTTAATCTGTAATTACACAGCTATTAAACACGTCAAATCAATCTTTCTATAGTGTCTTACTCTGTGAGATAAAGGCTCCATTCATCATTGGAGAAATGGCTCGGAACAGCCGACCGGAAGTGACGTGGAATGGATGAGATTTGAAAATCGAATATTGATTAGTAAATGAGGTAGGAGTATGGGCACGTGAGTCGTAATATAAATTACAGTAACTATTTATATGTATTTTCGCGGAGACTAAAATTAGCCATTGTTTCATAGAGAGACTATAGAGTCACAAAAAAGAAAAATGTCTTCATTGTTACAATTTGTTCATGTGAGTAAGATTAGGATTATTTCCTTAAACCAGCGGATTCCCAGTGTAAACGGCCCAATTAAGATTTCACAGTTAAGTTCATTAAAAGTTAACAATAACACTGACATAACACCGTTCTCTGACATAGATCTAATTAAAACACTTAACAATGGCGACCAAGATTGACATTCAACACACATTCGGAAGTAGCGGACCGGGCATAGTCACGCCATATAAAGCCTTACTTCTCCGGTCGTAGAGTTGAAAAAGGCTTTGAAATGGAGCCTTAGGTCTGTAGTGTGACCGGAAGCGGCGGTACTGCAACTGTGCCTGGTCGCAGGGGCATAAACTGCCGTGTCTATAGAATGCGTTGTCTATGTTTGGAGTTTTTTACTGCGTTCATTGAATAACGGTATTTGTAGATTAGCACTGCAGTGAGTAGAGGTGGCGAATTTAAATTGAAGCTTTTAAAATGAATAGTTAAAGCGTGTGCTTCCAAGAACGTCAAATTAAACAGGCACCTTATTGTGAAGTGGAAACGAAATAAAATGTACGAAGTAATTAGTGTCTAATTAAGTAAATTTTGAATCCAAAACTCGATAAAATAAGATCACGATATTTTTTTAAGTAAATATCAAATATTAAACGAGGAATGTAGTTTATGTAAATACTGAAAATAGTTAAATTTCCGCCAAAGTTGGCAAACAGTTTACTCTCGGGATTTGGTTCAAGGCGTGCGCTTTTTAAATCTAAGTAAGTTAATACATAACATGTAGAAGACTGCATTGCACATTCTCAAGAGATATGTTCTTACAACTAGAGGAATACAATGCACCAAATACTCGGGGGCAATGAAAAAGTTCCACCTGCCATTGCCATGTGATTTATCACTGGAACTTTTACAAACTGTGCGAAGACTTTGTTGCAATTGCAATTTGGTGAATCCTGGTCAATCACAATCTTTCGAGAATTTTATTCGATTTCTGCTTCAACAAAGTAGATACTTATCTATTACATAATAGACTGAACCGATTTGGCTGACAATGGGCTGTAGGTAGCTAAGAATCAGGAGAAGGGTAGAGGATACTACAGATAAATAATACTTAGTTAATAAAAAAAACATCTTAAAAAGTTATGTCCAGTTAATTGACCTCAACCCCAAACTTCACTTTCCACTGACGAGTTCATCAGAAAAACAGAGACAAATGTATTCTGCGCTCGCAATCAGCAGCGGGGTTCCCCGCGGAGGCGACGTGGGGAACTCAATAAAAACTTCCCCAACTACTTACACCGGGATACACACTGCAGACAGGGGGTTACTCTATATAACAAAAAACTATACAGGGTGTTGCAAAAAGGGTATACTAAGCCGAAACCTACATGTGCAGCATGGTATATCTAAGCCCGAAACTGAAATCAGAATTTCAAAATTCGCGAAAAAAACACGTTCTCCATAGCAAAAAGTCACGTGACGTTTCAGTTTCGGGCTTAGGTATACCATGCTGCACATGTAGGTTTCGGCTAAGTATACCCTTTTTGCAACACACTGTAGGTATATGAACGAAACGTTTCGGAGAGCTGCCGCGCCTGCCACGACTCTATCTCATGGTATTAAACGTGCTAATTGCACGAAAGCTCTCGTTCGTTCGTTTTTCGTCAGTATAGAGTAACCCTCCTGACACGGGGCGACTAACCATAAAGGCTCTTTTGTCAGTTTAGGCAGAACTACAGTCTAATTTCTTCCTAGAAGTTTGGATTTACAATCGCGACCTTTATTTTATTCTATTCTCTGTTGTGGTTAACCTAGCACTCTCGAATGGAACCTTTGTGCATATCCTGATTTCCTGAAGGACTTAATTCAATTCCTAAGCTTGGACCATTTCCCACCACGCTGGTCCACAAGGACATCAAAAAGCATCACGTAAAACCATGTCACAAGATCACGACGATAATGACCTTCCCTAGAACTCAGTCGTAAACCTTGATGTTAGTGTGCAAAGGTCCTTACTCATTTTATCCGCAAATAGATCGTACTAACGTATAAACTAATATTTAATAAAATACAAGCCAATCTTGTTCCATTAAAGTAGGTAAGATGACGTACTTACTGCTAATGCTAATGCAAATTTTCTTATTAAATTAACAAGTTGTAACTACCAATGCATTCTATATTATTAGGTACTTACTATAAGACAACAGACAGAATAAATGCACTAAGACATGGAAGTAATAGGTACTTCGTAAGTACTAATTACTTCCATGCACTAAGATTACCCACATTTGACAAGTAACAGTGGACTACTGTAAGTTTTCAAAAAGTTGATTATGGAATGCAGAGCTATAATTGCCCGAATTGTCCTAGAGTAGGACTTAACTTCATGCTTATGCATATTCTCAAACGAGCAACTGTTAGCCTAATATTTGTTTCAAGAGTAACACAGAAGTTATTTGAGTAGACGCGACGGGGCGGCATGGCTGCCAAGACTGGGATTGCGATGTCGCCATTACTCCACGAGTCCTTTTATTAGGTTCCGACTTCATTATAAAATAAAATGTGCCGTTCTCGTATTGTTAGCAGTAGCTATTCTTATCCTTGGTCGGTTTATGTCGTGTCGTCTTCACTGCCAATGCCAAAGTTCTTCTACTTTAGTCTTGAATGTAGAGCTTTGATTTGCGCTTGTTTTATTTATTTATGGTTTCTATAACATTACTGTAACAAAAGATTACTAAGTTATTTTGCCGAAGACCTTTAATTATCTTGGGACTCACCTTTTAGTTAATATTCGTTGGAAATTAGGAAACAAGTATTACATTTCATTGTACTGATTTTTTTATGAAATGAATGCATACGTGTCAATTTGATACCTGTGGCTGGCCAACATTGCAAATACTTTGCAAACTTCGTCGTTATTTAATTCAAAACAAAATATACTTTAGTGCATGAAATACACTTTATAATCAAAGCAAATCCATAATTATAAACACTATATAACGCCATAATAGATAAAGTATTTTCTATTTGTGGGGTGGAGTATATTAAATTTTACTTCCGATAAGTAATTAAGGAGAAACGGGGCTATAAAATTAATCTATGTACATTGGTACACCAATTATATCATAGAGTCGGGAAAAGTTAGCCGGGATTCAAACCCTTGTCACTACTAATTACTGTTGAACCATTCAGTCGCTATAAATCTAAGTAGTTATTACCTACCTAAAAATTAATTAGAGCTAAATAAAATTTCACTATTCACTAGATATCTTACTTTCAAAATGTAGAAAACCAATAAAATTTAACTATGTAAGTAATCTAATCACAATTAAAGACAAAACTTTCTCAGGCAAACTGTATACTAAATTTAAATTTAAGTAATAAAACTGATGAGTATTTTTCAATGCATGTGATTAATTCATTTTGCTTTAGTGCAGTTTGTTGCATAAGTAATCACATATTTTTACTAGGTATACTTCACATAGAAGTATACCTAGTAAATCTTTACACTGGGTTTTCTAAGTTATTCCTACTTTGTACCAACCGTAATATTTTGTCATAAAACTTATATGTAATTATTAACTACATAATAAGTATTATTAACTTCTTTTACGTGAATATTAGGAAGTATACCAAAGTTATAGTTACAAATTTCAGGGGTAAAGTAACTTTGAACGCACATAGTGCATTGACTAAATCACAGTTTAACTATCAACCCGTTTTTAATGTAAACCGTTTTGCATCGTCACGGGCGGAAGTCGATTGTCAAGGTCGCATAATCGCGACCGACGGCGCGAGACGCCATTGTTTTATCTTGTCTATTGTCACTTTGTCTCTTTTTGCCCCTATTTTCTATTTACGTACCTCGGTGACAGGTTTGCGACAAGTGCCTCCTTTGGTAAACTGTTATGTAATCTAACTGTGCTTACTTGATCCGATTTTGTCGTTTGTCGATACAACCTGAGCCGCGAGCACAGGATTCGATACTATTTTCGAATCTACAAAAACATATGGAAAAAACAAATGCCACTTTTGGAACTAACAAATGACAATGGGCGTTTTGGGACCTATGTCCAATAAAGATGAGACATACATCGTGGGATAGCTCTTTTCAAGTGAGCAAAAAAGTATTATGACGACAAATCCGTATAAGTTGTCCATTTAGAAATATATTCGTCGGAAGGAAGTATTTTTCTATGGCATTGCACTCTCTCTCCTGATGACAGTTTGGGCGTAATACACGTAAACACGTATTATTGAAATTGGAAAAATTACTTTCAACTGGTTTTGTTTACTGAGATAATAAACAAATATAATATTACATGAAATATGATCATTTTGTTATAAAAATTAAAAAAGAGAGTGAAAAACTAACAAAAACATTAAAATTACAGAAATAAAATATAAAAACTTTCAAGGTACGATTATTCTAATTGGACAGTAAATCAAGACTAGCGCTTCCGTTATTCATATTCTGCAAAAAAAATACATTTTCAACGACGTATCACTCATTTCTATTGGTCCCAGCTTCCATATATTTGTGCCCATCATCATTTGCCTTACATTTTGACGATACGCAACGTAAACGGAGTGTTTCGAATCCTGTGCGGCGGCTCTGGTCAAAGATTTTCTATAGATTGGCAAGTTGCTTGGCGACCCTCCTTGCGGGGTGAAAGACGCGGAGGGGACGAGGTACCCAAGACGACAGCGGGTAGCGGGAGGGGTAGCGGTGGAGGGGAACGCGTGCACTGCATGTCATTGTTACGGCAGTCTCGGCCGCGCAGCCGAGGCGGCCACATGTCTTATATAGTCTGTCATAATTTGAGCGCGACCCACATGAGATCATTGATCCTGAGACCATTAGTCTTAGGATGAGTGTTGAGGCCTTTTTAATATTATCATTATATTATTATTAGGTATCTATAATTCGTCAACAAAATAACGTTAAAAACAACAAATCGTATAATGTCTCAATATAGGGGCTTCTTGTAGAACAGCGTACCGGATCAGTCATGCTACGCGGCTAAAGGTTGGTACTGCGCAGTCAGATACGAAAAAGTAAACAACAAAGACGAAGAGTCCATATGACAGTGCGTCAGTTGTCAGTTCTTGTAACTAGGAAAGCAACCAAAATTTATGTGATTTAATGAAAGTAATTAATGAGCAAAACACAGAGAAAAATTACAAAATTGATGAGATTTTGAAAGAAAATGGTCATATCGTGCTTCGCCTACCCCCATACCACCCGGAATTAAATCCTATTGAACTTGTGTGGCGGTACGTGAAAGGCGAGCTCGCAAGAACGTCGATTGACTCTAACTTAGATAAAGAGATAAAAGACTTAGAGTTGCTTTTCTCTAATTATTCGCCTGAAAAGTGGAGAAATTGTGACGACCATGTCATAAAAAATTAAGACGAATATTATAAATCTGATAGAGTATTTGACGATGTATTGGACAGGTATGTTATTGTTTATTTATAATTTAATGTAAATTAAACATAAAATATGATATGTGTACACTGAACTAATATGACTGGCGTACTCTAGTACATTATACTTCAAAGTAGGTATAATGTTTTTTGGTTTTTGTCTTAGATTTATAATTGAAGTTAATGAAAACGATGATGAAGATGAGGATGATGACGACGATGAACAAGTTAAAACAGAGAGTGAACATGAAAGTGACATGGAAATTGATTTATAAAATAAAACACTTTTACATAAATAAATTCAAATTGGTAGATATTCTGAAGGTAAACATCCAAATTTTAATGCTGTCAAACTATAAATTTTAAGCTAAATATGACATTTACGTGAACACTCATAGAATAAAATTTTACTTACGTCAGAAATAGTTACAAGCTATCGCGAGATTTTTTTTTTTTTTTTAACAGCACCGAAGAAACGGATCCTCGAGTACAACCTAAAGATGGCAATAAAAAATCGGGACAAAGAGGTCGTTGCCCAGCAATCAAGGCTTTTGGCAACGCAAAATGGAGCGGAATAGGAGAATTTTGATTTTAATTTTATATTGACGGCCAAACCGTATTGCATGTATTTTATAGTTTTGTTATGTATAGTATATAGCATGTATTGTATAGTTTTGATATGTAGGTATTGTTTAGTATATCATGAATTAATATTATCTGTATAAGAACTAACCAATAAAATTAAGATAGTTTTAAGAACACTGTCACACATTAACACCAGGCAAAACAACAGCGATGACAAAAGGAGTGTGTGGCCACTGACAGGCGTCTGTTAAGTTCTCTGAAGACAGCTGACACTGGCCCTACCCTTCAAATGTTTGTTGCCATTATAATTGTAAGTGTGACTGTGTGAAACAAAGAAAAAAAAAAAAAAAAAAAAAAACAAGAAATGCACAACTGGGGGTTTTTAGTCGGTTAAAGGCCGACACTACCTGGGTCCCCTTCCCAGGTGTCTGTGTAGATTTTCCTCCAGGAGTGCAAAAAAAAAAATAAAAAAAAATTTATTAATAATATATAGGTATATATATATAAAAGATAAAATATATATATTATAAGCTTCCACATTGAGTAGTGAGTAGTTAAAAGATGAAGACAAAAAACAACCAAACTCTCACAATATATTGATCTCTCAAAAAGGCACGGACATAAAGTCTGTGGAGTGATAATAAAATCTTTAAAAAAAAAAAAAAAAAAAAAAGCTATCGCGAGATTAATCCGGGCACACTTTTCTACGTGTGTAGCATGTCGTGCTACCTCGCCCCCGCCACTTCTTTCACCCCGCAAGGAGGGTCGCCAAGTAACTTGCCACATTATAGTAAATAAACTACAAAAGTTATGGAAAATTAAAATAAAAAACCTACTCTAATTCCGACGGCATTGGCAATTGCAAATATTTATCCAATAAAAGAGTGAGTTTAGAACGACATAGGTCGATAAAAGCCAAGCTACTCGTGATTAAATAAAGCTCAAACGTGCCGTTGCAATCTTTAAAGAAATAATTGTTGTGAAACTAAAGAAAGTGAAGATGGTGGAGTCTAAGAAAGTCAATGCACGTGTTTGATTTTAGTTTGTTAGTAATTGCGAAAAACCTCATGATGAGATTTTGCAACTACTTACTTCATTTGAGCTACTCATTCACTTGTTTGAACGTTAATGTTATTTTAATATCCTCACCTCTTTATTGAATTTATTCGTTTTAGCCGCTGAAAAACAGCACACCGTATTGCTACCTTGGTGGTATATTTAGGTACCATAACAACATTAACTTTACTTTTTTTCAAAACCTTATTTAACTACCATGTGAATTTGTTTTAAAAGGGAAGTTGAAAAATGCTTACATAAATATCACATACCATAAAGCTGTTGTGTGTAACTAAAATTCGTTAGAATTTCTTAGAAAGCTGTGTCATATCAAATTATCTTGCTTACTTGAATTGACCAATCCACGCACTTAAGTAACGGAAGATCCGTAATATTGATTTTCTTTAACTTGCTTAGCTGTCTCACACATGTTCAATACACAGGCTAAACAGTGAACACCCATAGCTACGAACAGCCGCATTAGATAGATAGATAAGTTTCAAGTAAAGCTATACTGCTGGTCATCATTTTTTTTTTTTTTTTTTTTTTTTAGGAAAACTTAACTAACTAATAATCTAAAAATAAACTAAAGATAACATAGGTCTAACAAGTTTCCACCTTTAGGATATTTACCTGATTTTCTCAGCTATCACACAAAGCCACTGGGGGTCACACTCTAAATTGACGAACGAACGATCGAGAATTGACACGGAATCTGCACGCTTAATACAACCAGATAGAGTTGTGGTTAACGCTGCAGTTCGTTCGTAGAGTAACCCCCCTGGTGTCCAGTTGTAGGGGGGTCACTCTATAGGGGGGAACTCTATATGACCAAAAACGAAGTTTCGAATCACTGCTGCGCCAGCCACGGCTCTATCTCGTTTATTAAACGTGCCGATTGCACGACAGCTCACGTCCGTTCGTTTTTCGTCAGTATAGCCTAGAGGCTCACTGGCCACTTAAGTTTTTTGCATATTAGAATCTGAATCTTAAACATATCCCAAAGAAAAACAACTTGATGATAAAACTAGTTAAGGGCATATATGCCATATATGCCATATATTATATGGGATAGAGTGACCCTCCAGCTCAGACAAGGCCACTGCAGCGGGCGGCAGACGGCAGTATCGATCGCATCTCGCTGCACGCACGCCCCCGGCTTTTGCACCTCACGCTCAAGACGGAAAGTACAGGAAAAGAATATTCATGCCGAATAGAGTATTTTTGGGACTAAAGCTGTGTCTGCTGAAGCTGACAATAACTGTGAAATGAAAGAAACGAAATGCGAGGGAATTTGTTTCAGGATTTGATTTGAAATTGTCTGTGACTTTTGTGATTTAAGCCTTACGAAACAAAAAGTAAAAATAATCAGGTTTGTATACTTATTGAAAATAATGATGTAATCGTGATGTGCATGGTCGAAAGCAGTAAAGCGCACCAGGGTGGTGTCGAGATAACATCGCAGGGGGTGTCTGGGAAATGAGTAATGAGAACAACCCTCTGTCAAGGTCGGCTTTAGTAGAGGGATCCACGTCATCCACGTCGATTAACTTTACCTTCATTCTGTAATAATAGCGAATTATCGCAGTTATAATTGGTAGTTCTTATTACTAATATTTAAACAAAGTATAATATGGGCCGCAATATACCACCCTGAAGGACACCACCCAAATTTACATACAGAGTGAACGGTTCAGGTGATTTATTTCAAAGGTTTGACTGATCTGTTTTTGATTTTACGGAAGGCATCACGAGCCAGAGTCACCTGACACTGATGGCGGAAGGGCAGACAAGGCCATGTCTATCGTCAAGTCACCACCTCCTGTCAATTACTTCAAGCATGTCTTCAGACATGTCATTTCAACGAATAGTCCTAATACCCTTAAATCCTCAAAACAAACCTTAACACAACCGTATAAGAACTAGCAAGATGACTTTATAATTGTCGTTCTAATGTTACAAACCTTGAGATGGACAAGCAAACATGACGATAAAGTTACCAATTTAGTTGTAAGAAAAACAAGGTTGTTTTTGGTGTGTAAACGATTTGGCTCATTAAGTTACATAAAGTGACACATACGTAAGCGGTGTAACTATTGTCCTGTGAATGTTATGGTCACCGAAGAAGCTGTAAAGGTCGTGTTTTAAATTTAAATTGTTTTCCATAACACTGCACCTTCGTAAAGACTAATAATTGGTTATGAATAGTGTGTATGAATAATTTATACGAGTTAATACCATAGTTATACTTAAACACAATATTTAAAGGTAGTAAACCTTACGAGTTCCACTTTATGAAATTACTCGGCTGGTAATATGCGGAATTTCATTATTTTTCACGGCTTTTAAGTTCATCCCTTTGGAATGTCAACTAAGCACTTGCGGGGTGGGCCTCCCCTTGCGACAAAAGCAATGCGGTAGGGGCTTGGTAAAGTGCAGCTTTATTCTTGTGCAGAAACTGAAATAGCCACAAGTATTTTTTACATTTTTAGATTCTTGCACTTTGACCATACTCAGGGTCACTTCGTGAACACCACACCACAAGATTAAGTCTTCAATGTCAGCCATTTATTGGTGGTCAAAAAACTAGCCAATTAGGCCGGTTAAATAGTCAGTAATCAGATTTTCACGATTTTCCGCTCCAGTAGTCACGGCTCAGGAGGGTTTTCTAGCTTGACGAAAAAAAACGAACGAAAACTGTCCTACAATCGACGTTTAATACAACGAGATAGAGTCTGATAGAGTACGAGGTTATTGCAGCAGCGCTACGAAACTTCGTTTTTCGTAAGCTAAAGTGACCCTTCGCGCCGCAGCACGTAACTCAAAGGACGCGACGTGATACCATCGAGACTTAAACTAGATTCTACTAACTTGAAAGCCGTTAGAGAAATAAATACTAGTGCTTCTTCTTTGATATACCTTTGTATCATTCTTGCTACCGATTTAGGTATAATATTTTCTGAGAAAGACAACAGTGTACAAAGCTAGGTTTATGTCATTAGGTTGTTTGTTACTTTGTCACTTCGATTCTATGAACTCAGTTGAGCACAGTGTTCATATACGTAGAGGATAATTTGAACTGACTAATTTATATTTATTAAAACTTGCTGCTCTGAAATAAATTAAGTGGATAAAATAAATTATATCCTTACATAGATAGTACTTAACATTTACACAGACCATGTGAAGTCTCTAACAGCCCATCAAAAGTACCTACTTGCCCGATGATTGGCAAAGCTTTGACCCAAATATGGGTATAGCAGAAAGTCTTAGTTTTACTGAAGATGTCTTCATGGAAGGGAAAGTGACGGAGGTGACTGATGTGGACGCTGGCGATGAAAGTAAACCGAGGAAAAGCTTAGCTCACGTAAAAAAGGGCAATCTTCCAGTTGATATAATGATGGAAATCCCATAAACAATGTCAACAGCTAGGTGCAAGAAAACATAGTTTTACTCAAGTCTTACCACTCAATTTCAAAGACAAAATTATACAGCAGCAAGATTTATTTCCAAACCATACAAGGTGTAAATTTAATTACTCATTGTCGCAAACCAGACGCGAAAGACAAGAAACGAATAGTTTCGTAAACCACAAAACATGCGATACGAGCGAGACTTTCTAGCCGCAAAACAGCTGTGAAACACCAATATTTACTGACCAATTCGATTAAAACAAAACATTATACCCGGGAGCCGTATTCTAATGAGATGTAAAGATTCCAGATAGGAGAGAGAAAGCACGTCAACGGCACATCAAGAGGTACCGCGGACTCCGCGTACAATATCTGTCGCCTGACTGCTACTATCGTTGCCGCATTCGAGCTTATTCGAGCTTTTATGAAAATATATTTTAGATACAAGTGAAATAGTGGTAGAGGTACTAAGGTAAATGGTGGAGATACAAAAATAAAAAATAGGAATCAATAAAGATTTTAGCAATGAATAAATGTTCTTATGCAGGTTTTAACGGGATGACACAGGAGGTAAACAATATTTTACTTTATAGCTTTTTAAAATTCGCAATATAAATATTAACTTAGCTGCTCTTAAAACTTTGATGGTCAAATGATTTTTCAATGAGGGGTACAATAATTTTATTAACAAAAGTATTATAGTAAAAGTTGTTTGGAATTACGAGCTAATAATCACCTAATTCCCCTATCGAATTACTCTCCGCTTTTGTAACTTTGTAAAATGATAGTTATACTTAAACACAATATTTAAAGGTAGTAAACCTTACGAGTTCCACTTTATGAAATTACTCGGCTGGTAATATGCGGAATTTCATTATTTTTCACGGCTTTTAAGTTCATCCCTTTGGAATGTCAACTAAGCACTTGCGGGGTGGGCCTCCCCTTGCGACAAAAGCAATGCGGTAGGGGCTTGGTAAAGTGCAGCTTTATTCTTGTGCAGAAACTGAAATAGCCACAAGTATTTTTTACATTTTTAGATTCTTGCACTTTGACCATACTCAGGGTCACTTCGTGAACACCACACCACAAGATTAAGTCTTCAATGTCAGCCATTTATTGGTGGTCAAAAAACTAGCCAATTAGGCCGGTTAAATAGTCAGTAATCAGATTTTCACGATTTTCCGCTCCAGTAGTCACGGCTCAGGAGGGTTTTCTAGCTTGACGAAAAAAAACGAACGAAAACTGTCCTACAATCGACGTTTAATACAACGAGATAGAGTCTGATAGAGTACGAGGTTATTGCAGCAGCGCTACGAAACTTCGTTTTTCGTAAGCTAAAGTGACCCTTCGCGCCGCAGCACGTAACTCAAAGGACGCGACGTGATACCATCGAGACTTAAACTAGATTCTACTAACTTGAAAGCCGTTAGAGAAATAAATACTAGTGCTTCTTCTTTGATATACCTTTGTATCATTCTTGCTACCGATTTAGGTATAATATTTTCTGAGAAAGACAACAGTGTACAAAGCTAGGTTTATGTCATTAGGTTGTTTGTTACTTTGTCACTTCGATTCTATGAACTCAGTTGAGCACAGTGTTCATATACGTAGAGGATAATTTGAACTGACTAATTTATATTTATTAAAACTTGCTGCTCTGAAATAAATTAAGTGGATAAAATAAATTATATCCTTACATAGATAGTACTTAACATTTACACAGACCATGTGAAGTCTCTAACAGCCCATCAAAAGTACCTACTTGCCCGATGATTGGCAAAGCTTTGACCCAAATATGGGTATAGCAGAAAGTCTTAGTTTTACTGAAGATGTCTTCATGGAAGGGAAAGTGACGGAGGTGACTGATGTGGACGCTGGCGATGAAAGTAAACCGAGGAAAAGCTTAGCTCACGTAAAAAAGGGCAATCTTCCAGTTGATATAATGATGGAAATCCCATAAACAATGTCAACAGCTAGGTGCAAGAAAACATAGTTTTACTCAAGTCTTACCACTCAATTTCAAAGACAAAATTATACAGCAGCAAGATTTATTTCCAAACCATACAAGGTGTAAATTTAATTACTCATTGTCGCAAACCAGACGCGAAAGACAAGAAACGAATAGTTTCGTAAACCACAAAACATGCGATACGAGCGAGACTTTCTAGCCGCAAAACAGCTGTGAAACACCAATATTTACTGACCAATTCGATTAAAACAAAACATTATACCCGGGAGCCGTATTCTAATGAGATGTAAAGATTCCAGATAGGAGAGAGAAAGCACGTCAACGGCACATCAAGAGGTACCGCGGACTCCGCGTACAATATCTGTCGCCTGACTGCTACTATCGTTGCCGCATTCGAGCTTATTCGAGCTTTTATGAAAATATATTTTAGATACAAGTGAAATAGTGGTAGAGGTACTAAGGTAAATGGTGGAGATACAAAAATAAAAAATAGGAATCAATAAAGATTTTAGCAATGAATAAATGTTCTTATGCAGGTTTTAACGGGATGACACAGGAGGTAAACAATATTTTACTTTATAGCTTTTTAAAATTCGCAATATAAATATTAACTTAGCTGCTCTTAAAACTTTGATGGTCAAATGATTTTTCAATGAGGGGTACAATAATTTTATTAACAAAAGTATTATAGTAAAAGTTGTTTGGAATTACGAGCTAATAATCACCTAATTCCCCTATCGAATTACTCTCCGCTTTTGTAACACCTCTAAAACAACCACTCAAAACTCTTTAAACTTAAAGCCATAGTCTTCGTTTAGAACAATATCCCATTTTCAAGAAATCCTCACTTGCGTCTCACTGTAGCAGATAATAAGTAGGTAGTACCGCAGCAGAAGCCTAGGGCGCAGAACGTTTCCCTAAGAGAAAAGACTTTGCATATCGGAGGAAAGTCAATCAGTCACCGCGCACTCCGCGCCGCTCGCATCCGGAATAAATCGGCAAACGCTTTTAGATTTTAGCTTCTTCTTTGAATACAGTGGTACTTAACTTTAAATTCATCATTTGTGAAAAGTGGTATACATCATTTATCACATGTATCTACCATGCCAATAATCTAACATTACATATGTATTTCCCTAAGTAAGTGCTTATTTATTTCTAAACAGCTTTCTATATTTAAAAGGCAATTCAATTTTACATTATGCACATAATAGTTAGTAAGCTATAAAAAGTTACGAAAGGGAACAGCTTAAAACCATAAGCTTTATAGCACCATAAATAAACCACGTCAGCCTATATTCTTTCCGAATGGGGTTGAGTTTATTTACGGCCGGGTGCTCCTTCTAAGCACTAAAAAGCACACTACAGTTTCGTAAATTAGGAAAAAACTGCGTAAATATTTTTAAACTAAATAGGTAGGTAATCTTTCAAGTTCACCATGTTTTTGATTACACAGATGGATTTAGTGGATGAAAGTAACTATGTTTACCTACAAAATTATGAAATAGATGTTTGTACCTGCCTTGTTTTTATATACGAGTCACTATAAGAAAAAATATTTTTAAAGGAAAATTATTTGCAAAGGTAAAAGCTAAATCTTAAGTATTTCCAGTTTATCGTTGTGTGTATTTAGAATATATCACTTAAGCCTTTATTGAATAAAAACAATGTTTTACAAAAACAACATATTCAATACATTTCACACCACCATAATATGTATTACATTTTTCAATATTTGTCCGTCTTGCGAACGGAGGCCAATCTAGGCTTTAACCATACATTCATAGATTAAAATATCGTGTAGCAGTGAAATTATTTATATGTAAATAGTGTAGGAATCATAACATAAAACAATTCAATAATACACAACTAAACAAAATATTTCCTAGCTCACACAAACAAGATATCCACTTATAAGGGGCGAAAGTATCACTCAACGTATCCAGTTCTATAAATATTATTCATAAGCCTATAGCTATAAACCACTGAATCCTCGAAATAGAAACGA
Organism: Plutella xylostella; assembly: GCF_932276165.1. Taxonomy (NCBI): domain Eukaryota; kingdom Metazoa; phylum Arthropoda; class Insecta; order Lepidoptera; family Plutellidae; genus Plutella; species Plutella xylostella. The sequence continues at coordinate 9,733,981 of NC_064002.1, forward strand.
AGTAGAAACGATTTGATTCTGTAGAGAAACAATAAATCCATATTAAGTATACTACCACACTACATATACATATAAGTAGTAAGTAGCTACCCTTCTACGCTAAGATGAACTACAATTAATACATAGTTATAAACGGAGTCCGCTAGATATTGAACTAGATTATATTATTGTTATATATGTATTCAAAATGTTATGTATATGTAGCTAAGTATGTATAAAATAAAGGGCCCATATAAACTTTAAGTTTCACCACATATTTTGAAGTCATGTGAAAAGCAATTATTTTCCCCAAATTTTCAAAATTCGCAAATTAGTAAAAAGTGAAGCGTCCGTAGTCGAGCGGGCCTCAGTGATCGTAACTGATCGCTGAGGTTAAGCAACAACTGACACGGTCAGCCATTGGATGGGTGACCAATTTCAAGTGGTGCTTTTCTGGACGCTTCCGTGCTTCGGACGGCACGTTAAGCCGTGGGTCCCGGTTGCTGCTTCGGCAGCAGTCGTTAAGCCTAGTCAGAGGCCTTCGGGCGGCTTGAAAAACATCTGACAGTCGGGTTGCCCACTTACCCGACAACTGCAACTCTCTCAGCACAAGCTTGCTTGTGTTGGGGTCCACCAACCCGCACTTGGCCAGCGTGGTGGACTAGGCCTAAACCCTTCCTTCATTGGAAGGAGACCCGTGCCCCAGCAGTGGGGACGTAATAGGTCGTGATGCAAAATAGTAAAAAAGTTGTTTAGAATGATCCCGTCCCGTCAGAAGCGTCCGTAGTCGAGCGGGTCTCAGTGATCGTAACTGATCGCTGAGGTTAAGCAACAACTGACGCGGTCAGCCATTGGATGGGTGACCAATTTCAAGTGGTGCTTTTCTGGACGCTTCCGTGCTTCGGACGGCACGTTAAGCCGTGGGTCCCGGTTGCTGCTTCGGCAGCAGTCGTTAAGCCTAGTCAGAGGCCTTCGGGCGGCTTGAAAAACATCTGACAGTCGGGTTGCCCACTTACCCGACAACTGCAACTCTCTCAGCACAAGCTTGTTTGTGTTGGGGTCCACCAACCCGCACTTGGCCAGCGTGGTGGACTAGGCCTAAACCCTTCCTTCATTGGAAGGAGACCCGTGCCCCAGCAGTGGGGACGTAATGGGTCGTGATGATGATGAGAATGATCCCCTTAAGTCACCCCCTTTTGGCTTAGTATACCTTTTTTGCAAAACCCTGTATAAAACAATATTTGCAGGTAGGTAATATAGGTCGAGGCATGTTGTGGATTAGCTTAAAATTTAAAAGATATCAAATTTCAAATTTAATTGCACGCACTGATGGAGGCATCAGCTGATACACTGTGACAGTTCCTGTTCTGGTTTGCTTAAAAAAACAAGATGAAAATTCTTAGAAATACGAAATGTAACACAAAGTTCAATGTTTATCTGAGATTTCCATTTAAGTATACCTACATTTCATTGCCACAATAAAATTACTCGCTAAAATTGCAATTTACCTACTTACTAACTCATAGTCTCATAGCCGACTCATAGGCATCTAGATCATATACTTAGTACCTAAATGAGGAATAATAAACCTCTCTTATAATAAAAACGTTCCATGATGAACTTTGAGATTGAAATAAAAACCATCCGGATATACACTATTTGTTATATTACCTTGTGTTTTGTAATTCAATTTGTAACTGTTGCCCATTCTATTATATTTATGTAATGTTTGTTCTTTTATGATTTACAATGTAATTATTATGTACAGAAAGAAATGAATTCTTTTTTTTTATTAATAGACAGCAGTTGTTATGAGTGTCACTGTATACAGATTTTTGGTGAGTCGGTATTTAATACCTGTTTTTCCTTATATTCTTTTGGATAACTATAAATTCAGATATTCTTAGACGCACTTTTAAGAACAAAATCAGGGAATGTTATCGGCTAGAAGGGTGAAAGAAGTGCAGAGGGGAGTAATCCACGTTACGAATTACTTCGATCGTTTTAATACTAGTCCTGACTGACAGTTGGGGTAAAATTCCCTTCTTAATAACATCTATAACGACGTCGACGTTAACGTTTTTGACGCTCAAAATATTAATAATGCTCAAAAAAGAGATCACGTAAAATTATAAAGCAAATCCACTATTTCAGAAAAGATAATAAGTAAGATAAAGATAAAATTGATTAAAGTGCCCTAAATAATACTTAATAAGACGAAAGCTTGCTAGTCAGTCAAACAAAATGAATACATAGCTAACGTTCAATTACCAATACCAACAACTCAGCCCTCTAATGATACTGTCCTGCGCATAATGACCGACTGCACGTATCTCGTTACATCTATGCGTTCGAGCAATGATCCTAGAAATCAACGTCTAGTTAAAACATACGCAAGCCATGCAAAACTGACCAATCATAGCACGTAATTTTTTGTAATAACTCGAGAAGGAATGTAGCATCATAGATGACATGCAAATAGAACTGCTGGAGAAAGGAAAACTTTTGGAAACAATTCAGATGCAAAACTAAGCGGAACGAATAACGATATCTAGATACAATACATCGTTATTGCTTTGTGCAATACAGCGCTTGCTACAATATACCTAACAATGAGAAAGTATCCGCAAGAAACAAAGAATAGATGAAAAATCATTGTGCATCGCGTGGGTTCGAACAAACGACCTTGATATTGAGACGAAAGATGAAAGTGACTCGGATGTCTTTTCACTTTTTTAATAGTTGCGTCTAAGAGATCGATTACTTAACGAAAGTCACCTAGCTGAGAGACAAATTGCTATAATCAATGAAAACACAATTCGGTTACACGAATCGATTGCGTCAGATAATGATATTGAGTTAGATCTCTTTCATTTAAATTACTCCGTGGGCAAAGCAAACACGTTAGTCAAAAGTGATGATAATAAAAATGTTTGCAACGCATAAATCAAACCAACAGATGTTATTATAGATTCGCAACGAGTTTTGTTGCCGATAACCTATCATTTCACCTTGTCTAAGCCTGATCTAGTCCATTGTTAAATCCAAAGTGGGAAACAACAATAGTAGACTATAAATCGATACTACTTATTGACTTTAATGACCTTGTTAGTTCATTGAATGGTGTATCTAAATTTACAGACCTATGTAATAAATGTTTACGGCAATCTCAATTGCATTCAAATGCAAAGACTTGAAAAATAGCTTAATAATTCTTTATCCGAGTAGTAAAATTTATTTAAAAAAAAAAAGATGACAATGAATATGACAATGGTCAGCATGACTATTCAGAAGATGTCCGCGCTATAATAAAGAAATCCGTGAATTCTGGTACCGAAACCCTTTTTTTGTTATACTTAAGTAGTTTAGTTTTAATTTACTTAGATGTTACTACAGAATTCCGCCACCAAATGGGCTCAATTTAAAAATAATAATAATATATACTAATTTACCTTTTTAGTTGTTAGTATTCTGATGCGCTGTTAAATTTAGTTTAATATTGAAGACGACATCTATTTCCATTTAGAAGTCATTTGGTGCTGTTACTGGAACTTTTTTTTGGGATTGTATTTTGCATAGAAATTGATAGAACAGCATAGTTTTCAAACTCTCCACACCTCATTCAAAAACTGACTACGTAGTTAAATTATAATAATAATATGTATTTACTTTATAATAATATTATGCTGAATCGTGCCATATTACATCCTCGTGCTCACTCATTTTCTTAAAGGCGGCCGAAAAGGTGTTAACTTAGTTATGAACTGACTCACTCTAATTAAACTTCCACATTTAGAGAAACCTAAATGGATACCAACAGGTATGTTTGTGTTTAACATTGGCATCATAAGTAACACACTTTAAAAGAATCATAATGGTATAGTTGATGAACTCAATAAAATTACGTAAAACTGCTATGAATACAGTGATACAGTGACGGAACAATGTGACATTTCTTGAAGCAAATGGGGTAACAGATATCATATTTCTACAAGTGAACAAAATTGTGCAGCTGATAAATTTGAATCGAGGTCGGACAATTTCGGCAACACATTTAATTTATTCACTTAGTAACTGTAGGTAAGTACATGCAACTGGGTCTTCCGATTTTGAAATAAATCATTTCGTTTTATAAACAAATGATCAAGAGTACTTTTATACATCAGTATAATTTCCACAAATGCAGTCCAAGCAATTTTTGGATGGAATTTTTGAATGGTAAACATTATTTATTGACAACGAAAGTGGTACCTACAGTAATGATAACATTATTTTATCCTTGACATAAATAATATTAATCCATGGTCATTCATTTTCAGTCCTATTCATGTTGAAGTTGACAATCATTGTTGTGAACCAGATGTGGTAGCAATAGCAGCCAGCTGTTACATGTACAAACCATTTCATAGGAGGCGAAACACAAGAAGGCCACATTTGTTGGATACTGTAACTCTAACCAGACCTGGTGTGAAAGTATGGCCTAGATGCTACTGCAGCTTCATATATTGCAACAGATCGAAGATCATATTAATACGTGAAATGCGATCCTTCTTATAGAAAGTTTCCAATACAAGTAGGTATGTATTTTTCTGTTCGCAATGGATCTATCTCTTCACAGATCTGCTGAAGAAGTTCAGGACTATTACTTGCGCTACATTATTAAAAAATCTGTCAATTGGGTTTGTTTGAGTAAAGAGGCAACTAAGATACACTACTAAGTCGGTACATCACATTTGAAAAGGCAATATTTTTACTATGTTACATTATTGCAGTATGGAGGCTTTTGTCTCAGATACATAAAACTAACAATGAATACAGGCGAAGGTTGACGCTTGCCGATGTGTCAAGGCATCCTGAGAAAAATCACGAACGTGCGATCTCAGAATCCAATACTGCTTTGACAAACGTTACTAAATCATCTTCCATAGAAGTGTATGACTATGTGTTGCTGAATAGACTATAATTTTGCAAGGTCGCCTAATATTTAATCTCTATGAAGATGCAAGGCGGAATAAATTAGGATCTCAGTGCTATATTTATTTTAGTTTTGTTGATTTTATTATTTAATTGCAATGTTTTGTTATTTTTGGTCGTCTAAATAGCGTTAATTGCACAATTCAAATTTATAATGTTTACCTATTTGTATTTCTACATTAACAATATTGTTGACTCTTCATTCACTTGACCAGAATGACTCATTGTTTGCGAGGCTCGTATCCTTGACCTCTAAAACAGGTACTGTAACTTAAAATTTCATAATATGCAAGAACATTCACTGTTCCCTTTTGCTGGCTGATGCTGCCGCCAACAATGCTATTCCTTAGATAACTTTTATCTGACCATTGAAAAATCAGCCCTTAATGTAACAAGTTGACGAAGGTATATGCTTAACATATTTACCTCGTAACTTCTGTTGAGGTAATATCAGTTATCATTTGACAACGTTACCTTACAATCATTAGCGATAACCGTTCTATCTGTCTCACAACACTGACAAGACATATCATTGATATGCATGACGATATCATCATAACATTTTAGTCATAACGAATGAAGACAGAATCTAACTTTATCTCTACGAGTTATAAAAAATCAAAAACTTCAGCTAATTTTATTAAACCGGTTTTCTAACGTAAGGGAACATATGTTAAAATTATTTGCTGAAAGTAAGACTGAAAGACCAAGATAAAATAAGTATTGTTCATCTGCAGTTTTTTTTATTAAGTACCTACTTATCATCCCCGGTTCTGAGGCACTGTCGAAGACTGTTAGAAGATCTCATTGATTAATATTACATTGATAAAGGGGTAGAATATTATAAAGGTCATTAAGAAATTTTACAAGACCAGCATGCTGATAAAATCTATTGAACGCAAGTCTCTTTTGCCACAAAACTAGATCAATTTAAAAGTATAGAGGTAAGTATAGACAGGGTGTCAGATACTATCTGTATTTTATAATTATTTAACTTTGTTTGAATATTAACCGTTTACAATGACTGAATATTTGTAAATGAAATGACCGGTGCGTGGTCGCTATATCCCGTTACTTTGCGTGGCGTTAATCTAAGCGTCATAGTCATTATGATGACCGCTTTATGATTCTATATTTATAATTTCTTGACGGCTCTTTTTGTTTTTATAACCGATGTAGTTACCTACGTTTACGTTATCAATGTAAGATATCACTTGTTTTTTATTTTGTTTAGTTTTGCAATTTTAGAATATCAAAAACTCTTAAATTACGTATGAAATGAAAATCCGAGTGTCAAAAACAATAATTTCTCTAAAGCCAATCGGAAACGAGCCGCATTTCAGCTGCGTCGTCGATAGCAAATTTAGCGTCAAAGCAAAAAATACAAAGTAACCGCCTCGCAGTTTTTTTGTACCCACACAAAGTCGGCAATTGTCGTTTTTGGTTCAGTTTTTTATTCATCAGTTCAAGTGGAAATAGATTATCGGCGTGCACATGGCACTTTCAATCGGAGCTGCACATGTTGGGACCGGCTCCGCGATTTCTGTTTATCGATATCTATTGCGCTCTACCCAGTGAAGTCGTTGGCCCTGATCTAAACCTTTTAAACTGAAGAGAGAGCCCAGTATCCAATTAAGCAATATAAGCCAATTCTGATGATGATCTACTATCGCTGCCGAAAAATGATCGAAGCAATGAATGACGTGATACAGCTGATTATTTGCTACAGAAAAACAAAAAGCATCATTGTTTGTTCAGTGACCGACATATTTTTTTGCTAAGTCACCTATAAAGCTGTTAAACATTACTATACTTGACAAGGGCACGTTCGTTCTAAGTTAAATCAAATCTGTATTGTCTATTTTTGGGTATAATAATGGAAAGGAAATTGTTTACTACATTTTGAGTTTCGCTATTGGAATCCCATCGGAATATACTGTCTCTACTTTCATTTACTTCATCGATTATATTTCGACGAAGCTATATGACCAGTTCGAGCATAATTTGCATTTTCATATAAGTAAAATCCTCATAATACTTACAAAAACTGTTATCAGCACTGTTTTGATGAGCCACTTAAATAGCCGCTGAACTTACAATCCAGTCTTCAGAATCGGAAACTAATAAAGGATAATAATTAAGTCACTAACACTGAACTCACTCCACCTAAAATCAAGTTAGCACCATTTCACCAAGTCCTGCGAGGTCCAAGCGAAACCCGTTCCGGGGGATTGAGATTCCGGTTTAGCAAAGGTCACTTTTAGGGACCTCTCGACAGTTTGGAGGACTTTCCTCTTTCAACTCTGGCGTGGTTGAAAGGGGTGTCTGGAAGTATTGTCAGGGGGTGTGAAACTTTTTTCGCGATGTTCGTTTGTTTGGAGTGCGGCGTGGCGCGGGCGCGGTGCTCGGACGGCGTCTCGGCGCAGACTGGCGCTCGCCGCCGCCGCCGCCGCCGCCACCGCCGCCGCGAAGCCTCCGTGTCTGCAGGCCCGTCTATGTAGTGGTGCTGGACTTTTGCAGATTCCCATACCACGCGCGGAGCGCTAGCTGCCAGCGATGCGGCATTTGTTTGCTCGCGGCATACATTGATGGCGTTCTACTCGACGAATAGTTGCGTACTCTTATCTTGCGCGCGCTGTGTAGTGTTATTGTTTTCAATATTATTTTCGTTGGTTACTTGATCGGCAAAGGCATCTGGTTCTGGAGCTTTTGCTCATTTATTGTTATGGGCCCTGCCAGTAGGATGCATAGTTTTATGAAATTGGCTTTTTGTTCGTATCGTCTGTCGGTCCTGTGTGAGGCTGATTTTAAACACGTATTATGTTGGGACGCTGAACTTTGAACATTATAATCTTCTGGTAGAGTCAGTGGCGGTGTTTTTGTAGTGTAAGTAATGTGAACCACTTAAATAAAAATAAAACACCAAATGACTTGAGGGTAGTTCATTTAATTATAATGATCTTATCTGACTGAGGTTGTTCTTGGCCTAGGTAGGTACTGCATTATGAATATTAATAAAACTTTTGAATTTTGAATCTTTATTGTTGTTACTGTAAATTACAGCAATGCGTTTTTTATCACAATTATTAATTTTTGCTATGTTCTTAATGTTACTTTGTGATAATTGTATTTTTTATACTTAATTAGAATTATCAATTTATAATTATAGAGGTAAATACTACGAATTTCATGGTTCATTCCATTCAGTATGGGATATACTTAATAGAATGAACCATGTAATTTAATTAGGGCTTAGGTTTTCAATTTTTTCTTTTAACACGTTCACGGACAATCCGTCGAGAGCCGTAATTAAATGTCCTTGCAATATGACTACGCGCCTGTGGCCGTCCAACTTCTATTGGTTAAAACGGACGATCCATTAACAGCCGTTTCATTTCCATAGTCTTAACAGGAGATACATGGTTTAGCCCCTGTTCCACAATGTCTGGTTAGTGGCTACCTGTGAGATAAAATACATGCTGTCACTTTCTGTTATTATTTTTTTGACAGTGACAGCATGTATTTTATCTCACAGGTAGCCACTAACCAGACATTGTGGAACAAGGCCTTAATGTCGTATTGTGCTAATTCATTTGTTTCTAGGTGTCATAACAAACAAGTTGTGGGGGGTTCTTTTGCCCACACATAAGTGAACTTTATAGTGACATACCGCCTGTAGCCGTAACCGTTACAAATACAAATAATCTTCCAAAATTTTGGTGTCACGGCGCGAGCGTCGCGGAAATATTGTGTAAAACGTGTGGTGGGCTGGTAATTTTGTGGCAAATTACGAGGTAAATAAATGATAAATCGATAAAAAAAAATATACTGATTTGCATATAGGATACCTCACTATTCGATTTAAATATTATAATTACTTAAATAGAGCATAGAAAAGCGAGTATAAAACTGTAATGAGGAACGAAAATAATTGTGTTTTTGTCGATGTACCTTTTGTATACTCTTAGTACATCACCTTTATTTTTTTAAATGGCATGCAGAAATTATAAACCGAGGTCTGGAAAGCGTACAAACATTTTTGAAGAGGATTCGGACCTAGAAAATAACTGCCGGTAACGCCTGTAGCCGTAGATGTCACTATACGCATTGTTCGATATGCATGATGTGGCAAACCGCTTATAGACGATACCGTCTATGGCCGTAACTGTCATATTACGTAAATAAAATATAGTGAAATATGATAATACGTTTCAAGGCGTAACGATAAAATGTATGGGATTTTTACATATCAAAATATTTCCCAATCTTCAATTGTCCGTGTTAATATTTTCATCAACTTAATTATTTCTAACATTAAATATTTATATGAATTTTACAATAAAATTGCCAACACGCGGCGCCAATGCATGACCACCGACCGCAGCACTATCGAGTTACAATATCTACTGCATTCATTCAGTGTAGCATTACGAATCGACCCTCCTACACTACTCCTCGCCACACAAAATCAGCCCCTACAAACACGACATAAGAACTACTCCGCAATACTGCAATCTGCGATTAAAAGGACCAGCCATTATGAACAGTGATGGTGAATAAATGAGTACCAAGTACGACGAATGTCTCATAGATATGAGATCCTAGTGCATTGGACGATGGAAGCCGATGTAAATAATATCGAATTGTCGTATTTATTAGTGAAAGTTTGCTGATTTGTTCGTTCGTTCGTCTCCTTTTACGGGTTTCGGATTGCTCTGGTTTTGTAGATAGATTGTACACATCTCAGTTTTCTGGTATTCCGTGATTGTATTTTCAGCATTGGATCATTATTTAGTTGTCTATATTGTTTAAAACAAGCATTAAAGTATTGAACCATGTAGAATTTAATCATTGTGTTTAATTTTCATGTATTTTTATTTTATATTCTTCTTATTATTATCCTGTCTACATTGAATTAGATATTGGATTTTTCCACTGAAGCAATTTAAATTCTCTATTTTATATGAAATCAACAAAATTCACTTAAACAAAAGCACATTAAATTTACAAATTCACATGTCTCTGAAATCCTAATCACAGCAGGCTTTCGCAAACTAAACTATTTCATAAACGGCCAACAATTCTAGATCCAGATACATTTAGTGAAATATAGAAGATTTCCTTACGGGGTGACACGGGGCGGGCTCGCGCTAAACTCTGACAAAATGGCGAGCTGCTCTCACGCTCCAGTTCTCTAAACATTGAACATTAGCGGTGTAATAAGCTCACTCTGTTATATACTTACTATACGTAAGTAAACTAAACAGGTATATCTGTTTAAACTATGCGAGATTCAGGATGTAGAGCTTTAAAGTTTACTTGTGATCTCATATTTATTTGCAATACTTCAATTTCTGGGTGGTATATTACCTGCAGGATAAGCACATCGTCTATTCTCCTATTTTGGTTACTTTCCTCTTTGACGACTGCTATGCATAAGGTCTCGGGTTCGATCCTCGAAAGGGGAAAATACCAATTTGGCTAAATAAAACAATACAATAAAATATAACCTCATCAACCCACATCTGTATTTTAGTCTTACAAATTAACAATTAGCGTTGTATCATTTAATTAGGATAAGACAAACCATGTTACAATATCCATGAAAAAGTTAAAGTTGGTCGATTACCTTCCTATAATGTAACGAGCGGACGGAACCAACGTGATGCGTTGTAGCTGTAATAGTATCCATGTACCGAGCTTAAACTAAGTGGGAAATTATACAGATTTCATATTTAATTAAAGAAAAATACTCAAAAAAGTGATATTTTTAGGTTTAGTAAATCCAAGTATCTGACTGACCTATTTTCTATTTGTTTTTTTTTTGGTCATAGCACTCACAAGTAATGTTGCCCCGAGTGTTCTTAAGCCATATTTTATCAAAATCTGCTTAGCCGTTCAAGAGTTATGCGACTTTTAGTGTTCATTTTATGTCCTCCTAGCCGAATTTCGACCACGGCGGCCAATCTCAATTGAGATCAGCCATCTACGCAGGAGTTGATTATAGTGCCCAAGTGTGTGCGCAGTACACAGGAGCACTCTCTGTTCCATCACTCTCATAGCCCAATGGGACGGATTGACCGACACGACTGGAGAGAGCTAGGCGCAGGACCGACTGCTTTACATGCCCATCCGATAGCATGGATCGTTTCACTGTTTCGGACATCAGGTGATCAGCCTTCTATGTCCTAACCAAACTTAGAACCACAATTTAGAAACACAAATTGATGGTCCCACCCGGGAATCGAACCCGGGACCTCTGGGTCATGAAGCGAAGCTTCTACCACTAGACCACAGAGGCAGTTAGTGTTCATTACAGGGGTTTTAACGTTGGTGAGCTTATAATGAACTTGCTTAGTAAACCACAGACACCACAGTAGTAGAATAACGCTACCAGAATACGTGTACTTTTATTAGACTCAGTTATAGAGGTGATAGAGGTGATACCTACCTCAAGATATAAACAGTGATAGCAACATAAGACGTCTTCTTCAATTAGTAAGTTGAGATTGCCAACATTGAGTGCGAATGGCCTGGGAAGTGGTAACAATATGCACTAGAATTAGTGTTACCACACTGTGGTGTTACATTTCCCAATACAGAGGATACTAAAACACCCAGAGAAATTGCTCGACCTATTTAGATTTTAGATAATAATAATATGTGACATCTCACACACGGCCATCTCACCCCATGCTAGACAGAGCCTGTTAAAACGATATCGGACCGCTGATACATAATTATATCTACACAGACACACTAATACAGATATATTAATAACACCCAAGACCCGATTACAAATTTTAATGTCTGCCCCAGTCCGGCATCGAATCCGGGACCTTCGGCGTAACAGCCAGTGTCACTTACCACTACACCAGTCGCTGCAACGGAAGTTCATAAAGTTCGTGGCATAAATAAGCACAAAAAATATGCTGAATTAATTGCCTCTGCATGTTTTTATCAATTATTAAGTCCCAAGAATCCCAAGCTTGGACGCCAAGAGAACAAGAAGCACATCTTATAGCTCACAAAATACCTATATACCTACTAAAATATAGGTCGCTGAGTGAATTTTTAATACAATCTGCGCAGTGCGACATTTCCAACAGCTAATTATATTTTACGGTCAAGTTTACTTTAATGCAGATGAAGAAATTGCAACGAGTACACAAATACTCAAATGCCGATGAATCCAGGGTTCCATCCTGGCCAGGCTGATATACATATTAACAATGGTATTTGATACGGCCAAAACTACAAGTTCTTCAATAAACTGCCTACCTTCAGGTTGGCTCCACTCATTACCTCATAACAATAACAACATAGCAATCGCAGGACAACGAAAGTTTTCAAATCACTATCGAACTTTCCCCACAACAATAACAAGATGAGGTACACTCCAACCCACAATGCACTTGTAGGTACGTGGTACAGTCGCAGCCGATGCATTAGCGTCGTTTTATCTCGAGTGCTTGTAAGTGCTACATCATTACTCTTTTGTTTGCGACTGTTCGCAACGTTTTGTGTAGGGTGACCATGCTAGCATAAGTTCTTCTAATATTATTATGATATGTGCGGTGGCAATGTTCTGTACATGCGTGTTTAAAGAATACTGTACATAGTGTTTTTGTATCTATCATATTCTAAAATATACCACATAAACCAATACAAAAGAAATAGATTAAAATGTGAATAACACGTAATGATAAAGTCAGCTCTCACGGGCTCTTCTAAATTGTCTAATACCAATTGCAATTACTATTATTGTGCCCTTAGGATATAAGTACATAATAAACTCTGTTAAGGTATACGACTATACAATTATTTATCTTAATTTGTACTTAAATATGATTTTTAGTGCATTTCAGTAGTAGATTTTTAGTACTTATTTACTACTTACATTATAATATAGTTCTGACATTTTCCGCAAACAAACCACGAATTGGAAATAATGAAACTGGTAAGTATTTTACATTATTATTTATATGCATATAAATAAAGTCATTATTATCTTATTAAAATGTTAATGGAACAAACTGTATTAACTTAAGATTTTATCGATTCCAAAGTGAGGAAAGTTTACGCGACTTTAGTAAAGATCAAGTTCAATTACATAATTATTTAATATGTTTTTTTTCATGTATTGGACTTGTAAATGAAATAATTATTCCGTGCGATATTTCAACTATACTAGTGCTTTGATGTTGTTATGTTAAGTTAAATCAGTAAAATGATATTTATAGGTAGAATTTTAACAGTTCTCTTCCCGGTACATGTTCAGCATGATTCACTGATAAGTTCCATCATGTACATAAGTATATACATACCTACCTTACTATTTAAATAGCAAAAACAATCCCTGATGATTTCGAACTTGCAACTTTGACAAACACTCCGTTAACTTAAAAGTTCACGTCCGTTTATCATACGAGACAAAAGCAAAGTAAATAAAATTATTTAATGACTCGAATTTATTATAATCGCCATGTTTAAACCTGCATTTAGCTCTGTTCTAAAGTCTAGATTCTAGACCTTTCCGATCCCACACCGCGCCTAGGGCATAAGATCACAAGGACCCAACGGTCATAACTCTCAAATAGGTTATTGTAATTCTGCAACACAGCTTGATTAATAATGCAATGATCACGATTCTTAACAGAAAGTCACATACAGAATGGAAGATTTGTCCCGAAAAAATATTGATAGTACATTTGAAATTCTTAATTAAAAATAATTTATTTACTTTTAAGTTAAGAAATCGTTCTCTTAAAATTCTAAAACCTAATGTAAGAATGTAAAAGCTGGCTTCCTTTAATTATTAGGAGATCACTATAATTATAATGATCATTTCTATTCAATCTTTAATTAATTATGCATTAAAATACATACTTATAGAAAGGATTAACTCATCACATAGTTAATTAAACCACATTTTAGTTTAGAGAAACTAGGCGTAGTTTCTTGATCAATGCTTCTTTGAAACTGTTTAATAAAATCTTAATAATTACGACTGTTTACTAAAGTTAACTTTCTTAATATAGAAGTGCTTAAAATAAGAAATGTTTATTACATAGTCTACATACATACATACATAGCCATCAATAGATACACGTAGAAGAAAATACACAGAGGTGTACACTGTACAATTGTACATATAGGTACAGTCAGCTGCATAAATAGCTATACACGTTTGAACCTTGTCAATCTAACAAACTGCCTATCCATTCATTGAAGCATTGACGGTTCGTCACTTTGACAAGGTACAGAGGTGTATAACAACTTATGCAGCTGACCGTACATAAAATTGACCTCTTCTGATTTTTATCAAGCGTTATAAAATGGCTGAATCTCGTCTTACATAGTCAGAATATTATAGATATTGAACAAAAATTTCTTCTTTATCCTAAAAAACCGTTATACATTTTGCTTAAAACCACTTATTTTCTATATTGTGATGGTTTTGGGCTATCACGAACTTGTTTCGACAACGATTATCGGGACAAATTGTTTTGAATTTGGCACTACCTACTGCCATATTACTTCGTTTTAACTTCGCGATAGGGGCCCAGCTTAAGCTCGATGTTTACATTCTGAAAGTACCCACATCTCTAGGTACTCTTCCTACCTGTAGATCGGTGGAACAGAAGACGATCGTGCGCATGCGCAGAGAAACGCGCGCCCTCGCAAGGCGAACCGCTTGCTCTTACTTGTACAGAGGGTAGGGCGACCATCACGCTACATAACTTGGTACATATGTTGCAAAACATGCACACTATCTATAGGCAAATGGACATATTCGCAGATATTTGTTATTGTGTGAAAAATTGGTGATGTAATATTTTGCAAAATATTTAATTATCTGCGGAAAATGATCAGCAGTGTCAATTTATAAATTAAGCTGATCCTTTTGTTCATTTGTAACATAACCTCGAGTAAATATTTTCACTATGTCCATGATTGGTTTTCTAAAGCTCAGTAACTTTCTCCCAAACTCATGGTCACCGTAGTATTGGCGATTCTGATTGCAACGAGTTTAGTTGGTCGAGGGACATTGAAACGGGTAAGGTATCTACTTCACGTTAAAAAGTGGCCGGATCAAATCCTGCCCTTATGTGTATCCGGCCAACCACGGCCCTAACACGGGGCGGTATATAGATTGTTAGATAAAACTTGGTATTGGATTTAATCGGAACTAAACATAGATAAAATATATACCTATGTACGTATAGAAACGTTTCATTTGAAGTTTCTTACCAATAATTTATATTTATAAATAATAATTGTGGAAATTATTTTTAAACGTATTTTTAATCATCATCATAAAAAAATGTCTGACTCTTGAACCGCCTCAAGTCAGGAAGACCAAACAGCATGCTACAAAAGGTAGTCACATTTTAAGCAGATCTAAAATAATCTTCAAGTTACAGATATCGGTACATGAAAATTTGATTTAATATTCAGTGTAAGCCATTTTATTTATTTATTATCAATTACAATAATTCTAGGAGCATCTCTAATGCTACACTAGCGCTACAATATAGAACAAAACAAACTAAATGATCAATTTAAGTAATACTACTGTAACTAGTTCCTAAACCAGATGACCAGATTGTCCAGTCAAGTCAGTGCCCTATTAATGAATGAAGTTATATTATTGAATCACAACACATGAAACCTGTCTTAGCAAGAGGTAGCTCTATCTTTCTATTTGTAACATGTAACAAGGTAGTCAGTGACTGGGTGTGCACAGAGTCTGTCGCTGAGATGCACAAAACAATGTTATTCTTATATCAAATTAGGTCTTATCACTTAAAGCAATCTCTACCAGAGATCCTTTGGATGGATGGACTAAGAGATTGAGATTAGGCGCAGAGTGCAGGCTGCCGATTCCTCGTTGTTCTATTAGGTGCAGTATACGTGTTAAAAGGATAATTTTTAGTTTATAGTATGTCACTATATTTGCATATTTTATATAAACCCAATTTTCTTAGTGAACATACAATCTAGAAAACCTTATAATAATCATCATCAGCCCGTAACTGTTCACTGCTAGACATAAGTCTCAAACATTAATATAGAAATTAAAGAGGATAGAACAGGTTTAATAAGTGAATCCATAAAACGAGTAGCTAATCTTGATCACACTTTCGATAGAAATAGTAAGTTCAGAAATCATGTATGTTTATGGAAGTTGGTACAATAAAAACTAGATATTATCGCGCATTTCGTAAACTTCTTCACTTTTCTGGTTTACCAGCTTCGTCCAGTTATTAGGTATAAACACAATTTCCCTCAACACTTTTATCGTATCTATACTGTTTTATATTGAGGTTAACATTTTATTTTAACTAATGATATTGGATAAAGTTGCCATGAAGATCCTGTTGGTCTGCAGCTAAAACGAAAACGCCGCAAATGGAGTTGGATTAATCATACATATATTATAAATATATAATATATAAACACTCACATCTTGTACCAATGTACTCCTTTGCGGGGTAGGCAGAAGTGCATTGCTGCACCCACTTTTCGTCAGTGTTATGTTAGTCTCAATCAATGTAATAGGGGACGGGCCTATTCCATTTTATGGGCACATCCAAGACCTCAGAACAAATATCTGTGTTTAAACAAATATCTGCCCCAGCCGGGAATCGAACCTGGGACCTCAGTAGTCATGGTCACTAACCACTACGCCATTCGGTAGTCATAGGGGAGATTAGTCCAAAACCGGGTATGTGGGTAAAACCGGGACATGTCATTATAGCCACTTAGCGAGTGTCAAATTTTCGCGCGCTTTGCTCACTGCAGTCGGCTATCTTGATGACACTGGCAACAAAAGTTGAAGGACACCCGTGTGCGCTCGTAAAAAATAATTGCAAATCAAGTTTTTAGGGTGTGTTGATCTAATAATTCATGGAATTCATTCATTTACTAAGCGTCGGAACATCCAGGTATGTGGTATTGTTTTAATCTTGGTTAAGCATGTTTTCATACTTAACATGCATGTTTCAAACACTGCATAGATTTTTATTGCATTTCGTTTTGTTTGAGGTTAGTTTTTTTATTTTTTTTCTTGCCAGGGTGCTTGGGGCAAAACTGTACGGGGTAATACCGGGTGGTACCCGGTTTTGTACAAGAATCAGTGAATACGTGTTTAAATTATATTTTTATAATTTTGTTTGAAATATTGTTACAGTTTGAATGAAAATGCCGCGAAATTATAAACCATGTACAAACTGGCAGTCATGGACTGAAGAAGCCATGAAAAAGGCCATTTCGGAAGTAATAGTACGAAGAAGTGGATACCATCTGGCTGAAGAGACAATAACTGTCAGATCCATGCAAATTAAGTCAGATATGACAAGCCAGTGACGCGGCTTAAAGTTTGTTAATTTTTAATGTTTGGTGGTGGTAACCCCACAGAACAGACTTGGCGCCGCTCTATCAATACACAGATGCGGGTAGTTGGAATGTCGTGGTCCAATGCAAATCTCGCTGCTGACGACAGACTGTGATGGAGAGAAGAAAAACACTGCCAGATAATAGATGCAGTTGCAAGCTGTTTCAGACGCATAGGACTTTTGTTTCTTTGTAGGTATTTATTAAAAATAAAAAACACAGTACAATTAATAATGACCCACGAAACCAGTTTACTGGTTTGTCTGTGGATTCAGACTTCACTCTTGATAAACTAATTCATATTCTATTAGAAACTAGCGTTTAACAACAAATTTAACTTGATACTTGTTTAAGGGCCCGTACAGGGTGACGTACCGCGCCAAATTTGGGTTTTCAATGCTCTTCACACAGCACACGCACACAGTTTGCACAGTGGGCCGATAAACTTTTACTCGCCAACATTATTGACAATTATGTTCAAGTACATTTTGGGTGATTTCAGGGTAAGTATAATTTTTTACTTACACTGGTAGGCACCAGGAAAGAGTAGAAATTAATAGGGGTGCCACTTTACTCCATACTCGGAACCCGATTAGCTTTCTCAAACAAATGTGGTATTTACTTGTAGAAAGGTAACAACAAGTATTAAAGTGTAGATAATAAGTTTCGGAAATCCTCCAGCCAAGTGAACCCCGACCACAAAGCAATGTAAATACAGAGTGTCGCAAAAGGGGTATACTAAGCCGAAAGGGGATGACTCAAGGGGTCATTCTGAACAACTTTTGTTCTACGAGTTTTGTAAATTCGCGATAAAAAATATTCGTTTTCCATGGTAAAAAGTCACGTGTCCAACAAAATTTCTATGAAAAAGGTATTTTTTTTTTTGTTAATTTCCAAAACTCGTAGAACAAAAGTTCAGAATGACCCCCTGTCTTACTCCTTTTTACCCGACTGCCGAAGGAGGAGGGAAATGTTTTTTTATTGTAATTATGTATGTATGTTTGTCTGTTTCTTTGATCCCTCCTGTAGCCTAAACGGCTTGATAGATTTTGATGTATCCTACGATACTATCCATTAACATTGGGACTTGTTTTCATCTTTTTAGCGTGCAGTCGGGTTTTTTGTTTGTTTATAATTTGTTTAGTATATACCGCTTTTTCAATACCTGTAAGTACATTTTTTGGTAGCAGCATAATAATTTTCCTTATTTTTAGGGTTTCGCACCTCAAAAGGAAAAAGCAACCGTTATAGGATCTCTTTGTAGTCCGTCTGTCTGACTGACTGTCTGTCATGTTGGTTTTTTGGGATCATTTAGGACAAAATAGTGAAACAGAGTTTAACGCTTTGTAGAAAGATATTCGTTTAATCAGCGTTTAATTTTCTTATAAGTAATAAATTTATATTATTTTACAAGGAAAGAGAGTGGGTCAGCGTCTGTAGCTGCTTATATAGGCTTAGGGTGGCGAGGTTCAAGCAAGTCATTTTTGCCAAATAATTTACAAATACCAACATATCACCGCCCTTTTTTCAGAAACGGGTAAAGATATCAAGCTAATATTTCGCATAGATATGGAGTACCCCAAAAAAGTAAATTGTGGTACTCCCTGTCCCATACAAGTAAATTAGGGCTGATATTTTATCCGGTTATTTTGATGGTGTAGGTAGGGTATCGTTGAATAGGTCTTTTAATATAATAGGTATAAAAAAGGTTAAAATATAATTATTTAGCTTTTACCCTTAAATGTGGGGATTACACCATAGATAAAACCTAATTTAAAAAAAATATTTCAATTGATGGCGTGATTTTATGCTGGGTAACTCAGAATAAGAAGTGATGATATCTCAGAATAATAATGGTTAATGGTGCTATTCCGCTGAGCACCGTACCCGGTGGGACAGTAGTGAAATCATGGTCATGGAAATGCACCAGGGTAGACCCTGCTCCTAGAACAAGGTATGAGTTTGTGATGTGTGTGCGTGAAAAGCGAGGATGGAAACTTTTAATGTTTTCTTGATTCAATAGCTCAGCTCGCCGATCAATCAAGCGCTGTCCACAGCTCATGCTGCGCTGGTGCCGTTTCGACACTCCGGACAGCAAGCCGGTGCAAGCAAGCAAGTTGTGTTATTGTTTTGTATTTTGTCTGTATTTTTGTTTTTGTCTCATGTTAAATTTTTTTGTCCTTGTTGTTTTTATATAAGTACCTATGTATTTCTTTTCTTTAAATGTGTATTTTTCTTTTTGTTGTTGTTGCTGTCTATGTGTCGAATAAATGTATCTTTATCTTTATCTTCAAATCACGCCATCTATCGTTGGTTTTTTTAGTGAAGTCTATAGAAGAAATTCCGTCATTGACAATTTTACGTTACGAATTTATTTTTATTTATTTCATTTTTATTTTTACATTTTTTGTGGAGAACCAACAGCATTTTGTTAATAAATAATTATTACAGTGAAACTATAAAGTCCTGAAATTAATGTTTGAGGAACTAAAATTTTCAGGAGCCTGGCACCATTAGAAAAGAAACATAAAAGTCATAACAATTGTTTATGTCAGTAGGCGGTTGGCTGTTTTTTTGAATTTTCTTATTAATTATAAGGATAATCTAGATAAAAGCAACAATTTACGCTTGGTTGCAATTAGGAAGATGAAGAAAAATATTCGTAGTCAAGCTAGTGAAGTTATTTATCGAGTTTTAATACAATGTTTAGCGGAACATCAAGCTGGACACATTTTGTCGTATTTGGAGGATGTTTACGCTCGTACAGCGTCTATGACGGGTATGTAGCATCGTACAAATTGTAATAACTCATTTTTTATTAG
This sequence comes from Plutella xylostella, assembly GCF_932276165.1. Taxonomy (NCBI): domain Eukaryota; kingdom Metazoa; phylum Arthropoda; class Insecta; order Lepidoptera; family Plutellidae; genus Plutella; species Plutella xylostella. Next base: position 9,754,155 of record NC_064002.1, read on the forward strand.
TACCAACGCTTCATTTATCGATAAACCTAGGTTTAGAGCCCAAGTCGAACATTGTTTACATACCACTGATTGTAGGTCTCATCTGGTTTCAGTTGAGTCAAACCTTAACATTTTGATACTTGAAGATATGTTTGTTTACTTACTAAATTCACATTGTGTGAATTTGGGGGGCATTGTGTAACTCAAAAAGATTTTTTTATTTTATTTTATAGTTATATCGGACCAGCGTGCCAAAGAGGGCAAAATATGGAATATTTCTAACTCCTGGAAGAAACAGAACTGGCCGTCCAAAAAGAGAAATTGATGTCTTTACTATGTGTGCCCTTCGTCAACAGATCCAGTTTTTTTATATAGTTGTAATAACGTTATCTAAATAAATATTTATTGGTTTCACTATTAGTTAACACCTTCTAGCTTGTATAAGAGCTTTTTTGTGGATGGTAAGTTGTTTTTAAATACATAAATAGGTAGGAAGTTAACAGGCAAAATTTCAAGTATCAAAGTCAGTTATGTTTCGCTATATAGGGTTGCTACATGAAAGATAGCAGTGCCCTCATTTAATTTCAGGACTTTATAGTTTCACTATACTTATGAACACATAACAACTTGATGGCATTAACAGAATGAACTTAGTAAACCCAGTAAACCTAACTCATCCAGAGGAAACATAAAATATCTTTCTCTCTCTCTCAAAAACCTACTTAATAGCCCAAACTCAATGCTTTTAGCTATTAACATCTTTGAAATAAAATTGAGCCACCACCGTGTTACTGCTCTCATCAGATCCAGAGACCATACCTCAACCAGCACCATGAGACTGTGTTTTTGATGAATCCTATTCCTAACCTAATGTTCCTACGTATTGTCATCACTTAGATCCATTCGCTATATTCCTGCTCCTCATCGGACCTTTACTCGTACGAGACTGTAATGTCACGCGAGAACATTGCCCACTATCTAATTTAATTTAATGTATTGAATATAGTGTAAGAATTATGCTTCCTCAATTTCAAATCAAATTATGTTGGTGTCATAAAAGTTGAAAAAGTGCAATGACAACCAATGTGCAGTGATTTTGCATCTGTACACGAAAAGATCGCGAGCTGTCAGTGCTGCCTAAACCGACGTGACCCTTCTTTGGAGGCCAGCGGCCGACTGAGTCAAAGTCGCTTGTGTTTATGATTTTATAACACAGAAAGCCGCCATAGATATTTGTATGAAGATTTGAGGGAAAAAAATGCCCAAGTTTGTTATTAATTTACACAAAATAGGTGTGTGTTTATTTAAAAACAAGGTATTTAGCGCCTAGTCCAAGCATTTATCTTTATAATTTGATAAGAATCATATGAAAATTCTTGATAATTACGACACAGTTGTTACAATACGGGAGTGTGATTTACTGGTTTTCTGAAATTAATTTACAGTTATCCATAAGCATTTACTTAAATTCGAATGATTCAGCACCTAGCTAGACTCTTCGGCTACCTGTGTGATTTTTTTCAAGGCTGTAGAGCATCATTTACTATATAATTCTATGACAATGCCAACCCTCGATTCCCTATTGCCGACCCTTAAACAATTACCTATTTATTTATTTAATACTTTATTGCACAAATATGAGATATAAGTGTACAAAAGGTAGGATTTAATGCTAAGAGCATTTAAATAGGTACCTAATGATTACCTTGCTTGCTCTTGGCACAACTTATTTCAAGCACATGCTGAGCTGGTGCTTTCGGTCATTGTTGTCAGTGTGTCAAATAAATGTTTCTATTTCCTAAATATTCATTCAAAATACCCATGTCTGGATCGCTTTCTATGGAACTCTCATTCAACATACACTGATGGCTCCAATTTCTTAAACTCACAACTAAACACCATTCATCCATTATGAGCGAACAAGTACCGCCACAGAATAGATAATAACAGAAAGGGCAAACATACGCCTAAACTCGTGCAAGGGTCATCTCAAACCGGTGTCACTTGACACACTGCCCTACAGTAGAACCTGCATAAGAATTTAGAGTTTAAAGTAAACAAAGTCGGATTTGTTGAATCTGCGCTTTCTTGAGTATGCACTTATTACTTTCCATTGCGTGCGCAGGGAGGTCATACTAGCTTACATAAAACTAAGTTTCACCCAAAGGTTGCCTGGAAGAGAAAGCTTTTAGCGATAAGGCCGCCTATTGTGCTTACTCCTTTTTTGTTATTTTATGTATGTTGTGTGTTTTTTCAATAAAGTTATATTGTATTGTAAGCAGAATCACGAATATTTTCAACTCTAATCGAAAGTATAGTTTCTAACGTTTAGGCGCTACTCAAGATGTCATCTTCTGAATAAATTCAATCCAATTTCTTCATAGTTGGTTAAATCGTAATCAGGGAAAGGTTGGTCAATTATACGTCATCTCAATATTAAATTCTTGACCGATGTGTCAACAGTCAAGCAATAATCCCTGGTTATGCTCTTACCCACTATGGAGAAATTGGCACTTAGGCGCTACTCAAGATGTCATCTTCTGAATTAATCTCGTTTGATTTTAACTAGACATAGTAGACATAATATTAGCCGATTGTGTTGTCATTATCATCATTGTGTTTCGGAAGACCAACACGGAAGAAAGGATTGGTTTTAATTTAATTGAAAGTAAGTAATAAGTTCTTTCCTCTTCTTAGCGTGTCATACTAATACATAAGAAAACTAATTTCCAAAAAGCAAAAAAAATACCTTACATACTCACTCATTTACATAACACGATCATATCAGAATCACTCACCGCCTATTCTCCTACGCAGCCACAAAACCATTTAACCAAATAAAATTAATATCGACACACAAACCATAATCGTATTTATGCTTGTAGATGCGAGTTATTCAAAAAAAGGCTAATTGACCTGGCACTTCTATCAATCTTCATCAATGGCCGAGATATTTCAGAAACTGGCAATCCGATGACTGCAGGTTAGAATAATCTCAGAGGACGCGAAAGTTTTACATAAAAAAATTCAGCTAATATATTAGAACGCTATTGAAGCAGTAACTTGTTATTAAGAAACTATAAAACGCTATAAATATAAATAAAAAAAAACTTTACTTACCATATTTACCACAAAAAATCTCTTAAGTACGATTTTAAACACCCGACAAACAGTATTTCATATACAATGTTTTTAACATATATTAGGTAGGTGGGTATTATAATGTAGCTTATATCAATAACGTTAACAATATTCCCAAACTAGACCTCTTTCAATGACCACCTCTTCTGAAGTTATTCTGATTCCTCACCTGACCAGTGACATAACATAAGTACCTCTGTGGGCTCAACTCCAACGACAAACGAGCGATATCAGCGTGATGTGGCGATGATGAATCGCTACTATCACTGCGCACGCGCACCTCGTCAGGGGGTCTGTCTAGAATGACAAAATACACGAAAAAATATAGTTTTCTCCATAGTAATAAAGTCACGTGATCAACAAAATTTCAAACGAGAATTTTTACATTTTGATTTCATTTCCGGGCTTAGATATAACATGCTGCACACGTAGGTTTTGGCTAAGTATATACCCTTTTTGCAGCACCCTGTATATGACGAAAAACTAAGTTTCAGAGCGCTGCTGTGCGAGCCACGACTCTATCTCGTTGTATTAAACGTGCCGATTGCACGGCAGTTCGTTCGTTTGCGTCAGTGTAGAGTAACCCTCCAGTTCGAATGACTCTTGTCATTGATTACATTACGTAAAGAACACACGCAGGTTGGTGTGGTAAACAAACGTATACATTACATGTACTGAATCAATTATTAGACATTTTAAAAATATTATTACAATTATAGGTATACGGTGCCAAAGACTGGCAGACAGAAACGCCTCTACAAAGATGAATAGTATAAAACACCACCCCCTCAAATTGGAGGCAAAAAAACCTGATAATTTCAACTTACGTATACATTTTAGAATTTATTAACATAAAAGTCTACATTGTAATCGTTTATACTTAGCTAAGTTAAAGTAATAATCAAATTGTAGATTTCAACTGGTCTTGGAAAGCACATCGCACCAATCTATGAAATGTGAATTAAGTCCAAGGTTACCTTTGAAAAAAAGACGTTAAGCTTTGACAGCTTCTTAACAACTATGTGCCACTCGACAATATGTCAACACCTGTCAAAATGGACCAGTATTTACTGGAGTTGCAAATCGAAGACCTTTGAGTAGGTAACAAGTTTATTTTAGTTACAAAACCACTGGCTCTATATTATTAAGTAAAGTACGTAAGTAAAATGCACTTTTTACAGTGACTATCTGTAAAGAGCTTTAGTCAATCATTAATCATTAATTTTGTAAGTTAAAATACAAAAACGAAACTACATAGTTAAGAAATTTGGTATGATCTATGATAGAATATTACTTTTTGAGGGGTGCGCCAGTTTTGACAAAACTTGGTTACAGTACCCACTTACTCAACCAAATTTTGTACGTCTAGGTTACTAGGTACAGGTTTGATAGTTTGTAAAAAAGTTAAAAGTTTACGTTTTCTCACACACAAAGTGTCGCCTCTAGCGGAAACTATCCTGAAACTTTTGACAGAGACTGTATGCAGAAAACCTAAACATTTTTCGTTTTCGTGTATTGCAAAACCCGTACTAGAGACCATGATGTTTAAATAAACTTTGTCCACATTGATCATGACATCATGAGTTATCATTTCACAATAAAGCCCCGATTGCTGAAGTAGGAAATAAAAGCTCAAAATCACAAATTACACCTCTCCAACAGCCTTAAGCACCCGATTACTGCCTAGTAATCTAATAATTCTAGACTTAGTTTACGTTTAAAAAATGGTACACATTAGATCGAACTGTAATACTAGGTTTTAAAATCGTAATGTGTTAACAGTTTTGGCAAAAGAAACGGTTTAAATCGGAGCAGTTGGATAACTAGACGAGTATGAAATTAACCCAGTAACCAAATGTTGGCTAACATGGACATTCGATTAATATATCAAGTGTCAGATTTTGCTGCAACATAGTCTTTTGTAGGTACAGTACGCTCTATGTTACCTACTTTATGTTAATATGTCTGTGTTGTTGAAGTAAATTTAAATTAATTAATTAAATACTTAGTAGTAAACATATACAGAAGTCAACCGCTACCACAGTCGTAGGAACTTTTACGAGTACCTACCTACCGAGAATAGAGAGACATGTTCGAATAAATCAAAATATCTACTATCTCAAATAAAAGTAGAATCGAGAATATAGAAATCGATCATAATAATAAATGAATGAACCTGATTTGTTTGGATTAACAATTAATACAGTATGTTGAAAAATATATTATGTCCCTCATATAATTTGCAACATTAACTCATATGGAGCAGGTCTACTGTGGGTGCCTCAAACTTTCAGAGTTTCAACAGCAGAAGTTGCACTCATAGTGACGAACTCTAAGGGACAATGTCAGACATTCAAAAACACTCAAAAATAACTTCTGAAACTAAGAGTCTTGAAAAGTTATACGTACTAATGATGCGTCCACGGCTGTACCCAACAAGTGATCAATCACATTATTAATTTACTCCATTACGTATGCTAGTAGATCGGCACGAGAGCTTTATAAAATGTATTAGTGCATGTAATCAATCATAAAACTAAACGAGTTATGGTGATTTTTGTAATTTAAATCTTATTTATTGATAGATAACTTAAGCAAAGCTTCAAAAACAAATGAGTGTGTTAACTTGGCGTAATAAATTAGCTTCCATTATGATTACTCTACATACAGGTTGCTATAAAAAAGGTAAGTAGGTACAGTAGCCCATTGGGGTTGACTCACGGTGTCATTATTAATAACTTTTGTTCTTCCACTTTTGAAATTCGCGAAAAAACCTGTTCATAGAAACTTTGTTGGTCACGTGAATTACTATGGAAAAGCAAATGTTTATAGCACTTTTACAACACCATGTATAGTGACTATAATTCTGGCGAGAATTCAATAAAAACATGATAGAACGTTGCACCATATACAACGACGGTGACCTTTTATACACAGAGTAAGTAATCCCTTCTATGGCGAAATATATAACCAATTTACACAGTTAATCCGATTAAAGAAACATACATAATAAAAGTCTATCCATCATTTGTTAATTGGAATCCAATCGACCTATTGCTATTACTTCTGAATGAAGCTTGAGAACAAAACTAAATATTGTGTAAGGCTTTTTTTTATTCAGTACCTACTCAACGCTAGCAATGTTTATTTAGCAGGTATTATGTAGGTAGCTGTGTGGTTTGAGTCTAACAGTTTATCTGAATAATGGCATCCATTGCGGTGCATGAAATGAGCATTTTCTCGTGACGTGATCACCTGTTCCACCCCATAATTTATTAAAATATTTAATACAAAATTTGAACACAATATTAACGTAATATTCTGTTGCGCTGTTAATTTGTACTTCAATATTGCAGACGGCGTCATTGCTAGCCTTTTCCGTTTAGGATTGATTTGGTGTTATACCATTGGACCTTTTTCATTTTCATTTTGCCGACTGCCGCTAATCAGAATGGTCAATCCTTTCACCACAAAAAACTTGGTGAAAAACCAAGTGTTTCTATCATCAACTCGCTAAGGAATAAACCTGAACAATCTGACTATCCCTACAATATAGGTAACTACTTGTTCGTATTAGGCAGAATGCGAAAGCGTATAAATGCGAAAACGTCGATGAAGCTAATTAAATTGTTTATGAACACGCAAATGTTTATGTGGTTAGTTTTAAAATTGGCGATTTGACATAGTTTCACCGGGCATTCTATTTATATGCACCAAATATCATTGTTGATGTGATGCGATGTTTGGTTATTCTGTAAGAAACACAAATAGTTACAGACCTACCCCCTTATTCATAAAAAAGTTACTGGACGGATTAGCTATTGAACTGTTTTGTCACTCTCTGTCAAAGAACAAATCTCAATCTATAAAATTTTCATTTTGGATTATTGAAATTAATCGAAGAGAGTGAACAAAGAAAATAGTTCACTTATAATATTCACCCTTATAACTTGTGATGTTACGTTTATCTAATTAAAATATTACTTACTTTTGATGTGGGCATCATAAATGTTAACATAAAGGTCTATCAAATTGTAACACGGTCGTAACGCTAACTCTCTCAGAATGTCCTTTCGCTTTCATCAAATTCGCCAATTGCACAACTAACGTTATGATCTCTCGTTTAAATTGTTTCTATTGGCCACATACCTACACAATACCATAAAGGAGTCATTGCCTTGTAAAACCAGTTCCCGCTACAAATAAAATAAAATTAAATGCTGTATGATACGATTAGTGTACCTCTCTTTAGCTATGGTTAAGACCCCACCCTTGTTGTACAGTCAACCACATGTACTTAAATATTTTGGTTTATTTATCAGTTCCGTCTATTTTGTATTCTGTATAAGGCACTCATATCATGAGCCTATAGCAGTCCAATGTTGGACGTAGGCCTCTCCCAAGCATGCCACTGGATGCAAACTATAACTTTCCGCATCCAAATATTTTCAGCCACCTTTCGCAATTCGCAAGTTGACAACAATTCCCTGACTAATCGTATGAACAGAATTTTATTCTTTAATGTGTCTTGCGATTTCTTGAGAGTGTAGCAAGCTTATGAAATTATGAAGACGTTTTCTGTTTCAGATGTGTGTATATAATATTGTGAGATTATTACTTTAAACCGATTTTACATGCGTTAGTCTGTACCCAAAAACTTAATGTATTAATGTATCGGCAAGCTCTTGTTCAATTTGCCAAACTAATTGCAGTATTCAACAGAATGATAGTGAAACTTCTCCAATTATTAAGCGGTACGCAACTACACGCATGCGTCACCCATACCCACTTACTATACTTCGGATAGGCGGAATTGGAACCAAAAAATATATAAGACATTTTTATAATAGAAGAGTAAGTAGGTATTCTATACATACCCCCTTATTCATAAAAAAGTTACTGGACGCTTTAGCTAATACACTGTTTTGTCACTCTCTGACAGAGAACAATGTGTTCTTTGACAGAGAATGACAAACCAGTTCAATAACTAAAGCGTCCAGTAACTTTTTATAGCGTTACTCTTTATTTTGCACCATTCAAGAAAATATTATAAAATGACAAGTTATAAATATAATAGCACGAAAGGCATCATTTTTACATCGTAGAATGAAGCTTTCAGTATTTATTTGAATACCAATTTTCCAAGAAATACTATTGTTAATTATAACGCCTCCTGAAAGTATTGATGTTATACTAAATTAAGTGTTCACTATTATATATTATGTAGTTTATTTTTGCGATTTGCTATCTCAAACTGCGACGATCGTATGATTCAAAGACATAAACGCATGGAAAATTAACACGAAATAATAAAATTTAATTAACAAATCAAATCCGTGTGAATTGTATAACTTTCTTTTAAAAAGGTTTTCGCACGCTTTTGTTATGGCGTTCGTTAATCAAATTAAAATGTTTGTTTTCATCTTTAAAAATGTAGTTACAGTTAGTGTTACTGTTATGAAAATCAATTCATCATGTGCATACATTTGGACAATATATTTCTTCTTGAACAAAAAAAATGTTTTGGAAGACCAATGAAAATATATACGCTGTATATTAATACAAGGCCTAATAAGCGACTATTCAGACTTGCTATATCGGTGTTAAGATCGGTACCGATTTCAATTCCGGACGCAAAATCATTGCCAATAGAAATGTGGCTTATGTCTGAAACGCTTAAACTTAAAACTCATTAAGTATATAATATATTTCACTTGCATAAGCAAGTGTTCCCACGTCTCGTTCAAGTGGACTCGCCCGATTACTGTCCAGCGGGAGGCGCAGAGACATGGCCGCATTCCGCAGAAAGAATCACGAAGCCATTAGTCCCCGAGTCTTTATTTCACACAACAATCATTCGATGTGTATTGATGACTGCGAGAGGTCACAGCCTGATTATGGTCGTCTTCGAAGATAATGTAAGGAGTCCGGCAGAAGCATCAAGCTATTACACCAGCGGCCGCTACACGGGTTCGTTAACGACGTTCCACCAAACAGAGCGCCGTATTTATAGCAAAACGCGATATAATTACGTTTATCCACATCGATAAAAACATGTAACCACATCAGGGTGTGTTAAAACAAGATTCTACATCGTATAAGTACTTGCATCTGGATCACTCGAATGGAATATTTTTTATATCTCCAAGGGCTCAACGTCCTTCCTCAGGACTCACGACGTTTCCTTCATCGTAAGTGTTATCCAACTCCATTCGTAAATTCACGGTCGGGATTTAATCTCGCATCTCTGTTCTAAAAATTGGGGTGACCCCTACTGAGCTGCCACCGCTCCGCAAGTCCATTAAGTTCAAGACCAATAAATATTGATAAATACGAATAGAATTGTATGAAAACCGTTGTACAGTCGAGAATACTCTCTCGGATCGGATGGTCACACTAAGTCGTGACATTTCCAAACGCGAACCTATTACAGTGTTTGTCAAACCATTGCATAATCCCCATATAGCCTATTGTCAAACACACTCATAACATTTATCTAGATAATTAATCTGCTTCGTTGAAAATCACGAGGCTATGTCCTAAGACCTGTATTGGATCTAGAATCAGGAGTGTCGTAGAAGTACCCGCAACATAATTCTTAATATGATAATTAGTTATTCTTGTTATGTTTTTAAAGTTAATTTTATCACCAAGGTGAGACAGTGATGTTGATTCTGAAGGCAGAAATTCTAATTTTAACGCTGTCAAACTAAAAAAATTGCTAGCATAAAATGACATTTACGGAAACAATCATAGAGTCGAATTTTAAACAAAGAAATTAAGGTTTTGACATCGCTAAATTTAAAATTTCTGCCTTCAGAATCGATATCATTAAAGTACTTATTTAAGTGGTTAGTATAAAACTCGTAAATTTTACCAAAATTATTAATTCTGAACTTTGTATTACAATGTAGATCTCGTACTCGTAAGAATGTCATTACGTACCTAAATACTTATTAATAAAGACTTTCAAACTCTATAGAAATTGCGTAAATTTATACTCATAAAGTACCTAGTTAATAGATGCTAGTACTTATCTATTGGTCTCAACTCTTCCTCTAACAATCCATTTCATTTCAGTAAACATACAAATTGAAACCCTATAGGTTTACGATAGGAAGTAAATCTCACTTAAACTGAGGCAATAATGATCGTAGCCACATTTGATCTGATCAATTCTATGCGAGTTAAAAGCTGGTCCGAATTCCGAGAACTCAGTGCAGCAATAAGAATGTGTTTGCAAGCAAATGAAAGGGCTCTTCCCGTCTGCCTAGTAAAACTGTTTAAAAATTAATTTTTAAACAGTTTATAGCTATTCTATAGTTATAGTTATAGCTATTCCTACTTACATATAAATAATACGACGATATTTCAGGATCAGGATAAAAATAATTATTTCCGGCTTTGTTTGGAATAGTTTGGATGCAATGTTCATTTTAAGGTTTCATTAATAAGTACAGCAGCATGTCAATAGAATGAAAGAAAGAAAAACTTTATTTGACACATACTTACAGCAATATTTATTGAAAAGGTGTCCACTCAGCTAATGCGGGGCCTTTGGCTGGCACAAAGGACACTACGCTGGTATTTCAGACGTATGCTAGGTAGAGTGTATTAATACATATCATAAATGTTTATTTGCAAAATTGAGTTTCGTAAAAACAATGCTTACTTAACAAGCACCAATCAGGAAAGGCCCTTGTTCTCTCACCATCGTCTCCAGCCAACTATTCAGCATAATGTTATTGGTCATTGACGCTGGCGGGCCACACGCAGTCCTTCCTCGACCAGGGTGGGAACCGGGGACGGGGACCTGGTACAATGTTACTGTGAAAACTAGAGGTACACTCACGGGCAATGAAAAGGTTCCACTCAGAAATGTACCAAATTACTGCTAAACGGAAAATGCTACCTTAATGACGCCTTCTGCAACATTGAAGTATGTACTTACATTTAACAGAGCATTATGATATTACCAACTAAAACGGTAATATTTTGTACAAATTTCATATTAAATGTTTGAAAAAATTGGGATTGTTTGTAACGGCATTTTGTGAGTTTAATTTTTTCATGGCCAGTGAGTGTATATGTTAGGGTTCTACCTTTTTTGGCATAAGATTTTTTTGCCTAATCTCGTATTGCATAGTAACGTTTGGTCAAAGTCTCGTTACGCCGAAAATCGTATGGCATAAATCTCGTTTAGTAAAAAGTTATTTCGCATAACATTGTTTAGCCTAATAATGGTATGGCCAAATCTTGAATAACCTAATAATGCTATGGCATAGGTTTATACAAAGTAATAATATTCGTTTGGCTTTAACTTTGACGGAGCGTCTCCCTACATAGCGCAAACTGGTGCCTCGTATTGTTTCCGCTGTTTGGAAAACGCTCCGCTCCGCTTCGCTGCGCTCCGCTTTGGTTTTGATGAACATGTGCACCTAACACGCTCCTCCTCGCTTTGCTCGTCGTCGCACCTATTTTTAGGTTTCGATCTCATGGGGTTTGTAATAATTATATTGGTCGTTAACTTTCGATTTTTTGATCATACAATATCGTGATTTTCGGGATGTAGGAGAAAAATGCCACAATTTGTACATTTACTACATACTTAATATATTATTTATTAAGATAACATTAGGAGAAACAAGATTATACATAGGTATAGACGAACATAAATTTGAGAAAACGAAACTTAGGTGTTTAAAGATTGTGCCTAAAGAGTTTTAGACGAAACGAGCCTTATGCCACATAAGTCTTGGCAAAGTGATGGTTCGGCCAAAAAAGTTTAGACCATACGAGTTATGCGAAATGAGTTTTGGTCAAAAAAGATTATGCGAGATGAGCGGAACCCATATGTTAGGGTTAACGTTTAAATGCGTGTAATGAAAAAGCTCCATTGTCATAGCACCAAATTACTCCTAAACGGAATAGACGCAATGAAAAATTGTCACTCACAATTTTTTTAACACATTTGATTTAAAATATGTTTTTTTATTAACGATTTTGATCGGAAATATTCTGATGCGCTGTTAAATGTACAGTAAGGTGTAGATAAACCTGACCCCCCTCAGAAGCATTGTTAGTATGAGAGGGGGGTCAGGTTTCTTTGCACCTGACCGTACTTCAATATTGCAGAAGGCGTCATTTAGCTAGCCTTTTCCTTTTAGGATTAATTTATTTGGTGCTATTATCACCGAAACATTTTCATTGCTCTCGAGCGTAGGTATTTGCACGGTAAAGAACATCGTGCACCCTATTACGTACGATCCAATTAGGACTGATATAATTGAATAAATAAATAACATGAGTCCAATAAACAAGTCAGAAACTAAGCATCCGTTCAGCAACGTCTATTTTCTAGTGCTTGTGCTTAATTACTCGCAATGGGACCCTTCTAAGAGGCTGGTGATGATCAAATATAACTCACAACAGTTTTCACTTGCGCTGTCTCAACTTTCAAACACTATTTAATGTGATTTTAACTAGCCCGAAGCATTCTAACACACGGCCAGTTAATGATCAGTAAAGGTTAATAGTTATTTCGCGCCGATCACTATGATCATGCCATAACGCCGACTTCAACCGTTTAGTTATTAACTATATAGCTAATAGGTATTTTGATGTTAGGTTAGGTAGATATACAGTAAACTTGGTTATACAAGAATTGGTTAAGTACTTGCATGGAATATGAATAACTAATGAAATGCTTGGACAGTGTAAGTATAGTATTTTTCAGATTACTTATATTAATACGTTTCTACAACGAACATCTTGCAAATATATTTTTGACAAACGAATTTATACTTATAATTATTCATCATCATCGTCAAACAGTATTAACATTCCGTACTTTACAACAACAACAATCCATAGTGAACAGACAAGACACAGCTACATAAATTCACATACATAAACTCTCCGTTTATCCGCCAGTATATGTTTGTAGGTAGGTTCTCGGTCCGTATTATCGCGAAATCAAAATATGCATCAATATAATCACTGGACCTAAACCTAGTGGGTAAAGTGTTTAATTAATGTTGTACCTAAGTAGGTTTTGAGTTGTCTTGTTTATAGACAGGAAACGAAAGGTTGTATTTTATGGGCAGTTATAGAAAATTAATTATAGATTCTATAGGTACTTACGCACCCACCCTGCCTACTGCTATAATCCCGTTCCCGTTTTGTATTTAAACGGAGTTTAAACATAAACTCTATGTCTTATCTACATAGATTAAGATTTAACTAGCTTTTCCCGTGAGCCTCGCTCCACCGTAAAGGTTTTCCCTGAAGGTTCCAGGATTAAAATAACCAAGTAAATTCTGCAGCACATACGTTCTTACGGTATTTTCCGTGTATCTAGAACCCAACTAGAAACCTAGATAAAACTTTATGGAGGTATGAGTAACTACTACTTAGAACAATCACTACTAGTGAAGTCACAAAAAAAAAACTTAAAAAGAGTCCAATAGCCGTTTTTTAATTAATGGCATCTTAGATCTGAATCTAATCTTAAAACCGAAGCTCTACGCACTATTACCACACCTATTCCATCCGCTTAAATAACCCATTACATTATCTTCAATTTAATTATTGTAAAGTGTCACGATTGTTAGTGTAAGTTAGGGCTGCGCCACACTGGAGAACTATTAGTAATGTTTAGTACATAACATAACGTGGAATTTCGCCAAATGCTAAGAAACGTATTTAGTCGCTTGTGAAACGTCTGTCAGATAGTACGAAATTTATTTTGATATGTATATTTCGCAGGCATCTGGTTTAATCTCCTGTTAGATTGAACCGCTAGCCCGTTCATTGGATGACGCTACTCAGTTGAATGACTAAAGAACAACTCGTCAAGTGGTTGACTGTAACGTCCAACGTCTTGACTGAACGTTATTCAGCGAAGTCGTTAAATGGGATATAGTATAGCAACTTTGTAATGTCTGGTTAGGATGAACATGACCAGACATGAGTCAACAAAAAGACTATGTTACAAAGCTAGCTAGCATCTCACAAATTAACTAAACAATAAACGTACCTTGATATTGTTGTTCATAATTATCCAGTTTCAGCACATTTTTTTCTTTGAAACTATCCGCCGGCGGTGTAATAATAGGTAAATCCATGTTGTCACACTATTTTAACATAAATGACGCACTTTAAAGCTATTTTATTTGCAAAAAATAACAATACAAGTGCTTTTTGTGTCAGCTGTTCGCTGTTAGACGCCATATTTGTTTTATTCACCACCTGACTGATTTTAAGTCCGCTAACTAGTTGGACGTTTTGTGACGCTTGTACAATCAACGTTCGGCCTAGTCATACAACTGAATAGCGTCATCCAATGAACGGGCTAGCGGTTCAATCAAACAGGAGATTAAACCAGATGCCTGCGACATATACAATTTTAAATACGTTAAGCGATCTAAAAAACCTTTAGTCCAAATTACCATTTTTTTTTTGACTTGCCTGTTAAATTTGTCTACACTCCTTGCTAAGTTTTAAAATAGCACAGCGAATCTCTCTCCGTGTGCAGACGCCCTAACGAGCTCATGAAAGAGTCTCACACAAACTTCCGGGCCCCAGTTCCGCGTACATCTTGAGAAAAACACGACAAAGTGAGTCGCCGAGTGTCATTATACTACAAGGGGCGTACTCCTGCTAAACTTAGTATGAAGTTACGTTTAACGCAACGAGCAAGATCCAAGGAGATGTCAGGCCGCGTCCACGACGCCAGCGGTAGGAGCGGGCGGAGCGGCAGATTACAGATTAAATACCTCATCATCATCATTAGCCTATAGCAGTCCACTGCTGGACGTAGGCCTCTCCCAAAGCACGCCACTGGATGCGATCTTTAGCTTTCCGCATCCAATCATAACCAGCCACCTTTCACAAGCCCATCTAGCCGGAGGGCATCCCACACTCTGTTTGCCTAGTCGCGGCCTCCACTCCAGAACATGTTACTCCATCGATCATCGGTTCTTCGACAGATGTGAACAGCCCACTGCCACTTAAATAAATACCTAGTTATAATATAATGTAATCTGTAGGGGCAAAGGATTTGTACGCAATTCTTCGAAATAGAGTAAAATTAATTCTAGTAAACATTCTCATTATCCGTTGTCTTCTAGCAAGAGTAACCCCTCAGTACTCTACATTACGGCTACTCTAATTAGTATGTTGTAGTAATGAGGCCCTGTGATAAACTTGTTGCAGATGGACAGATGGAAACAGGAAGATTTAGATAAAAGCTTTGTTTTGTTATGGAATACTTGGTACTGTTTCACACCCTAGTTAACTACTTTACGCTAGTTGTATTATTATTGTAAAAATTAACAAAATTGCGTCGACTTTTCCAATTCAGTTTCAGTCTAATTTTGTTACTGTTTCATCTCAGAACCCTTTATTTTTAATCCCAAGTATAATAATATTACAATCAAATCTCAAATTCTTACTGAAAAAGTCGGTTAAAAGCTGTATTTCATATTGAGTAAAGTAATACACTCACGGGCAAAGAAACAGATTCACTTAAAAATGCAGACTCCAAATTGGACCCAATTTTTCAACCATTTAATAAATATTTCTATTAAACTAAATGTTTACGTTTTTAATTAGTAATATTCTGATGCATATACATAAATGTAGCTAAATATGGCAAAGGCAAAAGTTAGTTTTTTCCGTTTAGGAGTAATTTGGTGATTTTCTCAATAGAACTTTTTCATTGCCTGTGAGCATATTTCTTCTATGTATAAAAATTCTCAACAAGGAACTTTAAAAGGAAGCGTCCACCTTTCGGCATCATATACGCAACGAACGCATCGCATTCAGTATTCTTTGTAAAAACATCATCGGCATTGCCGACGCCGTTTCTCCATACGTTTACACGACAATCCGTTTGATGCGATATAGCTGAACACAAAAGAGTAGAGATTAATGTTTTTGGAACTAAACAGATTTAAACCTGGCAATAAAAAAAAAACTTGTGATTTGTGGTCTGTTTCTATGGTTTGAATGTCAAACTCGCCCTGTTCCTATATAAACAAAGCGAATTTTGCTTAATTTTGGAGTTTTGTGGATTGTTGAGTTTGTTCACGAGGTGAAAATGAATAAAACCATTCGCAGCGAAGCTAGACAGATGATTTACAGCGTTTACCTACGATGTTTGGCGGAGAATGAGGCTGGAGAAGTATTAGTCAATATATACGATGTTTATGAAAGAGCAGCGTTTTATACTGGTGAGTAGGTACTTAATTTCTAACCATTAACATACATTGCTTATATTTCTTGTAAAAAAGTACTATTTTGATGTAATAGAATGCCTTTCAATGTGTATTTGTTATTCTTATAGAGGTAAGAAAATACTAGTGTCAAATTTTACATGACATCAGGGTCTGGATGCTAATGTTGTTAAAACATCAGGTCTAGATACTTTTTTACTAACCCCCGACTCAAAAAGGGTATCGATAAGTTTTACAGCTGTAGGTGTCTATGTGTGTCGGTCTCTCCGTGTTAGAGTACCTATTGTAAAAATATGTGTAAGAGTCGGTATAAATTCCCCAGACATAATAATTTGCAAGTCACTGCTTTTCTGACCAATTAAATAATTTGTTGCAGGAAAATCGGTAAACACCGTTTTAGAAGAATTGCCGGGGCACATTTGAACTTTTTCCTGAGCAAGAAAAAACTGTAATAAAATATCGATGTGTGATACTATCACTTTTCTCCTATAGTAATTACATAATGGGATAACCAACACGTGTTTCAGTGCAAAAAACATTATGAAATACACAATGAAATAAAAGTTACAGTTGATTTGATTTAATGAAATTCATTCAAGACTGCCCCCCTCTCCCCTACTAATTTCTTCTCTTAACATAAACCTCCCCAAAAAGTGGCATTTTATAATTAGTAAATATTTGAAACATTTCTCGTTTTGATTTTTTCTGCTGAAGTATCGTGATACTTTTGTCCGTTTTCTATACTATAATAGTGTGGCCACTTTCTTAGATTGCCACGCCCTCAATGATTTTCTACTCTTTTATGTTCATCTATACGTACGATACTGATAATAGGTGGACGCTTACCTTAAATCTCTTCGCATTCTAGTGTTTTCACTGACAACAACGATCGTAAAGATGCTTTGTTAACACTCTTCGGGTCATGTCAGAGGTGTTATACTTTCATAATTCTGTTCGTGGGTTTCTGTTATTTTAGTTGATGACTGAGCGAGATCTAAGCACGTATCATGTTATGTAACGTGGACATAGTTTTTTTTAAAGTATGATTGTTTAGTACTTATAAAATAACTATGTCTTGTTGTGAACTTCGGTGTTAAATTACTGGTCATCGATGTTGGAGCTTTTAAGGACGTATGTACTTAAGCACAATCAATATAAAATACAATTACTTTCATTATGGGACCAACTTTGAAGAAGAAGCTCTACCACTTTTAAAGGGTTTCTAAGTCTTTTTCTACTCCTTGAAGCGTCGGAACACTATGCCCGAAGTACAGAAGTTTTTGTCCATAGTAATTATAATAATATTAAAGTTTATATATGGCATGAAACTACTCTACTCTACTTTTACACTCAAGCTCATTTTTTATTACTTCTTGATTTTGATAATAGGTACTTATTGTATCTGTGTGTTTACGAAATGAATTAATTTCTTTCTATCCTTCATTAGGTTACAAGTATTTACCTAATAGCTCCGTAATACCGCATAACCCAACACTCCCCAACATTCTTATGCCATGGTTGTCATAACCGTGACGGTGCTCCATCACTCCTGGACATCTGCTCAGCCGACCCCCCGCGGCGAGGTCAGCGGTCAAGCACTGAACATCTTCAACGAAAGGTGGAAAGAAAGCATAATGGATGGAGAATGTGCCGTTTAGCACCGGAATGATTCCGCCGCGTGCGTCAGCAAAACGCACTTGGTGCCCAGATAACAATAGATAGATAGATAGATAATTCTTTATTGCACACAAACACAGACGGTACAAATGGCGGCCTTATTACTAAGAGTAATTTCTTCCAGACTACATCGGAGGAGAGAAATTATACAAAAGAAAAGGGGAAAGTGCAAAAAATTACAAACATAACTTATAAAAGGAAAAAAAAAACAATTATATAAAATGATACCTAATCTATACCTAGTAATAAGTAATATAAACTACATACAATATACATACAATCACGAGCAATGACAACGTTCCACTCACAAAATGAAGACACCAAACGACCCAATTATTACATAAACATTTAATTTAAAATTTGAACAAAAATATTTACCTTTATAGCTTTTCAGTGGAACTTTATCATTGAGAGAACTTTAGCTCGAGAGTGTATACAGGGTGGCCCAAAGAGTGACGTCCAAAGGAAAATGTTTGATTCCTTAGGTCAAGGGGTAGCCAAATCACCCCCATGTATGTTCAGCAATTTTTAGTAGTTTAGGAGTTATGATTTTTTTAACAAATTTTCTACGGAAATCGACCTCAGTGGATTAATTATGTTTTATTATTTTTTTGGATAACTTTTTTAAATTATTTTTTATTTTTGTGTCATCCTCTTAAGTTGTTCTTTTAGCCCTAAAAGTTTCAGCTTCCTAGCTGTAATGTAAGTTAGTTATTTTTATATCGAAAGTTCAAATTATATCATCGAGCTAGACTGCTCTGAATTTTCAACTTGAAATTAAAAATTGAACTAGATATTCTCATGGTCCCTTATTAATTTTAAAAACTCCGCGAGGTTCCAAAATAACGTAAAAATAAAAATAAACTATTGCTTAATGGGGTATTATTTGCAGAAAACAGCCTTCAAAGGTACTTGGGTGGAAATTACCTCATTAGTCAATTGTTTCAGAAAGTTGAAAGATTCCTGTTAATTCAGTTACAAAATGTATCAAATTAAAGGGAAAATAAAATTATTTACTATTATTTTTTATTTAAGTTACATTTTTGAATGTAAATTCTTAGTAAAATGTTTATGTCTGAGTTGTAAGATTTATGAGATAATTGTATTAATAATAATAAATAAATAAACTCAAATAATTCTTTTACAAATTTACTCACAATAAATTTTCAAAATGGCGACCTCCCACAGCAATACACTACCTACGTCTATGCAAGAAATTTTCTTTAAGTCAAAAAAGTGACAAATGTAAAAAATATGACATCTGTCAAAAAGTTAAACATGTCAAAAAAGTAACTTTTCTCAAAAATGTGACATCTGTCAAAAAGTGACATCTGAATGAAACAGAGAAGCGTATAGGCGACTTAAAGAAATTTTAATTTAAAATAGGTTGTGTATTACTGTGGAAGGTCGCCATTTTGAAAATTTATTGTGAGTAAATGTGTAAAATAATTATTTGAGTTTATTTACTTAGTATTAATAATACAATTATCTCATAAATCTTACAACTCAGACTAAAACATTTTACTAAGAATTTACATTCAAAAATGTAACTTAAATAAAAAAAATTGTAAATAATTTTATTTTCCCTTTAATTTGATACTTTTTTTAACTGAATTAGTCCTTAGTAATGACATAACAGGAATCTTTCAACTTTCTTAAACAATTTACTAATTAGGTAATTTCCACCCAAGTACCTTTGAAGGCTGTTTTCTGCAAATAATACCTCATTAAGCAATAGTTTATTTTTAATTTTATGTTATTTTGGAACCTTGCGGAGTTTTTAAAATTAATAAGGGACTATGAGAATATCTAGTTCAATTTTTTATTTCAAGTTGAAAATTCAGAGCAGTCTAGCTCGATGATATAATTTGAACTTTCGATATAAAAATAACTAACTTACATTACAGCTAGGAAGCTGAAACTTTTAGGGCTAAAAGAACAACTTAAGAGGATGACACAAAAATAAAAAATAATTTAAAAAAGTTATCCAAAAAAATAATAAAACATAATTGATCCACTGAGGTCGATTTTCGTAGAAAATTAGTTAAAAAAATCGTAACTCCTAAACTATTAAAAATTGCTGTACATACATGGGGGTGATTTGGCTACCCCTTAACCTAAGGAATCAAACATTTTCCTTTGGACGTCACTCTTTGGGCCACCCTGTATCTGGGCACCTAGTGTAAAATAGGTCTATTTTGGGTATTGTAGTCTGTGGGCCTAAGGAGGTGTGTTTTCTCTAATCATTATTAATCCGATTTCATAGAATAACTGTCACTTCACAAGAGGCTTGTTAACTTTTTGACTGACACAAACATTGGGTATGAATGGTCACCCGATTCCGTGTTGTTCTTGGACGCAGAATAGAAACTCATTTTATTGTGTTTCTCGACAATTTATAAAGCAATTAATCAATATCAAACCTTTGTACTTACATAAGTTCTATGAATACGGGGGTGTATCCAATTACATAATGTTAGTGTTTATTAGCTCAATATCTTAGTCGGTACACCTTCTGCAGTCTTCTTGCCTTCCGACTCCGCCTTCGTATGATTTAGAATCAATTTTGCGTTCATTTTACCAAAGCACTGGATACGATTAACACTATTATGTTTGCTTTATGATTATAACTGCACTGCCTCTATAATAGTAGTACTTAGTGTTGCTGTTGGTTATTGAGATATGGACTATCGGGGTAAGCTTATAGCTTAGGACTGCTTGAGGCCTGCTCGCAAACACACACATATTGTATTCAAGAAACCATAGATTTCCTTGATAGTACCTACTTACTTACGTTGCAGAAAATCCAGTCTTACCGAGGTACCTACGTAGTTTGACCCGACTATAGCTAAAAGGATGGTTATGATTTAGGTATGCATACACCGCGCATGGCACAGATCTAGGACAGGTGTATTACTACTAGAGTAGGAAGTATAACTTTATGGTCTGGCGCTATATTACTATTCCAACGCTGTAGTGAATCGTCCATAAAACAAACAATCGCCCAATACCAGTATAGCAGAGAAAGTGAAAACAATAACACGATGTACCGCACAAACTCAGCCGACATAACGATAATACCTAAGAGCTATAATACACGTACGGTACCAAAGACCCAACGGAATTCATACAAACCACTTGACTGTTTTTAATTAGTTCATACCTTGTTGGCCTACCTCGATTCATCGTTTTAGGATCGTAGCCTGTTTATGTACGAACGTTTTAAGTAGTTTTGTCATATTTTGGATAAACAGACCGTCAATCGAATCTGATGGAACGTCTTGCTTCCTGACTCCTGACCCATATACATACTTACGAGTACACATAACACGAGTATAAATAAATAAATAAGTACACAAGTGCGGCAAATAGGGACATTATTATGTTTGTAAAATATATATTATATATATTATATATATTATAGTTTTTTATTTTATTTTTATTATTGTATAAAAGAGTTTCGTGTGAATATCACTTTAGTTTTCCACCAACCAAGGGTTGGCTGGAAGAAATTGCTTCTTGGCAATAAGCCCGCCTTTGTGTACTTCTTACTTTTTCTGTTTTCATGTTTTTGTCTTTGTTTTGTGTATACAATAAAGTGTCTATAAATAAATAAATTATGTTCAAGTACATGCACTTATAAACGAAATAAATTTGGAAAAGCCATCGGATATCGGTCGTGTATTTTCACACTCCACCATGCAGTGACTTCGTTTCGTTACACCGACCCACCGGAAAACATAACTCACTTAGGTCAGTTCGCACGAATGGTCTTTGCGTTTTAATTAAGAGTTGCTACGCAATTTGAGAAGTACTCAATTGATTTACATCGTGAGTACATTCTACTAGAGGTCTACGTGAACAATGCGATGTTATGTAAGGTCGAAACTACCAAGAGGTGTTTCGTATTTGGATTTATGGGTTTAGGACAGGCGAACGTAGCGTGGGACACCCTCTTGCCAGCTGCCACTGGACCGAAGACCACCGAACATCGTGGTGGGATGAGGAAGATCGATTAAGACAGAACGAAGACATCGTTATAGGTTCCAAACTTCAAATAAAAGGAATTTATTCGTATGTAAATGTATTTTAGAAGAATGTTTTGCATTAGGTACACTTGACACCTTTGATAGAAAGCTGCACACCCAATATCCGTATCGCTTCACTTCGCATACTCAGATGTATTCAATTACTAAGAAAATATCACCTGTACCTAGGTATATCTCTTACAATGTTCCACCTGGGGGATTCATAAATAAAATAAATAAATAAATAAATATGTGGGGACATCTCACACACGGCCATCCGACCCCAAGCTAGGCAGAACCTGTGTTATGGGTGTCGGACAGCTGATATATCTACACAAATACATAGATAGATAGATACTAAATATAAATATCAACACCCAAGACCCGAGTACAAATATCTGTCTTTAAACAAATATCTGCCCCAGCCGGGAATCGAACCCGGGACCATCGGCTCAGTAGTCAGGTCACTAACCACTACGCCATTCATAGTGGTTAAATTTCAATCCGGCATGTGGAGCGCGAGTTTTTACACTATTCGAGAAGCTACACTCACGGGAAATGAAAAGATAGATAGATAGAAATTACCAAATTACTCCTAAACGGATAAGGCTGCAATATTGAAGTACATTTAACAGATCATCAGGATATTACCGACTAAAACGGTAATAATTTTACCTTTTTTAAAATAAAATGTTTGAAAATGTTGGGGTTGTTTGGTGTCGGCATTTCTCGAGTGGTTAGGTTTCACTGCTCGATCGGTGAAAACCCTACACATCCCTCAGTCCTCAACTCGTCTTGAGACCGCGTGTGTTTTTAACGAACAAGCGAGAAGGCTTTAATTGGTTCTAAACTATAAGAATAAAATAGAATAGAATGTATATTGTATTAATCAGTCATAATCAACTATTAAGACAGAGCACGGGTGGAGCATAACGCCGGATGTTCGTAATTCGCTACTGAACATGTTCGCGGCCTCTATTAGAGTTTGACAAGTGACATGTTTAGGGCAGCTGTCACTTTCGGCATTTGTTTAAATGTTTAACACTTTCATCATTGGGAAATAATTAAGAGCTATGTAAAATTTACTGATTGAATGGTCATTGCAACTGTGTTTAATTGAGTGTAATGCCCAATTTATTTGTGAAGAGTGAAGTACTTAGATATTATTTTTTAATTATTCCTGCGCCCCCTGTTTCTCATAATTATGTACAAAATTGAGTCACAGTCTCACCATAATCTCCAAAAATTACGCTGTTAGAAATTAAGTATTTACTTATTTAGACTTTACATTTTCGACTTCACTAATCTATACTTACACAAATTATTAAACGTCGTTAGAAAAGATTATAGAGACACCGAATTAATACTATCCTTTCACATCTCACCTCTAATTATATTTGTAACACGTTGCAATCAGACAATGGTTAAAATCGATCCTTATCGATCCCGTTCAGCGATCGATTCACCGACACCATCCATTCTCGAGGATAGAGTCTTCGATTCACGTCTCTATACGTCTCGCTCTGCTTTTAAAACTTTTATGAGATAGAAGATGTAGGTTTTTTTTAATCTCTGATATAAATCTAGATCGAGGAGATAAACAATAAATAACCGTGTTACACTTCCTCCATCTGATTTGATTAAACAGTTAAATTTAAGATACTTACATAATATTTTCAATATTACAATAGCTATCTAGTTACTTAATAAGGCGTACCCAATTTTAATTAATACGATTTGCTGTCAGGTTCTTACAGGCTATTAGTCAATAGGTATTTAACCTACACTTACTTTAACAAAACGTACATCCACATTCTAACGAAACTAAAAGTAACGCGTCAAGATATTTGAATTTTGAACATGTTCAATAATTTTGAACGATAGATCGCAAAATGGATAGTGAATAACATGTGGAACATCTCTTTGTTTCACTGTCGATACATGGGACGCTACGATAACTTTAATAAGGTGATAAAATCTCTGTATTTGTATTGTTCCTGAAGAGGAAATGATATAATGGTATTTCTTTGTACTTAATTAAGTGCTGTTATTTAATATAAGGTTCCATCGAAACTTATATGATTTACTACTAAACCTTCTTACTGTTAATTCTTAAAAATAAATGCGAAAGTTCGTGTACTTATTTACTTCATTAATTAAATCAACTACCAACTACAACCGATTCTTATAAATTGTGCATAGACTTACCAATAATGTTAAAACTTTTATTTATAATAAAATATAAATACATTTTTTTTTTATGCAGCCTGTATAGTGTCCCACTGCTGGGCAAAGGCCTCCTTATGAATTGACCACCGTTCCCGATCATGTGCTTCCTTCGGCCATTGAGGCAAAAACCTGTCGAGGTCATCCCGCCATCTGCGTCTGCCAAAGAGCGATGGAGCGTACTATACTTGATGTACGAAGGATTGACCGAATCCGGAACGCCACGCTACGCTCCTCGACTCGTATCACTGATGTGGGCGCACAGACTGCGAAGCTGAAGTGGGCCTGGGCAGGCCACGTCTGTCGCATGCACCCGGACCGGTGGGCCAGAATTGTCACCGAGTGGGTGCCCAGTGATGGACGTCGGCGTCGCGGAAAAAATACATTATTTTCAGATAATAAATATGTGCAATGTGCATATGACTTGGCCCAATTATCGCTAAAATAATAATAATAATAACATTTCGATTGTATTGCTATCGAGTATAAACTTACCGATATTCTATTCGTTTGCGCTAATTAGTTTCCGTTTACATTTCACAATCCACTTTCAAACTAAGAACTATAAAGAAATATATATAGGAACTAAACTATTCTTTAAGTCTCTCCTCCACCTAAAGGTTGCCTGGAAGAGATCGCTTTTAGCGATAAGGCCTCCTATTGCGTTGTATCCACTGTATTATAAATTGTTATTTGTGTCCTATTTAGTCAATAAAGTAATATTCTATTCTATTATATTCTAAGAAATATAGGCACATACGTTACGTCTTCACTTTTAACATTTGGTATTCTATCCAAAGAATGTATACGAGAGTGTCCCACCTCTGCCCTTACCAGTTTGTGCTTACCAATTATTCACAAGTCAGAATTACCTAACAAAACTCAAAATCAGCTTCCGTTTACCAAATTCTGCGTATTAGCTTAAACTTAAACAAACTTAATGTCAACAAGAATTTGTTCTGAATGAATAAATATGGCGCCTTTTCAAGTGTCACTCAGATTGGCAACCACAAGTCACGGTCCATACTTCCGATGCAATTAGCATTTTTTGGTGTTTGCTAAGGATTAAATATCGTATTTTTAATACCGTGTGGACAGTTATATAATATCTTACATATACATAATCATCCAAACCTTTCAGATCAATAAATAAAGTAGGTAATCTTATTAAGTTATATGTAAGTGTGGTCGCAGATTTCAACAAAGATATTTTCCCCAGCTAGACTGAGTTGACTCACGTAAAGATCAGCTGTTTTCATCTGGGAATTGTGATTCTGTTTACAAACAAGGAATTCATTAAGTATCCGCTATGAATAGCAAGTCTAGAATATGCATAAAATATTATATACTTAGTTCTCTAAATGCGATATCTTATGCTTGGGTATTATTTTGGTCGTGCCTTTTATTAACAGTACTATAAAATTAAATTAATATAAAGCAAGTGAAATTCCATGCTCATACACAGACCGTAATTAGTCATCGTCTTCAAGAACATGGGCCTTCTACAATACTAGAAGGTTATTTCCGTAATCTTCATACTGGGCAGGCGGATTGGACATAACACAATACACCGACACTTAACACCCAAAACCTGAAAAGAGAATATTTCTTCTGCCTTTGATTGAACCTGGACCATACATATGCAGGACCCGACGTAGCAGTCAGAGTCATAAATTTAAATCCATGAAAAGATATAATTCAAGTAAATTTCATTTATGGGATTACATCAAATTGAAATTATGTAATTCATAACATAATTTATACTTACTTAGTAGCTAACATAATCTTCGTGGTTGTGAAAGAAAAATGTTTTTCTCATGGGTAATTTTCCCTTATTCTCGTAAAACGCCCATCTTACGCGTACTGCAAGTAGGCTTATACACACACTCATTATGTAGTACAAGTATCATATACCTACAGACATTGACATTCATCGTTGACTAACTTTTATACTGAATCCTATGTCTACTGAAAATCTTCACATATCTTGTCCAGTGTAATCCGACAGACAGTATCTCAGAATCTCACAGTAGTGGCTCATTTTATCGAAGTTAAAAGTTTTATAATTGTTGGTTTAGTTTCACACGGCTGAGACATAAAGCTATGCTGTAGAGAACAGTATAGTGTGTGCTTCCTTCAATGATACAACTAGTGTAAAGTGTAGGAATAGGAAAGGTAGGTAGTTACCTACATTACCAATTGTCTTCCTAAAGAGATAAAAAACCAATTCAAGAAATGGTTACGAAAAACAATGCTCCTAAAATGCTTATTAAAAAAAGTTCAGATACAGCGTTGAACTCTTTTGTACTGATAACTATTTTGGGATCCGGGAAAGTGGCAATTATTGTCACTGTCATATTTTCCAAAGGCAAAAGACTATTTTTTATTCGTTATTACTTATAATACGTACGTATACTAACGTTAGTATATACATACAAGCTTATCCAATTGGGATGGACAGAAGCTGAGGTTACCGGCCACCAACAGAGAAATATGGGGGCATCTGGTGTCAGCCCTGACTTCTTGGAGGAGAAGCGGGAAATAACTCCACTGAAACAATGTATTAGACAGAGGTGTCCCTAGTTGTAGAGTTCCTCCTTGCGAGAGGCCTAGGTATGTCCAGGATTGGACGGTGATAACAGGCTGATGATGGTGATGATGAAACCTTTTACTGCAGTGACAAGGGTTAGTGGATTTAAACTCACTGAGTTGATTGGTCCCGTGCGTATATAACCTGCACGTTTCATGTTACTATTTCTTCTGGTATTGTTCGATACCAAATAAATCTCAAACAATTCAACTTCATAACAAATTGTTTCACCCTTTTCTAGTTAAGTATATAGGTATACATACCGAAGTATAAATTGGAGTTTAGTATACCTACTTATACTTACGTTTGCAATTTCAAAAACAAAGAAAATTCCTCAGTACAATGGATGAAATATGAGATGTTGAGTTGGAATGGTAATTCTCATAAATCATTCAAAGTTTGAAATAGCCACATATAAGTAAGTAGGTATAATGTGAAAACTCACATCCGTATTTGCAAACTGTACCAGGGTTTCTCTAAAACATGTACAGTAAAACACAACACGGTGTTAAAGCATATTATATCCTGCATGAAGCTATTATTCAGCGTTGATTTTATCAAAATCTATTTTTTTACCTACTTTATACAGGGTGTTTCAAAAAGGGTATACTAAGCCGAAACCTACATGTGCAGCATGGTATATCTAACCCCGAAACTGAAATCAGAATTTCAAAATTAGCGAAAAAAAAAACATTCTCCATACTAAAAAAGTCACGAAACCAACAAAATTTCAATGGAAAATGAATATTTTTT
This sequence comes from Plutella xylostella, assembly GCF_932276165.1. Lineage (NCBI taxonomy): Eukaryota > Metazoa > Arthropoda > Insecta > Lepidoptera > Plutellidae > Plutella > Plutella xylostella. The sequence goes on from NC_064002.1 coordinate 9,781,787, forward strand.
TTCGCATATTTTGAAATATTGATTTCAGTTTCGGGCTTAGATATACCATGCTGCACATGTAGGTTTCGGTTTAGGCAACACCCTGTATAAATAGTTTACCGGATAGCACGCAATTGCTGCTCTAGATTTTGCATTTTTTTAAACACTATTCTAACGTGTCTCTGGAATTTACCTGGCGTGTAATCGTAATTGACAGTGACAGGATATTAAAAAAAAACGTTCTATCGATTTCCTTTCGTAAGTACAACTTAAAGGTCAATTATTTACCTAATGTAATTAATGAAATGGTCGGCTGGCTTACAGGAAATTCTAACATATCAAATTATTATTAATTACCAATCAATGAAATTTCCGACCTCTGAGAACTCTCAATTTTATACATTTTTCAAGGGTTCAGAGAAATTCATTTTTTTTGTAACTTTCATAATCTTTAGTTTAAATAAATATAAAAAATATTTATATTTTTTACAAGTACCATGAAAACATATATCATTCCTGGTAAGTTCAGGGCATGAGCAAAACAATTTATGCCCAAGTACCTACATCAGTAAACCGCAAGTACATAATATTATCACTCATTAATAGAGTCAAATAGCAAGCTGGTGTCACCTCGGCATCCATTTAGTCACGATCTCCCACTTCCATTCGCAGCAGGCAGATGCCAATTAGATCCAAGACTCATACTATATTTGGCATAATTGAGCTGAAGGTAACGATGCATTTTCAACCTTAAGTTGTAGGCAACAAGGCTAGGGGTGAATGGTTAGTGTGGAATTAGCTCAATATGTATGGAAAGTGGACAATTGCTTGGGTTTCGCTCTCTGTGATAGAGGGTTTAATCAGTGACGTAATGATGAAAGTTTTATCGTGGGAATATTGTTTAAAATATTGACTATTAAGAATTTAAACTGCTTATTTCATTTAAATCCTTTTAGGTGTAGAGGTAGCATGGACCCGGTATTGCAACTCCAATGTCCCGGAAACGATTAAATTCATATGGTTGTAATTCTATTCTAGGCAATAACATATACCTACTTCTACTTCTACTGTAGATAAAATCTAAGTAACTACAATTTTAGTTTATAGATACACAAACTATGTTTCAGTAGCATTCATGTTCATTTAGTTTGAATCGTATCTTTCCTATGTTTACCAAACGGCCAGAAAAGCGCCTGAACAAATTCCAACGTTCCACTTTCCTATTGTCAAACGAAACAACTGTTTCATTAAGGCTTCAGCATAATAATTATGTTGTTTAGTAAACAAGAGTACATAGGCTGTATTTACTAAGTGATAAAGGGCACCTCTAGATGAGATAAGGCGTGAGTCACACTGGACGACCTTACACGCAGAGTCGTGTGTCATGCAATTTGACCCCGCCGTGAGCCACGCACCTTATTATAACTGAATACTAAGCTAAATATAGATAAACGAGATGTTTTAACATTTTCCAGAAATAAGATATCCAGAAATAAGATATCTACACAAAATTCAATACAAATTAGTTTGTCGTTCTGTGTCTAGACCTGCTTAAACTACATTATTTATAAATACCTACAAGGCAACTTAGATAAATCTAGTTAGGAACCTACTAGGCTACATTGAAATTGGCTTATTTATACTGACCTGTCTTTTCATGGAGTACTTGTAGATATATAGATAATATGTATGTACCTACAATACATGGTAGGTACAGTTTTGTTACCTTATGCAATATTTTATCTAACTGTATGTCATTTTATAGAAAGTACTTACTTGTATATCCGAAACAAGTTTGACCCTTGACTTTGCGTGTAGATAAGATACTTGTAAATAATTATTAACTTTGGTTACATACGCTTATTATGAACTTAGTGTAAGTGGATGAAATGAAGAGATAAAAGTTTATAGTAGGAAGCATCAGGTTTATGTTTTACAATATTTATGATAAGTATTAAAGGTACACAACTAAGTAATTGCCTACCACTTTAATACAAAAATATAAAATTATTCAATCTAGCTTGTTCAGGTACATAAAACGTATGGTTTTGCTTAAGAAATAGGTAAAAAAATATAAAAATCGCCGATTAATAATCTTGCCAGTGATATTCCGTATTGGTATGGTTACTTTTCAGTCCATGAGCTATTCTAGCGCCGAGGTCCGAGTGTATGAGGGAGAACCACTTCACTGCGCGCTCCTGAAGAAAGCCAGCTGCTTGCCGCAGACTGGCCACCGCATTGGACACCAAACTATCCCTCTCCTGCTTCGTCAGCTCATTCACGTATAGCTCTCTCGCTTGCTCAAAGTTCCTCGACTCATCTTGAATCAACTGCAAGTTCCTCGGTCTCTTCTCGTCGATGTAGGGCACGGGGCCGTGGAAGGAGTTGGGGAAGTAGTTGGGATTGTCCCGGTTGTTGTCCTGGAGCGGGGCGCGCCCGTCCCGGTTGTAGGTCAGCACGGCCGTCTGCAGAGGACAGTTCACCGGGATCTTGTTGAAGTTGGCTCCCAAACGGTAGTACTGCGCGTCGCGGTACGCCAGACGACGAGCCTCGAACAACTTGTCCGGGCCACCCAGAATACCAGGCACCAAGTTAGCTGGACTGTAGGCCAGCTGCTCGATCTCAGCGAAGTAATTTATAGGATTCTTGTTCAACACAAACCTACCAACAGGATGAAGAGGAAACTCGTCTAAAGGTATCACTTTGGTGACATCGAAAGGATCAAACGGCATTCTCTTGACGTCTTCTAAAGATAATATTTGCACGGCCACAGTCCAGGAAGGAAAGTCGCCTTTGGCTATGGCGTTGTACAAGTCTCTGGTTGCGTAATCCGGATCGTCGGCGGCTAATCTTCTCCCTTCTTCCGAGTTGAGGTTTCTTATTCCAGCATCAGGAACGAAGTGGAATCTCAGGTAACTGGTCTCCCCGTGGTCATTGTAAACCTCGAAGGTGTGGATACCGAAGCCTGGCATGTGCCTGTATCCATCTGGGATGCCTCTATCGGAGAATATAAGTAAGAACATGTGCAAACTTTCAGGTCTGAGCGTCAAGAAGTCCCAGAACATGTTCAAGTCATTGAGGTTGGTAGCGGGGTTTCTTTTCTGTGAGTGCACAAAGGTTGTGAACAACAGAGGATCTTTGTAGACATACATGGGCGTATTGAATCCGACGATATCGAAGTTACCCTCTTCGGTGTAGAATTTGACTGCGAATCCTCTGGCATCCCTAGACGTGTCGATACCTCCTCGCTCCACCACCACGGGTGAGAACCTGGCAGCCACAGGAGTCTTTTTGCCGATGCTTTCGAAGAGTTTAGCTTTGCAGAGATGGGAGATATCATGCGTTACTTCAAAGTACCCGAAGGCGCCCCCGGCCTTTGCGTGGACGATGCGCTCTGGGAGCCGCTCCCTGACCAGGTGAGTCAAGGAGTCCATGAGGTACTCGTGTTGGATGAGGTTGGACGTGATGGAGGAGTAACCTTCTTTATACTCAATTGGCGAACCAGCACTTGTCTTGAGGATGCCAACTGGACCCTGCAATATATTATTTACACCAATTACTACTAGGCAAGTATATCAAAAGCCAATAATCGTCCAATGCAGGAGACTATAGGCCTCTCCCACCTCGCTTCCACATACTTGCAAAAATCCAACTAAACAAAAATAACTTATTGCTTTTTAGTTGTAAACAATTTGAATAACAGATGCCTTACCTCGGTCCTCTGCTTGAACTGCACAATCTGCTGCGCCGCGGGGTCGCCCGGGACGTGGGAGCTCCAGGCGTCTCCTGTCACTAGCGCCAAGATGGCCACCAGCATCCCCGCCATCGCCATTACTGGAACACCATGAGAATCATTACAATGTGAACTTCCAGGGGCTCCGCACAAACGTGTTGCAAAAAGGGGTGACTCAAGGAGTCATTCTGAATAAGTTTTCTTCTACGAGTTTTGAAAATTCGTGAAAATAACTATCGTTATCCATAGTAAAAAGTCACGTGACCAACAAAGTTTCTTTGGAAAAGGGAAATGTTTAAGCTATCCAGGCTGGTCCAGCTCGACCATGGCGTGAGGTCTGTTGAAATTATAGTTCGCACCTGATAGGTACAAGGATCAAAGGCACTTCAGGTCACGCACACACTAGCGGATTATTCCGGCCATTTCTAGGCAACTTTTAACACCCAATCACCAGTCAAATAGTTAGGAAACAGATCTTTCACCGAATTGTCTGTTGTCTTTATACACTCGGTCGTGACCTTGTGTCACTGAGATCTGAACCGTGCAATGTGAAAGAAATCAGTCCAGTTGCAAAAAAATGCATCGCTAAAACGCGTGGAGAACTAATTTTAGCTTGTGCCTATTGATTGGGCAATCACTGGCCAAGGTAGTCTAAATCTAAAATATTGAAATGCATAGAAAATTTCATGATTGATATATTGGTATAGGCATAAAACATTCACTGGGTTTACTGACACTACACGGTCAGGCATTCTAATATCAAAATAATGCAATTAACTATTTAGGTATTGCAATATTAGCTGAGATTCATACTGATTGTCTACACCTCTGAAAGATGTTAGTTAACGTGCTTATTCTTAGTGAGTGTCCTTTTACATCTGAACATTCTGAAAGTTTCAAGTAGTTTAAGATAGATGTAACGCATGAAAGACCTTTTTTACTTTGAGCTACTGACATAATTGTTTTAAATAAGATTTTAATAAAAGTATATTTTATTAAAGTGATCTTAAGTTGGTACTTACTGGACTTATTTATAAATCCTCGACTATTTAGACACTTTTGGCTGGCTTTTATCACTACGAATGCACTTGAACAAATGATTCTATTTGGCCCCAGCGAATGGTCATTTTCAGCCATTGCACGGTTGGGTACTTCCTAAAATGTTCCATTCTTTATTTCAGTAACTTATGAGTTAGGCAACTTTGTAAGCTCAAGGACATACCTACATTTGCTGAAATCTAACTTGGAGGCGAAAATAAGCCTATTTCAACTTAATAGTATGTTTGTATTTTGTTTACTTTTTATAGCAATAAAATTACATTAGGTATAGTTTATTTAAATCATATGGAATGATCATAACACATCCTAAATAAGAAGATCAAGATAAGTACCCACATCAAGGTACAGCATACGAATAGGGCAACTTACGTTAAATATACGGTTTGCTGATGGTTGCTATGATAGTTGCGGAAGGCACACAAACCTTTTGAATCCGATGGATAGGTACCTAACTACCTATGAACATTTTAGGAAGAGCACGTACTTTTTTAGCTCAGTGGAAGGAGAAGGAGATCTACCTAAGTAAATATTATGTATTTCCAGTATTACCTCCATAGATTATGAATACCATAGTAGAAAAAATATGGGGTGCAAGAAAGGAGCCCGCCCGAGTGGTGTACCTATCTGGTCAGTACCTACCTACTCAAACAACATGGTTGAACTCTAGCATAAGTAATGCTGAATACATTGACTCTAGATACACAATACATCGTAGAGACCGTGCTTCTAAATCTAAAAAAGATGGTGGTGGTATAATGTTAGCAGTTTCGAATAAGATTAAATCAATTCGTGTTCCCTCATGGGAGAGCAGCTCGGAGGATCTATGGGTTAAAATAGAACTAAACATAAATAGTGAAAATATCATTGTTGCAATTTGTGTAGTTTATTTGCCCCCACCAGTTAAGTTAGATGCACTCCGGAATTTTCTTGATAATTCGAGTAATATTATGTCAGAGGTGGATGATGTTATAATACTGGGTGACTTCAATCTAGGATTTATTGAATGGACGTTAAATTCACAAACGAATCAGTTGAATCCCTCTAACTATGATAGCAATCTCGGCCATGCCTTGATTGACTTTACTGCATTGAATAGTCTCAATCAATTTAATTATATCAAAAATTGTGACGATAGAATATTGGACTTAATTTTCAGCAACTCATTTAATTTTAAGGTTATTAAGGCATTGGATCCTATAAGTAAAATCGATAAAAAACATCCACCACTACTTTTTTCATTACAATTCAATCAAATAGACTTTTTAAAACCAAAACCTCGACTTGACCACAACTTTTATAAGGTAGACTATAACTCTATCATATCCGGCCTTAATGATAATAACTGGAATACTACATTTATTACTTGTAAGGATGTTAATGAGATGGTTTCTGTTTTGTATGAGAGAATTAAATCACTCATTGAAAAACATGTACCAAAACGAAAACGAATTCAATCAAACTACCCGACATGGTTCAATAATAAACTTATAAAGTTGCTTACAGAAAAAGAAAAGATTAGACGGAAATACTTAAAATATAACAACCCTAGAGACAAACTAGAATTCCAGTTACTACGCGACCGTTGTAAAAAAATATTGAAGCAATGTTACGCCTATTATAGTAAACAAATTGAATGTAACATAGCTGAGAATCCGAAGTCATTTTGGCGGCACTTGAGAAATAAGCGTGGTGGCCTTTCTACTCTACCAGCTGAACTTACACTGGGAAATTCCACGGCCAAATCTGGAACCGAATCAGCTGAATTATTTGCTGATCACTTTTCCTCAGTATTCACTAAAGATAGTGGTAGTAACATCCAATACTTACCTAAAGCTCCACATTCCTCAGACAGAGCATTTGGTCGAATGTATGTTACTGAACGAGAAGTGCTTCTAAAACTAAAAAGAATTGATATTCAGAAAGGGGCTGGGCCTGATGGTTTACCTGCCTTGTTTGTGCAGCGATGTAGTTCAGCTCTCGCATTGCCTTTAGCAATAATATTTAATGCGTCACTAAAAGATGGAGTATTTCCTGATGAGTGGAAAAAGTCCCGAGTTGTTCCAATTTATAAAAATGGAATAGAAACGGATATAAAAAATTATAGGCCTATATCAATTCTATCTTGTTTTTCAAAAATATTTGAATCTATGGTATGTCCTATACTTAGGCATCATATCTATAATTATCTATCGGCAAATCAGCATGGATTCTGCAAGGGTCGATCAATTGAAACCAACCTAATTTCTTTCTTGACAGATGTATCCATGGAAGTAGACAAGGGCCTAGAGGTTGATTGTATATACACCGATTTTAGTAGCGCTTTTGATAAAGTTAGCCATCCTCTCTTGCTTCAAAAGTTGGAATCATATGGAGTGTATGGCTCCATCTTGATGTGGTTTCAATCATACCTTAATTCCCGATCACAGTCTGTATCAGTTAGCGGTTTTTTATCCAGGGAGTATATTGCTGTTTCTGGTATACCACAGGGGTCAAATTTGGGTCCACTTCTATTTTTGATTTTTATCAATGACATTGTTCACGAAATTAAAAATTCTAAGTTCCAAATATTTGCTGACGACTTAAAACTCTATAAAACCATTAAAAGTGAAGATGATACTGAATTACTACAGGATGATTTAAATAGAATTAAAGAATGGTGTGATCAAAATAAAATGTTACTTAACGCCAGAAAATGTTATCACGTTAAGTATACACGCAAAAGAAATGTGCAAGCATCTAATTATAGCATTGACGGAGCGGTCATCAAAAAAGTAAGTGAAATACGTGATCTAGGCGTAATACTGGATAGCAAACTTACCCTTACTTCGCACATCGAAACCGCTGTAAAGAAGTCAGCTAAAATGTTAGGTTTTCTGAGACGACATACTAGAGAATTCCAGTCTCGTACTAAAATAATTTTATATAACGCATTGGTGAGAAGTCACCTTGAGTTTGCCAGTGTTGTGTGGAATCCTACCTATTCAGTGCACTCCCAAAAGATTGAGAGCATACAAAGGGCATTCACTAGACACTTAGCCTTCCTCTCTCAGGGTATTTCTCATCGCCAGCCCTATGATCAGCGTCTCTCATTTTACAAAATGAACACACTGCATGATAGGAGAATGGTGAATGACATTAATTTCCTACAAAAGGTGATAGAGGGTAGAATCGATTCTGCATTTCTCCTTCAGAATGTAAGCATATCGGTCCCATACCATCTTCCTAGAAAACCCATCTCAAAAATATTATTTGTTCCGGTGACCAAAACCAACCTCGGACAACAAACACCACTCTTCCGAATGAGCCAAGAGTACAATTTTACTGTCACTAAAATACCCAATCTAGACATATTTGGTAAGAGTAACCTGAAAAACAAATTGCTCAACTACTTTTATAAGAAATAATATTATGTATAGAATAAATAAATAATTTCTATATTAATACTATTAATAGCAATATTAATAAGTAGCAACATTATTGTAATGATTATTGTTAAAATTTAAATTTATTGAAATTCAATTTAAGTACCTAAATAAGTTATATTCTAAAATTTGTAATTATGTATAATATAATATATATTTTTTTCAATAATGTATTTAAATTAATTTTATTTATTAATTTTTTGTATTGCATTGCGTGTAAGAATTACCATTATATTTATATTGTATTTGGAATTAAGTACCGTAATTGTAGATGTTAATTAAGATTTAAAATGTAATTTAATGAATGATGAGGGTACCTATAATTGATATGCATGTATAGACTTAAGTATATTTGTAAATGTTAATAAGATGATTTTATGTGCATGTTGTTGGTACTCCAAAGTAAATAAATAAATAAATAAATACTCTTATATTTTACGCTTACTACCTAGTACAGGAATTCCATGTGTATACACAGAAACATCGATTACCTAGGTCCTACTATCAGATTTTTTGTTGATATTATTCAATTCTTACCTCGCAGATAATAAGACAATGCGGTTATTGACTCGCCTTATTTGCGTAAGATCACGGTGGCAGGCATGCGAAAAATTGTACATAGAGTACCTAGGTTATGTATATAAGACCTGGGATCTAACTTAGATAGTTTCCCTTGAATAGGCACAGCTGTGACTTAGTCGTGTCCGGTGGAACTTGGTTGTTAGTGTTTTAAATGGACGGTGAAGATGATATTGTTGGTAGCTTTGATTCTAATGACGATACGGTCCGCAGCATGCAACTGCAGTGATGCGTCGGCGCAACAACTGAGGATGTTCAAAATGAAAACTCATGTGAGTACTTTAGTAGATCTACGTACGTAGGAAGATTTATAGCGTGTCAGTAGTGGTCGAATAGGAGGTCAGTAGATCTGACGATACCTGCTGTAATATTTGATCTCAATATTTTAAACTAATTCATCGTGTGTGTAGAAAATATTTTTTTTGAAAAATTTCTAATGTGTTTTTAGTTTCTTGTTTTTCAGGATCCTGACTGAGATAAATTACATATAAATTACAGACACCTGGCGTGCTATGAGTAGGACATTGAAAAAAAATCCTAACTAATATTATAAATGCGAAAGTAACTGTGTCTGTCTGTCTGTCTGTCTGTCTGTCTGTCTGTCTGTCTGTTACTCTTTCACGCCAAAACTACTGAACGGATTTGAATGAAATTTGGTATACATACGGACTAGACCCTGGGAAAGAACATAGGCTACTTTTTATCCCGGAATTCCCACTTAAAAAAAACTTTTTAAGGCGAAGCGAAGCGCGCGGGGACAGCTAGTATAATATATAGTTTAAAAATACCTATATTAAAAGTTTTATGGAGTATCCCTGTTATTCCTTTAAAGTTTTATAAAGTACCTATCCCTTAAACAATTTGTTCTTTGACAAAGTGACAAAACAGTTCAGTAGTTAAAATTATATATTTTTTTTAAATTTAAGAACAGTGCATACATTTATACCTCTCGGGGTCAGGAGGATAAGATTGTTTCTATTCTATTTCAAAACATTGTTTACCATTCGACCATTACCTACCTCACTTTAAAAATCTATACATAAGTAGTTAAAATGTATCTTTCTCACGTCACTGTTCGTTGAACCATTGCATTGTCTTATGCATTTTGCGATTTATGCCTTCACCATTGTCTAATAAGTACTATTATGTAGCACCTACCTAATACATGATAACTGGGTAATAGTTGATTTATACTTTAGTGTTTACTCATAAAAGCGGGTGACGTTTGCGAGTCGCCTCTGACTACCCCTTCGGGGATTAGATTCGTTTACATAATATCTATGTATGTTTAATCGAGGAAGGACAACTTACTAAAAGATAACGAAATGGTTTCCAATTTCCAGGGTCACCCGGAGTTACTCTCCATCAGCACGGGCTATCCGGTGGACGTAGAGGAGGCGTCATCCTCCCTGAACCACAACCTTATCCGACACCAGTTCTTCCTGGAGACCACCCTTCACCTCAGCATGGAGCGGATCCCCGAGCGCGTCATGCACGCCCCCGGCACCGGGGCCTTCGGCTTCTTCCACCTCACCCACGACCTCAGCCACATCTGCAAAGCCAAACTCTTCAGCCGAGTGGGAAAGAAGACCCCAGTTGGCGTCCGATTCTCCCACGTAGCTGGATTCAGAGGCCTTAGTGATACTGTGCGTGATGGAAGAGGCTTCGCCGTCAAGTTTTACACAGAAGATGGGAATTTTGACATGGTCGGCCTGAACTCTCCCGTCTTCCCCATCCTCGACCCGCTATTCTTCACCTCGTTTGTCCACGTGTTGCATCCGAACCCTAAAACGGGCGTGATGGATCAGAACCCGTTGTGGGACTTCCTCACTTTGAGGCCCGAAAGCGCTTTGTTTTCGATCCTGCTATTCTCTGACCGGGGTACACCGGCTGGCTATCGGCATATGCCGGGGTTCAGCATACACACCTACCAGGTCGTCAACGAACGCGGCCACCCCAGCTTCATGCGTCTGCACTTCCTGCCTGACGGCGGCATGAAGAATCTCCTAAACGACGAAGCAACCCGCCTTGCCGGCGAAGACCCCAACTACTACACGAGGGATTTATACAACGCTATAGCCGAAGGAGACTTCCCCACGTGGACCGTCGCAGCGCAAATCCTCTCATTGGAGCAAGTCAAGAAGGCACATTTCGACGTCTTCGATGTGACAAAATTTCTGCCGTTGGAAAAATACCCGCTACATCCAATCGGTCAACTTGTCCTAAACAAAAATCCGGAGAATGCCTTCGCTGAAGTGGAGCAGATAGCCCTGAATCCTGGAAACCTGGTCCCTGGCATCCTGGGCGCGCCAGACAAGATGTTTGAGGGTCGCATGCTGTCCTACAAAGACGCGCAAGCTTACAGACTCAACGGGAACCTCAACAAGATTGCTGTAAACTCTCCCTTGAAGCGTCCGTTCACTTACAACCGGGACGGGCAGCCTCCTGTTGCAGACAACGAGTTAGACGCTCCTAACTACTTCCCTAACTCCTTCCACGGGCCTGCGCCGTACGTTTCTAAAGGTACTCCGAAGCTCATAGAGATTGTTCAACATGAGACGGACAACGTGCTCCAGGCTCGTGAGTTCTACGGCCAGGAGCTGACGCAGCTGGAGCGAGCCACTCTGCCCGGGAACGTGGTGGCCAGCCTCCGTGCAGTGGCCCCGCATATCCAGGAGCGGGCCGTCAAGATGTTCTACCTGATAGACAAGGAGCTCGGACATCGGATTGAGATAGGGCTGAAAAATGCCACTTCGAAGTGTGGCCTGTTTCATTAAATTCAATATTTGTGTAATTTAAAATTTAAATCCGACAATCAATACAACGTGATATTTTAAAAAAACTGTGTGGAGATCCGTTTCCACCCACTTTTTTGTACTAATCATGTTTTCAAATCTGAAAAGTTATCCGTGAAACTTTGATGCTGAAGACCTATAGATTTATTATCCACGTACGTACTGACTTATGCATTAAAATGTTGTTTCACAATACCTGTAATTTTAATTAGCTAATTAACATAACAATCTGCCATACCTATTTGCTATTATATATTATTTATATTTTTTCATAATCAACAAACAATATTCTAGAAATGAGTTGATAATAACCAAACCAACTCATTTTATGCCATGGGCGATGCCGCCGTTTGGGTTCCACTGCTATTCAAACTTACAAAGACTGCTGAATTATGACAGCGATAACTTCACGTCGTTATGTCTGATCGGCGGAGAGCAAAAGGGTTGATAAATACTTTTCTAGAAGTATTATTCACTAAACCAACCAAATTATATATAATTATGTATTTTATATCATAATAGGTAACACTTACACAATTTATTGATTAACGATTGATTTCGTCTGGCATTACCAAAGTAGGTACTCAATAAAAATGAAAATGTTGAGAGCATCTGCTTAGAAGCGTGTGAGCAAACATGCGAGCCTGTAGCAAGGTTAATAACTGAACGCTTTTATTTCATAAAACAAATAAACAATTTATAATTACCTGGGTGTAGGTTCTGAGCTAACACCTATACCTACATTTATTGTTTATCGATACAACAATCCAGTGATTTCATTACTTAGTTTACTTTTAACTTTTGTATGGTAAAAAGTGTTTTAACATCTCATAGCAAACCCTTCCCGGGGTATTTTAATAGTGACATAATGGCCCGTGTTATTTTGATATCGATGTTGGCCCTGTGTGGATCGGCAGTGCAGGCTGAATATGAATATGGCCCCAGCCCGCGACCGTCAGATCAGCAGCTTACAGTTTTCGCCGACAGCACACCAAACGTAAGTTCATTCAATATTTTTGCGAATTTCCAAAAGTCGTAGTAAAAGCAAAAGTTATTAAGAATGACCCCCCATAGTCACACCCTTTCCTTTCGACATAGTACCTATATACATGCTATATACTTACCATTTTTGCAACAGCCTATTGTATACGTTAAACAAATGCTTCTGAGCTCTTATCATTAACATAGAACTCTTTAAGAAGTAGGATCTCTGAACTCTAGAAGGAGTAGGATCAGGAATTTATAGTATAGGTAGGCTGCGGCATCGTGGCAGGTTTCTGAGTATTTATTTTGTATATTTATCTAAATGACAGTGTGTGTTATCTGATCTTCTGCCCTTACGCCTGATGCCGCCCTACCAAAATTTAATCATAAGCATTATGAAAGTGGTTTAGTAATGTTAAGGTAACATTACTGTGGGATACATTCACCTCCCAAAGGGAACGTCACTTTCTGTTGAAAATCCACTCTGTATACCTAATTCGATTATACAGAGTGATTATACCTACTAGGTAATTTCCATAAGCACCTACCTAATACCTAAGTAGATACTTGCCTGAGGACGTGTGGAAATTTTGTGAATCTTTGCGTGACGAGGATGATTCAATTCGTCATGGTAGCCCAGATAAAGCTAAACATGCAATATTTTTACAACAAAATTAATTATTTGCATAAGAACAGCAAATTATAATGTTAATGTGTTCCATTATTGAGGCGTATTCGTTTTATTAAACACAGTGTGATTCAATTTAATTCAATTTATAAATCAGTAGCCGCAATTTAGTGCACCGGAATAAAACGGATAGGTGATTAGATTCTAACGAGTAGGAAAACGAGAAAGAAAGCCCATAGACTGTAAGTCTAAATGAGTTCCACCATTAAATAGGCAAGTTGTAATATACCCATCCACTACGATTGTGAATCATATGTATAATTTCTCTCCTCCGAGGTAGTCTGGAAGAAATTACTCTTAGTAATAAGGCCGCCAATTGTACCATCTATGTTGTGTATTTCCTCGTGTAATTTCTGTGTTTGTGTGCAATAAAGAATTATCTATCTATCTATCATACTTACTTGTTGCAGGGCACAATAGGCCTGCTGACACTGAGCTCCGGCAAGCCGGTGGAGGTCCACGAGACGGTGGGTCTCAACGACAACCTGATCCGCAACCTGTACTTCCTGGACTCCATCACGCACCTGGCCCGCGAGCGCATCCCCGAGCGCTTCGTCCACGGCAAGGGGTCAGGAGCCTTCGGCTACTTCGAGGTCACGCATGACGTCACAGGCGTCTGCAAGGCCAAGTTCCTTAGCGAGATCGGCAAGACCACCCCAGTGGCTGTCCGGTTTTCCTCGACCGGAGGCGAGCGAGGCACCCCAGATACTACGCCGGATATCCGAGGATTAGCCATCAAATTCTACACCGAAGAGGGGAACTTCGATATTGTTGCTCTTAACACCCCAGCTTTCGTCATCAAAGACCCCGTTCTGTTCCCTTCCTTCGTTCATGCCATCAAAAGAAACCCCACGTCCAATATCAGAGATGAAAACTCCAGGCTAGACTTCCTTACGCTCAGACCTGAGGATAGAAACTTCATGCTGACGTTATATTCTGACCGCGCTACTCCCGCCAGCTTCAGGGAAATGTTCGCTTTCGCTATCCACACGTACCAAGTTGAAAATGAGGATGGTGTGCCCAGTTTTGTTCGCTTTACCTTCTTGCCCGACCTTGGGAATAGAAATATGAACGCATCCGAAGCGGCCAGGCTGGCCGGAGAAGACCCTGACTACTTGACTAGAGACTTGTTCGACAACATCGCCAACGGCAACTATCCGTCCTGGACTGCCTACCTGCAAATACTGTCCCTGGAAGATGTAAAAAATGCGGGCTTCGACGTCTTTGATGTGACCAAAATCTTACCTGAACATCAATTTCCTCTGCATCCTTATGGTCGATTTGTGCTTAATCAGAACCCTATTAATTTCTTCGCTGAAGTTGAGCAACTAGCTTTTAGTCCAGGAAACCTGGTACCTGGTATTCTTGGGGCGCCTGACGACATGTTTGCGGCCAGAATCTTTTCGTACCGAGACGCGCACAACTACCGCCTGGGGCCTAACGTGAACAAGATCGCCGTGAACAGCCCTATGAATGAGGTGCACACCTACTTGCGCGACGGCCGCTCCCCTGTTAACGACAATGAGGACAATGCTCCAAACTATTTCCCTAACTCCTTCCACGGCGCTCTCCCTCGTGTAGACGACCAGAAGTCGAAGCTCATAGTGGTCCTCCAGAACGATGATGGCAGCATTGAGCAAGCTCGCGACTACCTCCTTCCTACGTTCACGCCTGAAGAGCAAGAGTCTATACCGCGAAACCTGGCCAGGTTCATGCGGCCTGTCGTGGACTTTATAAGAAAACGTGTGATAGAAATATTCGAAGTGATTGATCCCTATATTGCTCAGAAAATAGTTGAGCAGTTGAACGAGCAGTAACAGCACGCACCTGCATTATTCAATAATGTTTCCGGCCTATTTTAGCTGTTGGCAACAACATTTTTTATGTTTTAGATATAGATCTTGATAATTAATAAATTATTAATCATATCCTTTGGTTAAGTATTAATTATGCTTTTTATTGTCCATAAATACCTATAAGTACCTACCTATTACACCTGATACCTTGCATTAATTACATAACAGTAACAACTATTACTGTACTTAAAAACTTCAAAATATCTGTAGTTACCCACCTTTTATCCTATTCAATTTTAATCGGCAGTTGCTAAAAAACACAAAGCAAAAAAAACGGTTCTACCTTTTTTGGCCTAAGATTTATTTGCCTAATCTCGTATTGC